>NC_077234.1:64492310-64839810 GCF_027887165.1 Monodelphis domestica
CCTATCCTATCCTATCCTATCCTATCCTATCCTATCCTATCCTATCCTATCCTTATCCTATCCTTATCCTATCCTATCCTATCCTATCCTATCCTATCCTATCCTATCCTATCCTATCCTATCCTATCCTATCCTATCCTATCCTATCCTATCCTATCCTATCCTATCCTTATCCTATCCTATCCTTATCCTATCCTATCCTATCCTATCCTATCCTATCCTATCCTATCCTTATCCTATCCTATCCTTATCCTATCCTATCCTTATCCTATCCTATCCTTATCCTATCCTTATCCTATCCTTATCCTATCCTATCCTATCCTATCCTATCCTATCCTATCCTATCCTATCCTATCCTATCCTATCCTTATCCTATCCTATCCTATCCTATCCTATCCTATCCTATCCTATCCTTATCCTATCCTTATCCTATCCTATCCTATCCTATCCTATCCTATCCTATCCTATCCTATCCTATCCTATCCTATCCTAACACCTCTTCACTCACAGACTCACTAACCTACTCTAAGTCCTTACCACATCTCACCTGGAATATTGTGATAGTCTGCCAGAGACAACTGATGACTTCTTTCAGTTGGTAATCTGTCGTCTGCGTTCCGATGTTCTGGGCAGTTTTCTTGCATTATTTCCTGCTCAGGTGTTTTGATTTGTCATCTTCTTCTGAATGAACACATGTATCTTAAGGTCCTGATGCACAGAAACACCTGAAATCCTTCAGCCTGAGGGAAATGTGGTTTTCAACAGATGTGGAGAAAGGAATGAGACTGTCCTGCCATTTTGCCCTGTTGACAAGAGCAAGTGAGTATGGTTCTAGTCTCATCAGAGAGGTTGATGGGGAGACATGTAATGCCAGAATTTGGGGAGGTGAATCTCCATTGCCTGGACCTGATGTACACTGATGGCACTTCTACTCCCCTCCCCCCCCCCCCCCCCCCCCCGCCCCAGCCTCACTGGGGAGGCCAGTGTTCCTCTGGAGGGAAGGAAGCAGATGAGCTTTCCAAACAAGGCTGCCCAGTCATTGGCCCCATCATGCTCAAGGCTCCTGAAAGGTTTCTTGCTGGGGAGAGCATGGCTGCAAGGCTGGGGAATAGCTTCTTCTACCAGGCTTGGCTCTGACAGGCTCTTGGAATCCTTGTCATGATGCTGGCCTTCCTCATCCTTCCCAGAGGGTGCTATGTGTCTATGATGACAATTGTCAGAAGGAAAGAATAAAACATTTCTATAAACAAATAAACCTTTCAGGGTGTCCTAGACATTCTAGCTTCAAGATTAATGTGTTCTTTTAATGTCATTTCTTTTTGCTTCTCCTTCCCTTTTTTTTAAACTCAGCTTTCCATCTTGGAGTCAATGCTGTGTATTGGTTCCAAGGCAGAAGAGTGGAGCTAGACAATAGAGATTAAATGGCTTGCCCAGGGTTACAAAGCTAGGAAGTGTCTGAGGCCAGTTTTGAAGCCAGGCCTGAGTCTCTATCCACTGAGCCACCTAGGTGACCTTTTGTTTTTCTTCTTCCAGGTAGACCTTCACTTCCATATAGTTGTATTGAATCTGTTATTTCTCTAGAGAGACTCACCATCATGAATTCAAGTTTTGCTATTTTGCCGTAAATTTTTACTATGCAAATGACAAGTTTTGCTTTCATGGTTCTTATTTCTCTATTGAAGTATTTGGGGCCATCTTGCTGTGGCACCATGCTCTTTTTAAAAATTGATTAGTTAAATAATTTTTATTAAGTTCCTTCCCACCCCATAAAAAGCATCATCCAGCAAAATATATAGACCATGTCTTTCATGTATCCGCCTCTCCATTCCTTCTCTGGAGGTGAACATTCACAAGTTATTCTTCAAATATTACATTTGTTATTATAATTATATATATAATTACCGAATATTACATATACAACTGTATATGATCCTCTTGTGGCTCTTCTCATTTCACCCCTCATTATCTTGTGTCCCTGCTGTCTTGAGAATCCATAGAGCACTGCGCTTCATCTAGTGTTCAATTCATTTTCCTTTGTCTCGAAATCTATTTTTTTCAGAGATGGTTGGATTCATCTAGATGTCTTGGAGGCCATCTTTCTTTCTGTTGTTTATATCTTCAGTGTCGATTATCTACTTGTGGGCATGGTTTTTAACCAAGTTTTCTTCTTGCCAATTCGGCAATTTGTCTTCTTCTTGTTGTTTTTTGCTCAGCTTCTAACTCCTGCGTTGATGGTGAATCTCCAGGGCTGGATCTCAAAGATGCCTCAGCCTCCCCTTTCCTTCAGGCTTTATGTAGCAGCCCTTCCCAGAATTCTGAGGCTCATCCCCCCATCCTTTAGCCTTTGGTTCTCTGTTAATCATCACTGCAGTAGAATCACACTCTCACTTTCCTGTTTCCCAGCCAAAGGCTGCTGGGAGGGCAGACAGAATTGAGCTCTGCTCCTTTTGGCCACAGAATGGTGGCATGAAGGTTGGGGTGGGGCAGGGGGCGCT
Organism: Monodelphis domestica; assembly: GCF_027887165.1. Classification (NCBI taxonomy): domain Eukaryota; kingdom Metazoa; phylum Chordata; class Mammalia; order Didelphimorphia; family Didelphidae; genus Monodelphis; species Monodelphis domestica. Next base: position 64,494,806 of record NC_077234.1, read on the forward strand.
GTCAGAGGCTACAGCAATAACCAACGAGGAAATCGATCTCGGAGCTTAAGCTGGTAGGGTCCATCCTGTCACCCTGCCAGAGCTTGAGGGCAGGTGAGGGAGGAGCTGCTGAGCAATTGTGGCTTGGCTGGCAGAGTCAACGAGAGTGACTTTCTCTAATCCACTCCAATCCCTTCTCCACTCATCTGCCAAAGCCATTTTCCCCAAGGATGGGTTTGACTGTTACTCCTCCCCCACCCCATTCCAATCATTGCCCTCCAGTGGTTCCCTGTTTCTTCTCTCTTAAATTGATCTTTATCCAACGTCAAATCCTCTTCTTGGCATTTGGAGCCCTTCACAACCTAGTCCCTCGCTTTCTTTTCATTCTTCTTACCCAGTACTGCCTTCGTACATTCTCTGACCCAGCTAAACGTAACATTCCACCGTCCAATTCTGCACTGAGAACATCAAATGGTTGTAATGCCCTATTCCATTCACTCTCCGCTTCTTGCCTCTCTTCTTTCAAGACTTTAAGATTTCCTTACCCTGGCTTCCTTTAATACTCCACTCAAATTTCAGCTTCCTAAGGAGGATTGTTTCTCTCCCTTGTCCTTATCACTAGTAAGATAAGAACCTTCCATCTGTGCTCTTTCTCTCTGTCTCTCTCTCTCTCTGTCTCTCTCTCTGTCTCTGTCTCTGTCTCTGTCTCTCTTTCTCTCTCTCTCTCTCTGTCTCTTTCTGTCTCTGTCTTTCTCTGTCTCTGTCTCTCTCTCTGTCTCTCTGTCTCTCTCTCTCTCTGTCTCTCTGTCTCTCTTTCTCTCTCTGTCTGTCTCTTTCTGTCTCTGTCTTTCTGTCTCTGTCTCTCTGTCTCACTATCTCATTCTCTCTCTCTCTGTCTCTCTCTCTCTGTCTCTTTCTGTTTCTGTCTTTCTCTGTCTCTGTGTCTCACTCTTTCTCTATTTCACTGTCTCATTCTCTCTCTCTCTTTCTCTATTCCTTCCTCACCCATCTCTCTCAGTCATTCTCTCTTTCAGTCACTTGTTCTCTCTCCCTTCCTCCCCCATCTCTGCCACTCTTTTTCTCTCTCTCCCTCCCTCCCTCTCTCTCACTTTCTTTCTCTTCTTTCCTCTCAGTTTCTCTCAATCACTCTTCTTCCCTCCTTCCCTCCCTCCCTCTCCCTCTTTCTTTCTCTCCTCCTCTCTATATACACGTGTTATAGATACAAAATGTCTATCTATATCTATCTCATAAGTACATGGTTGTTTGTACATGGTCACCCCTATTAGAAGACAATCTCTTTGAGGTCAGGGAAAGTGTTTTTGCTCTTCTTTGTATTCCCAGTGTCTGGCAGAGTGCCTGGTGCATAATAAACTCTTCCTTAATAGATGCTTGTTGACTGATAGACCTGTTCAGTTTTTGAAATCCCAGTCCTGCTCTAACATACATGCATTCCTAAAAATTACCACACTATGCAAAATCACTCCCAAACCCCAGAGCTTCTGGGAAAATGGGGTCAGGGTTCCAGTCATAGACATTTCTTTCGTTTATGGGATGATGGTCTATAAGGTGGGTTCCTTTGCTCGAGAGAGATCTCACATTCACCCATTTCTTTCAGAATGGTTATTTCTAGCTTCTCCTTAACACGGCTTTTCTTTCACATGTCCTGCTCAGCATTTTTGAATCAGAAAGCTTAGACAGGTTTGGGATGTTGAGTGAATATTTTTGGTTTTTCAAATATGGGACAGTTCAGAAATGTGAAAGAATAGCAAAACAGTCTGGTAGGCTAACACACGCAGCTAATTCAGATAACTGGCAGATGTTTGAGGTGTGTGCATGTGGACATTTGGTGTGTTCCTATTTGGCTCAGTCCCATTGGATCGAGTTTTTGACATTCATTTAGTATTTCTCATGGATGAAACCACATAAGCAAATGCAAAATTCGCATTAGGCTCAGATTGCTCCCTAACATATATCAGTTGTGTTGGGATGAATTCACATTTGCAAAACAAGTGTTGTAGTGGAACTACCTGTGTGGGTGGGTGTCTCATGTGTGTCCAGTTGCCACTGATGCTATTGGTCATCCATGTTATGTGGTTGTCAGGCATAGTCTGAGTGGACCCTACGGGATGTTGTTAAGTATAAGAGAAAATGTGTTAATTAAATGCTCACTCTATTCAAGAAACAATCTCTGTGATTCTTCTTTCTTTTTTTATCCTACAGGATTCAGCATTGCATGTAGAAATTTGTCTTAAAAGACCTTGAGGAAGTCTTACTCCAGATCTTTGATAGTCCAAGCTAGAATGTAAGCTCTGGTGGGTCCTACCAAGATAGAAAGGCTTTGAGTATAGATTTGGTTATTGATTGCAGAGCTTGTTTCAGCCCCCAGGACCCAAGGACATCTAGCCTTAATCCTGGTGAGGGAAGGCAGGTTGGACCCCAACGGAGCAGATGGGGCTTTTCCCTCTCTGCTTCTACCACCCAGAGTAACTATCAAGAAATAGATAAAGTAAAACTTATGTATGATTCATGTTAGAGTGTTTCCTATATATCATGGTCCTGTCCCAGCATACAATACGGATATCAGGGAAGAGAGAATAATTTATTTCTACCATAGAAACTTCACAAGATATAAACCACACATTTCATGAGCAAATACAGAAAATATAAAACCTCTTAACTGATCTGTTATACTCTCTATGGTCCTCTCAGAAAGCAGAAGCAACTTTGGGGGACTACTGACCGGACAATTCTCATTTCTCTCAGAACTAATTTATGTTAACAACACACAAAGTGCAAGCAGAAACATGCAGCCAGAGACTTGGGCTCCCCCACACAAACATGTCTCCCATTCCCATGTGCTTGTACCGTAAGCTCTCATCTCTTGAGAGATGTCCAGGGATGAGAAAGAAAATACAAAGAGAGAGAGAGGTTCAAAATGGAAGTAGAGTTATTTCTTCTCAGTTCTTCTCCTATGTGGCAGACAGAAACTCTCTTTCAAATGGGAATCCATTCTCCTGGGTCAACCAAGCATTAGGAGTCAGCTGCAGTCACTGGGAACCAGTCATCAGTCAGAGGGGCTCAGTCTGGCACCCTAGAAAGGTGCAAGTCCATCCGTAAGATACTAAGTTCATTTGTCCAGCTCTCTGGGAGGTGCCTTAGCAAGAAAAATCAGGGTTTGCCCAATCACTTCTGCCATAGTCTGAAGACTAACAGAAATGGGTTATCACCCAACTGGCCATGGAGTGATGGAGTTATCTTACTTTATTTTTAAAAGTTTTATCAATGCCATACATCAGCCATTTTCTGATATACCATTCACTGTATTTGAACGCTCCCTTGTAATAGAGAAAAACTTTTAAGCAAAACCTGTTGACCCAGCAGCAGCAGCTGATGACATATGCGACACCCTAGCTACTATAATAGTCTCCCACTTCTGCACAGACACAAGGGAAAATATATTTCTTCATCTAATCTAGATTGACTCATCATAGTCTGTGTTCAGAGATTGGCCAGCTTTCAATGTTTTCGTTTATGTGACGACAATTATGGTGTGTATTAATTTCTTGATTCCATGTTTCTCTGAATTCTACATGCTTATCATTTCTTATGGTGGAATTAACATGCCACTCATATATATACACCACAGTTTGGTCGCTCTTTTACAACCAATTACGGTAGCCCAATTTTTTCTAGGTTCTTGCTTCCATCAAAGACTGGTCATAGCTACTCTTCGAGGTCATTTAAGGAGTTATGATTTGTATCAAAAAACAATATACTGACATTGAAGTACTTAGAGTCTTGGAGGGCTGAAGTAAAGGACCTCAGAAATGGTTATGGGCTATATAAAAATGTGGGTGAGTCGGGGAGAGACTTACCTAAAAGAGGTTGGGCTTCTTTAATTGGAAGAGTGTTCTCAAGTGTGGTTACCAACTACTTGGGATGAGGGATATAGTAGTCTGTCTTATTGAAGCAGCATCCACTTAGTATTTCTAAAGTTATATTAGAATCTAGCTATATTCCAGTTCTACCATAGACCAGAATCAGCATCAAGTGCTTGTGTCTTGGATCCTCTCCAAGGGGACTTAAATACAAATATACCAATAAAGACCTCAATATAGAGTGATCTTGTTTGTGTCCAGGGCACAGATACCCAGAAAAATATTTTATTTAGTCTTCAGCATACTAGAAATTTTATCCAACATTGCAGAGGGAGTCATTCCTCTTTTCATCTGTTCTCTTAAACTTTAGATTAGAGAGGAAGATGAAGGATGTGGTTTGGTTTAAATTTCCAGAGCTTCCAGTGGAAAGTTGCTGCTTTTGATCAGATACCTGTATGCTAGCTTGTCCCATAGTGGCTGAAGAAATTGGGACGGGATGAAAGGAGGCAGAGAAAGCTGTGCCAAAAGACCTCAAAAATCGAGTCTGTCTAGACCAAAAAGAATATTTTGGAAATGTAAATTCCACCACCTTATTCATAGCTGCCCATCCTGAGAGAGCTCAGCAGATTTGTAAAAGGCTTGAAGGGAAAATACTTAACATTCAAGTTGATTTTCTTTTTTAAACCTGAAATCCATTAACAACAGTAATTAAAATAGACATAATTCTGAAAGAAGAGTGATTTTGTTCTTTCCTACAAACTATTTCTTACTTAATAAGTTTTTCTTTTCTTTTGACTCTTCTATCTGAGCCTGAAATATTATGTTTCAAAATAAGATTGATCAAAAAAAGGCAGCGACAAGGAAATTACTAAAGGGGTTGGATTGTGGTCATATAGGATCAGTCGAGTAAGTAGTAATGTGTTCCCGAGATTGAGTGTTATTTTTTTAAAATACTGTCATTCCTGTAGGATGAAGGAAATCAAAAGGTCTTTGCAGCTTGAAAGTGTCCAAACTGAACTCTTGAGACCCTCGGCAGTGTCTCTAGTTGAGGAGCTCCAGTTACCACCCAGCAACAAAGCTTGGCATAAATATTCCTGTCTTAAAAGTGGCTCGTCCAGAAGCATCAAATTCCTCCCATACTATATTTCCTGTTGTTATGGAGCTCACATTGCCAGCAGAGATATAAATCAGGGCCTCTATGTGTCATGCTTTCCTTTGAAGGAGTGGTTGAGTTCTTAACTAATTGCTAGGCAAATGGAACAATTATTTTCAAAAGCAGATCTGTAAAATGTTAAACCTGTTAGTTCTGTGATTAGAACATTAGTAGGATTCTCTTAAAGCAGCTTCGGTAGGGTAAACCTGAAAAGGCCTCTAGAAAGAGAGACAAGTTTCAGGATTGTAATTGGCAGACCAAGAAGGATACTAAATTGGTTTGCTACGTCAATGGCGCTAAAATTTTATTTTTTAAAAACAAAGCTTGAGTTCACTGTGGGAATATGTCATTAACATCAAGATCATGGGCTTGGTCTGACGCAGTTTATAAAGACTAGGGGATTTTGTATGAAGAAAATAATCTCCATGGCTCCAAATTATATCCTGATCCCTGACAACTGCTCTCAAAATTCAAGCTCGATTTAGGAAATGCAACCCAAACTTATGACCATTGCTGGAAAAAAGAAATCAGTGTTTATATCCTATTCACACTCAGTTATCAGCATTACTAGGCACATTGATAATGGAGACTAAGTTGTTGTTTTGAGTATTTGGAAATGAATAGGCACATAACCTCTGAAGAACTGAAAAGAGATTTCTTGATTTAATGCAGTCATTTTCCTAACTTTTGCCCAGGCAGACACTTAGAACCAATACACAGTATTGATTCCAAGACAGAAGGTAAGGGTTTAAAAAGAAAAAAAGAATGACACACAGAAGACATTATCTCAACGTAGTAGAGAAGAGAGATTTTTAGTGCCTAATCTCTTTGGAACAAAGCTTATTTTTCCAAATTTTCGACATACTCTGTATCCTGAGGATGGAAGCTACCCATTATTTATAGCTCTTGACACATAATAAGAACTCAATAAATATTAACTGATGAGAACAAAGGAAGCTCAACCCTGCCCTTTCAACACCGCATCTCTCATGTTGCAGCTTGCCCTCCAAAACTGACCTGACTTTATGATGGTTGGCAAAGGTTCTAATTCAAATTAGGCCACGCATCTATTTTTTAAGCATGGCCCTGTAATTTTTGAAATGGCCAGGACAAAGATTTCCTGGTTGTCATAGAATAGTTTATTCCCATATTTATTCCAACTTGCACATTTCACAAACATGGAAACTGAGGCCCAGAGAGCTTAAGTCAGTCATTCAATTTCATATAGATTAGTAATTGGCAAAGGTTGAATTGGAACTCAAGTCCTGGGATGCTAATTTCAGCAGTATTTTTTTTAACCCTTACTTTCTGTTTTAGTATCAACTCTAAGACAGAAGAGGAAGAGCCAGGCATACAGTGTTAAATGTCTTGCCAAGGTCACATAGCTAGGAAGTATATGAGGGCAGGTTTGAACTGTATAATTGAAAATGTTACCCTAAAAAAAGAACTACATTTCCCAGGAGCCCACTGGCTTCCTGTCTAACATACTTCCCATAGACAGAGGATAAAGTCAGTGGGAGATGAGGCTTTTCCTCTTTGGGCATATAGCCAGCAGTGATGGTGGTGAGTGGGGATTTTGAAAATGGCTAACCAGCCATAGGCATGTGTTGTTTTTTTTTTTTAATTTTGTATTCTTTTTATACCTTGAATTCTAAAATATAACATTTTTGTTATTTGAGATTTAATTTTAATTTTTGCAGAACCTAGGTTCTCCCAGCTCCAGATATGATACTCTCTCCACTGAGCCATCTAGCTGCCCTTCAGTAGTACTTTTCATTGTACTATACAGTCTCCCAAAGAATATATCATTCTCTTTTTCTTTTTAAACCCTTACTTTCTGTCTTGGAATCAATACTGTGTATTGGTTCTAAGGCAGAAGAGTGGTAAGGGCTAGGCAATGGAGGTCAAGTGACTTGCCCAGGGTCACACAACTAGGCAGGGTCTGAGATTAGATTTGAACCCAGGACCTCCCATCTCTGGGCCTGGCTCTCAATCCACTGAGAGCCACCTAGCTGCCCCCAGAATATATCATTCTTATTCCCAGATAGAATTCAAATAGTTAGCTAATAAGAATGGGAAGAGTATAGATTCCAACTTCTTATATCACTAAAGCCCAGAGATTTTTCTTGAGGGGAGGGGATGGTACAAGTTGATTATCAATCAATAAACATTTATTTGATACCTTCTATGTATCAGTCAGTGTGCTAAACTCTGGAGATACAAAAAGAGGCAAAAGATACTCCTTACACTCAAGGATTTTATAATCTAATTGAGAAGACAACATATAAACACATAACAATTTCTAGCTATTTTAAAAAATGAATCCTTTACATTTCACTTTTAAAGGATGTAAACTTTTGCAAATTTCCTATATTGTTACTGTCATTTTTTTTCTTCATAGTCTTTCAATCAGGTCTTCTAGTTCATTGCCTCCTAGTGGCATGGAAGAGATGCTGAATTCTTGAAAGTTACAGTAGGATAACCCAAGCACCTGCAGTTTTCCTAGGCTGGAAAGACATCAAATACACAAAGCTTCTGATGAAATATGTCTGTCCTTTGAAGCCATGCCTTAGTGAGTTAGGAGAGGTTCATTACCAGATGGCTACCTACCATATAGTGCCTTCTTTGGCTACAACAAATGTTGAAACTGTTCAAATGAAAGGGGGTGGAGGTGGTTCTATGTAAATGAAATTGCTGATTTCTTGAGGTCTTAGACAATTAATGACAGTACAGTATCATGCTTTCAAGGTTAAAATCCTGAGTTCAAGTCTTGCTTCTTTGACTTACTATCTGCAATATCTTATCTAAAATTTTTCCCCAGACCCTACATTGTAAGTTCTTAATAAATTCCTTTTTTTGTATCATATTACAGAAAGAGAGTATATTCTTTCCTTCTCATTACTTATGTAAGTTCTGCGTATGGTGGGTGGTCTGTGAACAGAATAAAATACACAGTAATTACTCTGGTTTTATTGGCTGCTCTCTTAGGAGGTAGAAGCCACAATGAGCATGATACATTTTTCAACTTGCTGAAAGGCACTAGATTTATCCCATCACTGGCATTCACAAATAACAGAGGCTTCAAAAAAACTCAGCCCTCCAAAAAAGACATTTGTGGCCACCTGTGCATTTGTATGGGAGCATTTTGAGTATTTTGTTCCACTTGAGTTGGAGTCTTTCTAAAACATCAAACAGAAAAACAACCCATCAGAGTAACCATTGGAGTTTCTTTCTATACCCACCCTGAATTTCCCACTTGGGAATTATGCCTGCTAACGGCTCTTATTCTTGAGTGCCTTGTAACAGTCTGCTGAATACTGACTAGTTACTTGAAACTTTCCAGAGAAAGAAGAAAAGTCTTTCTTGGATGAGGATATTGTATCCAATATAAAGACAGACTTCTCTGTGATTCATTCATTTGACAGCAACTGGTTCATTCCTCTACTTAATCCACAATTTTCTCAAAATCAATCAATCAATAAATCCTTGAGACCAGAAATTTGAGTGAGGAGTTCCTTCCCTTTGGTAAATTTAGCTTTTACTTAGTAGATATATGATAGATATTCAAAGCTAGTATCCTTTGTTCTGCATTAAATGAAATTTCCCATTTGTTTACAGTTAGCAAAAACAGATGTGACTCTACCATAAGAGAGTTGGCAAGCTGACAAGTCTGGGTTGTCCTTTTCTTCTCTTAGAAACACTAATCATATGAAATACACATGTGAAGGCTATTCAGACTACTTCCTTCTAGTCCTATCTTGCTAATTTTTTCCCCCTCATTAGTGACTTTATTTTTATTTTTGGTGTTCCAGGGAACTGCCACACAGGAACATGGTAGAAGTCTAGTCCTATTCAGTTTCAGATCCTGGCTTTGCTCTTTGTTCCCTGTGTATTCCCTGATAACTTATTTAGCTTTCCAGGGCTTCAGTTTCCAAATTTGTAAAATGGGCTCTGGGGGTGGTAGAGATTGAACTAGGTAGCCTGATGCCTTTTCCCAAGTTCAAAACAATTACAGAAGTAATGATTAGGAGAACCAGAAGGCAAGTAGCTTTAGGCTTATAGCTTTTAACCTGGAATTTGCTGAGCAAGTAACTCAATCTCCCTGTGTTGTTTTTTCTCTCCTGTCTATAAACTACTCACCTTTCAGGGAGGACTAATGAACATGAGATATAAGAAGTATGCCGTGTGAACGTTTTTTTTTTTTAAACGGGGCTCCCTGGAAATGGTAGAACTTTTGTATTTAAAAACTAAATATGGGGGGGGGGGCAGCTGGGTTGCTCAGTGGATTGAGAGCCAGGCCTAGAGATGGGAGGTCCTGGGTTCAAATCTGGATGCAAACACTTTCTAGTTGTGTGATCCAGGACTAGTCACTTACACACATACCCCCCTACCCCCTCCCCCCCCCTAACCCTTAGCACTCTTCTGCCTTAGAACCAATACACAGTATTGATTTTAAGGTGGAAGATAAGAGTTTAACCCCCCCCAACTAAATATGATGTGCTAAAGAAAACCTATATGATACATATAATAAGTAATGCCTGTCCTTTAAAAGGCATTTTAAATTATCAATATATAGTTGATAAATTCTGAACACAGACTCTAATTGATCAATATGTATACAAACTCTGGATATTAATAATAATAGCTAACATTTATAAAGGACTTACTATGTCAAATGCTAAGCACTTTACAATTACTATCTCATTTGAGTCTCACAGCAATCCTAGAATTAATTGAGATGTTTGCTATATGCCAGGCACTGGGGATAGAAAGATCCAACAGAAACCATTTCTGCCTTAAAGGAGTTTGCTTACTTATATTTACTAGAGTCAGACAACCTGTGCAAAGGTAGCTATATATAAAATACATACATAGTAATTTGGGGCATGAGGAAAGGCCTCCTATAAGAGGTTGCATTTAAGGGGAACACTGAGGGAAAGTGGATACTCTGGGACCATGTTGGTGAAAGCATGGCCCCGGTGCCAGGCAGCACAGAGAAGTCTGCTCCATACGTCCTCTTCACAGTGCCTGAGGTCATTTTTTTTTCATGCCCTGCCCCTCTGTCTAGCCACAGAATGTGAGCACTTCCTCCCTCTGTTGTCTGGGGTAATGGGGGTTGAGGGGGGCACAGCTCAGCTCACAGACATCTTGAAGTTGCAGTTTGGGCAGACAATCTCGAAAACGTTCACCAAGACTGCTTTAGGAAGCTGAGGAGAGAAGGGAATCCATTCCAAGCATGAGGGTTAGAGTTAGGGTTAGGAGTGTCTGTGTAAAAGGGCTGAAATGGGAGATGGAAAGGTGATGTAACAAGAGAAGATCAATGCCTTAGAGAATGCACAGAGGGGAGGATGACCCAGTACACAAATATTGCTGCCCCATGAGCTGATCACATCAGCTACCATATATATGGTTGATATGGTTCATGAATATATTAGTTTCCCAAAGGGAAATACCACTTACTAGATCCCAATAGCAAATTCAGACTTGGTAAATGAGTGAAAGACATTTCATCACAAATCCTAGTTTGGAGTCCCAGCTAAGCTATTCACTCCCCTGTGGTCTGGATGGCTAAGTCAGAAAGAAAGGGTTTCAGAGTTGGAAGGTACCTCCTTGTCTGTCTGGTTAATCATGCCCAATTCTTTATGACCCCATTTGGGGTTTTCTCAGCAAAGATACTGAAATGATACTGATTTTTCCAGTTTATTTTACATATGAGGAAACTGAGGCAATGAGGGTTAAATGGTTTGCCCAGGGACACACAACTGATAAGTGTCCAAGATCAGATTTGAATTTAGGTCCTCCTGACTCCAAGACCTGCACTCTATCCATTGTGCTATCCAGCTGCTATCTAGTCTGTCTAGTCCAACCTATATCTGAGAAAGAATCTCTGTGTTCTCCTGGAAGAGTGATTTTTCTGAAGACCTCAGGTGAGAGAGAGAGAGGTAACCAATTCTACTCCCCTCTCTGGGCCTCAGTTTGCTCATCTGTGAAATAATAGATCCTAGAATTAGGACCAGAAAGGACTTTCCAGGCTACCTAGTCCAATCTCTAGCACACTCATAGCCCATTTTATAGATCTGGAAACTGAAGCCTAGGATAGCTAAGTAAGTTATCAGGGAACACACAGGGAGTAAGGGGCAAAGCCAGGATTTTAAACTGAATCAGACTAGATTCCTACCATGTTCCTGGGTAGCAGCCTCCCCTTCTAACCTGGAACACCAAACCCCAGCCATGGGACCCTAGGCTTCTGATTGATGAGCATTGACCTTATGGAAACTTGACTCAGATCCACCATCCTACTCCTCAGCTATCTAGATGTCAACTAGCTACACAGGCATCCTCCTGGTCAAGTCAAGTCAACCAGCGGATCATATGCCAGGCACTGTGCTAAAAGCTAGGAATACAAATACAAGCAAACCCCCAAATTTCCTGCCCACAAGATTATATTTTAATGAGGGAAGAAGGCTGAAAAAGTAGGGAAAGAGATAGAAGAGGGATCTGGAGACCCAGAAGCGTGAACAAAGCCTAAAAAAGCTGGCCTTAATGAATTTCGGGGATGAGCTCACCAAGCAGAGGTTGGCTAAGGGAGCAGAGAAAGCTTCTTCCAGACTGAGAAGACCCCAAAGGAAGGGGCATCTACCAGGAGTAGAAGGCCATTTTTCTAGTCCAACCTCCTACCCTCCTATCACCCACACATTTCCTTCTCTAGGAGGAAAATTGTTAAGAAAACACTTTAAGCCTGGCCACCAGACCCCTATGACATTTTCTTCTTTAAAAGAGAAGTGTCTTGAGGGCATGGGCTTTGCTTGCTTGTACCCCAACTCTCCTCTTTCAAATCCTACCCTCTATCCCTTATTTATATAGCTCAGTGTTTTCCATTCTGTTCCTGCTCTACATTGGCAAAACAGAAATGGAGGGCAGATTGGTGACTACAGTGGATTCCCTTTGCTAGATGTTAAGGATCACAATTTGCAGTATTTGTGGCATAGATAGAAAAGGAGAAAAGGAACCTGGGCGACTGGCTTGGGACAACAGCTGAGTGTGGTTTGGCCAAGCCAGAAGCCTTTGCAGACAGGGGGATGGGTTCAGACTTGCTGGTTTCGGTCTCTGGGAGATTTGTCAGCGTGGATGCCCGGCAGGTTTTCATGATTTGAAGTTTGGTTTAGTAAGGCTTGCGTCCTGTCACATGGCTCATTTAGAAACAAGGTGCTTAATAATTAAAGCCAGCCTTTCTGGAGTATCATGATCCACTCCCAAGTCCTCACTCCTGTTTGTAGGCTGATGGGGAAGATGGTGTAGTCTCTCTCTATCTGCAGGTAGCAGTCTGCTTCTAGTTTCTGGAGGAAGATTGAATATTCAAGTCTCTAGATAGTCTTTAGTCTAGTCTCTTGTTAAAGGAGCCTATACAGATGGCTGCTTCGATACTCTATTTTTTTGTTTTTTACATTAACAGAATCACAGAATCTCTGAATTGCATGTGACCTCAGAAGCCAGATCTAATCTACTCCACACATTTATTCATTTTGGTGCTTCACATACATGCCATTGATCCCATGAATATTCATCCTTAAGAAGAAAATAAACAGAGAAGGGAGTCAAAAGAAGAACTCGTTATAGCATTTCCACACAGATCATTTTGCAAACCTTGACCACTTTATTTTGTCATTAAAATTAAATGTCAGGAATAACTGCTACAAAATTAAAAATATATATTTATTAGCAATTATATGTTATAACACATCCTACACAAATTTTCCTAAGATATATGATTGAATTCATCTCCTTTCCTTCCTTTCCCTTCCCTCTTTCAGTGCTGGTGGGCAATTGGATCTGGATTATACACGTATTATCATGTGAAACACATTTCCATATTGGTTATTTTTGTGAGTAATTTTTTTAAACCCTTACCTTCCATCTTAGAATTAATACTGTGTATTTGTTCTAAGGCAGAAGAATAGGAAGGGCTAGGCAATGGGGGTTAAATGACTTGCCCAGGGTCACACAGCTAGGAAGTATCTGAGGCCACATTTGAACCCAGGACCTCCTGTCTCTAGGCCTGGCTCTCAATCCACTGAGGTACCTATTTGCCCAAAGTGACTAATCTTATAAAATTAAAACTACAAAACATAAATCCAAATAAACAATTGAAAAAGCATGTGCTTTCATCTGCATTCCTACTCCAATAGCTCTTTCTCTGGAGGTGGATAACATTCTTTGTCAAAAGTCCCTCAAAATTGTGCTGGATCATTGTACTGCTGAGAGTAGCAAAGTCTATCCATCACGGTCAATCATTCCACAATATTTCAATTACTGTGTACAATGTCCTCCTGGTTCTGCTTATTTCACTCTGCATCTGTTCCTGTGGGTCTTTCCAGCTGTTTCTGAAACCATCCTGTTCATCATTCCTTACAGCATAGTAGTATTCCTTCACCATTTGTTCAGCCATTCCCTACTTGAGGGATATTCCCTTAATTTCCATTGCTTTGCCACCATAAAAAGAGCAACTACAAATATTTTTGTACAAGTAGGCCCTCCCCTCCCCCCTTTTTTCTCTCTGGGATGCAGAGCTAGTTGTGGTATTACTGGATCATTGTTTTACCTGCTGCAAACATTTTTAAGTTTTCAATGAAACTTCAGCACCTTAGTTACAATCAGTATTTTTTTTTTTAGGTTTTCAATAAAGCAATAAAAGCAGTGATGCTTTCAAAAGACTTGTTAGTCTGAGGTACCACCTCACCCCTAGCAGATTGGCTAACATGACAGCAGAGGAAAGCAGTGAATGCTGGAGGGGATGTGGCAAAGTTGGGACATTAATGCATTGCTGGTGGAGTTGTGAATTGATCCAACCATTCTGGAGGGCAATTTGGAACTATGCCCAAAGGGAGATAAAAGACTGTCTGCCCTTTGATCCAGCCAAAGCACTGCTGAGTTTATACCCCAAGGAGATAATAAGGAAAAAGATTTGTACAAGAATATTTATAGTTGCACTCTTTGTGGTGGCAAAAAATTGGAAAACGAGGGGATGACCTTCCATTGGGGAATGGCTGAACAAATTGTGGTATATGTTGGTGATGGAATACTATTGTGCTCAAAGGAATAATGAACTGGAGGAATTCCATGGGAACTGGAACAACCTCCAGGAAGTGATGCAGAGTGAGAGGAGCAGAACCAGGAGAACTTTATATACAGAGACTGATACACTGTGGTACAATCAAATGTAATGGACTTCTCCATTAGTGGCAATGCAGTGATCCAGGACAATTCTGAAGGACTTATGAGAAAGATGCTATCTACATCCAGAGGAAGAACTGTGGAGTAGAAACACAGAAGAAAAAAACATTTCCTTGATCACATGGGTCAATGGGGATATGATTGGGGATGTAGACTCTAGACAATCACCCTAGTGCAAATATCAATAATATGGAAATAGGTCTTGACCAAAGACACATGTTAAATAAACCCAGTGGAATTGAGTGTTGGTTATGGGAGGGGGTTTGGGGGAGGGCAGGTTATGAACATGATTTTTGTAACCTTGGAAAAATACTATAAATTAATAAAATAAAATATAAAAACAAACAAACAACAAAGGACCTGTTAGGAAGCTCTTTCCCTTTCTCTCAGTAGAGACTGAGGATCACAAGTCATCTGCCATCTTTGAGTTAACTAATATCCTAGGGTAGGGTTGGGAGAAGGTCAAGAGGGACAGGTGGCAGTACTGGGAACTAATTGGGTAAAAAAAAAAGGTTTTAATAAAACTTTTTTTAAAAATACTAATTGTAGGTAAGGAGCTATATTAAAAACACAAACAACTCTTTCCCTACTCCACCCCCAAAAAGGATAGTTAAAATTGAGCTTTCTAAAAAAATTCAACAAAATACTTGATTTTTCAGATTATATACTCTGAGTAATCATGTTTCCAAAGGACCTATTATGAAGCTCCAGTTCCTTCTCTTTCTCTCAGTAGATGTTGAGTATCACAGGTTATTTGCCATCTTTGACTTCACTGTGATATTAGAAGGTTGACTTAAGAGGTTGAAGGTTGACTTATGGGGAACTGATTCATTTAAAAAACAAAAAATACAGGCCTGGAGATGGGAGGTCCTGGATTTAAATCTGACCTTAGATACTTCCTAGCTGTGTGATCCTGGGTAAGTCACTTAATTCCCATTACCTAATCCTTAGACTCTTGTGCCTTAGAACAAATATATAGTATTGATTCTAAAATGGAAGATTAGGATTTTTAAAAAATCAATGTAAGAAAAAAATGAAATATCATAGTATTGCATTGCAAAAATAAACAACCCTACAAATGCCAAATAATCTATATATTTTAAATTTATATTTATGTATTAAGACACATTTCTATATTAAAAAATATTTATGCCTTTATTAAAATACATTTTATTAAAACACATATATTAAATATATTTAAGTATTCATTAAAATATATGTATATATTAAATATATTTACTAAAATATTTCTACATTTAAGTATATTTGTGTATTTATCAAATAAATTTATATATTTTAAATATATTTTAATATATACTTTAAATATATTTACATATTGCAAATTTTTTCTGTATACTCTTTTTAAAATTTCTGATTATGGTGCTACCTGCTGAGATATTCCAAAACAAGGCCTGAGTCTTCTGTTGAATGACGTTTGCTTCCTCTCTAAAATGGAGGAAGATTCTTGGATTTCCGAGAATTTTCCAAGGGCGAACAAACAACAGCAAAAGGTTTCTAGAATTGGTTTTGGGGTTATGGGACCCTAAAGGAGTCAGAGAATGTTTTTGAAAGACCAAGTTCATTTGTAGAGGTAACAGTGTTAAAAAGTCTAACTGGTCGGCTACCATTAGGGTTCCAAGAAGAAATGCAATCTTCCTGGGTGTTTGGTGTTGGGTTAGGGTCCGAGCTATGCAGGTTAGGGTTCTGCAGTCACAGAGTCAATCACAGGGAAAGCAGAACTGGTCCGAGAAAGGAGAATCATGTTACCTCACGGCCAAGCTGGGTTTTGTGAGAAAGGGAACTTAATTAACAACAAAAAGTCCGGGGGAAACACAGTGGTCTTTGTTCACACCTATAACAACCGAGTGTATCAGCTGTCATGCTGTTACTTACATTCATTGTCCTGGGGAAAAAAAGGGAAACAGATGGTCGTTTTATAGGGCTGAGATAGTATTGTTGGTAGCCAACGCGTCCCCCCCTTGGGAGCTGGGGGAGAAGTTTTCCACGTTTAACAACAACAACTTGGAAAAGGATCTCACCCGACTTCCTCTCTTGCCCGCCGGTCCCAGGAGGAGGCCAGGCAGGGTGGAATTGTACATGACCCAGATGTTTTCATTCTGGCTGCTGTTCTCGCTGCCGGTGCCTCCCAGACAGTCAACAGGCGCAGATGACACCAGGGTATGCACCTGTGGGAGGCTGGCTGCAATGATCAGGCAGGAAAGACGGAGAGGGCAAAGGATGGAATGGGGAGGGGCCCCAAAACTGAGGAGGGAGGAACTCACACAGCCCCGAGGCAGTGCAATTCCGGGGTTACTTCTCCCATGAAGCCCCTTCGCTGATCCTTGGTCCTCTTCTCTTGGCTTCTCGTCTGGCCAGAGACATACAGCCCAAGTCAGGCAGAACCTTCTCATTGTTGAATTTTGGTGCTGGGAGGGACCTCAGAAATAGACAAGTCCCTTCCAGAACAAAAATACGTGTTACCCTGGGTTGCCATTGTTATAAATTGTGACCAGTAGACTAAGAGATAGAATGTTATGCTAAGAGGAAAACCTGGGGCTGCATCTCATCTCTGATACTTATTAGCGGAGGGGAAAAAGTTACTTTATTATTCTTCAAGCAAAACTCCCTAATACTCATCTATTAAGGTACAGGCAGGTTTCCTCACTGGGAGTTCCCGGAACTCTTAAAAAAATAGATCCTGAATGTATTTATTGAGACTTTTTTTTAAAAGTCACTAAACTTTAATATATTTATTTTATGTTCAGATTTGTATCAGCAGTTTAAGGCATTTAGCACATTCATTAGGATCAAGTCAATAAAGCATTTACTGTAGCTGGAAATAAGGTTTGCATATTATTATTTTTTTTTCTAGTCAGCAATGAGGTACCATAATGCATGCAATGCTGAACTGGGAGTCAGAAAGACCTGAATTTTGATACAACTTCAGGTATGTACTAGCTGTGTGATCCTAGGCAAGTCACTTAACTTCTGTCTGCTTCACTTTCCTTATTTGTAAAATGGGGATAACAATAGCATCTGTCTGTCAGGTAGGAGCATGCTAGCTATTATTATTATTATTATTACCAATTATTATATTATTGAGTTTTTATTTTTATTTTGTTTTGGTTTTTTAATTGGTTTTGTTTATGATTTGTTTCGTCTATGGTTGTTTCCAGCATATCTATTTCTTCTCCTTTAATCCAAGAAGTTAACCCTTATAACAAAGATTGAAAAAGAAAAAAAAAAGCAATTCAGTAACAACAATATACTATATCCTCTGAATCTGATGGTCTATTCAAATCCACACTCATAGTTTGCAAAGAAGAGAAAGGGGTACATCTTACACATTTGGAGTTTTATAAGTAAAGAAATTATAAACTAAGAAGTCAAGAAATCAAGTTTTAAGCCCTACAACCAATATGTGATCTTGGATAGGTCACAGACCTAGGGGCTCAGTTTCTTCATCTATAAAATGAAGGAGATGGAATAAATGATCCAGAAGGGCCTTAAATAAGCTTTAAAATGACATAATTTGCTGCTTTCAATCAATAATAATATAAGCATAAATAGTTTCATATATGTATATATAAATAATATATAAAATATATGAATTATATAATTCTGATTTTAATCAACTAAAATTTAAATTAAAATAATTTTATATTTGTAGATATATAATATACAAATATGGTATATATGAATTATAAAATGTATTAATATATGTAAATATATTTAATATATAACATAAGTTATATATTAAATATATTTAAATTTTTATCTAAATATAAATTATAAAATCCTATGCTTTAATCAATCAACAATTATATATTCATGTTATTTCATATTGTATATATTATATATTAAAATATATGTATGTTATAAAATCATACTTAAATATATTTACACATGTTATATATTTTAATGTAATGTATAAATTATAAAATATATCTAAAAATTATCTATCTATATTTAATTCTGTACCTGCAATCAACAACTAGATATTTGTATGCAAGTTATGTTTCATATTTGTATATTATAGTTTATATCAGCAAATGTTATAAAATATTTTAAATATATGCTTAAAGGTGTAAAACCTATTTAAAATATTTTAATTTTTATTTTTAATTATAAAATATATAAAAACAAATTTTATAAAATATGTATTATATCTAAAAAGTAATATATATAAATTATATAATGCTATGCCTTTAATCAATAAAAATTACATATTTGTGGATAATTTTTTACATCTATATATAGAAATTATAGATTTTATATACAAATTTACATTAATAAATTATGCAATTTTGCGGCTTCAATGAATCAGCAAGCACTTAACAATAGCCAGCTACCCTGCTAAGCTTTGGAGGATCTAAAAAAGGGGGGAGAGAATTGCAAAAAAAGGTCTCTGACCTCAGGGAGCTCACATTTTAATATGGCAGACAATAGGCAAAAAATAATTGTACATGCAAGTTATATACAATATCATGGAAGGTAATCTCAGACGGAGTGCACTAGCAGTCTCTATAGACTCCTGTGTTCCTCAGTTTCTCTTGCCAGAGTAGTTAGAATACCAAATAGCCCATCTACAAAACGGATGTTGTCTTGTCTACGTGGTTCTTCTTGCAGAGATCTTGAGTGACCTCAGATGGACAGCAGACTACTTAAAGGGACTTTAAAGACATGTTTGAGTGCTCATTGACCACAATCAGCAGAGTGAATGAGATTCCAGTAACAGCCAAGTTTCCAGAGAAATGATGAATGAGGGTAAGAGGTACTTTGCATTCTACAGAGCCAGGCAGCCAATTCTGAAGAATGGATCCAATGGGTCTGCCTTGGTAGGAAATGCCTTGCCTATTATTTGGGCATAGGCTAAAATATCTTGCAAACAGGGAGTAGGAAGAGGGAACCCCATTTCAGGAGAGATCTCTTTATTTTATAGATGTCAAAGTGCTTGGGGTCTGGAATCTGAACATCCATTCAAGAGAACAGCAGCAGCAGCAGTAGCCAAGGCTGATCCAGGAGGCCTCCCAAGGCTTCCACCCAGTCCTCATTATTGGCTGCCTCCTTCAGAGTTTTGAACACTACCTGTCAACAGCTCCTCCACTTGACTTAGTGGTTTCTGCCAGCTGGCATTCATCCAGCAACTGACTTTGACAGAAAGCTGGATAGCTTTCAGTAGAAAGGAGAGAGAGAGAACTGGGGAACATCCATACTCTGGTGGCAATAGCTAATGAATTCTCATAGCATTTTCATCTGCAAATTAACAGAAGAATCCTGAAAAAAATAACAAAAGCCCCCCCAAACTGAACTCTATTGAAAAGAGGTGAAGACGAGGAGGGGTGAAGTCTGAAGCAGGGTAAAAGAGAAATTTTCCATTCTGTCTCCTTTTCAGAAAATATATGTATGTGTATGTCAGAATTGATGAACTGGTAAAAAAAATCCAAAGCCTTATCATACATGTTGCCTCGTATGAAGTAGTGTGGCAACCAGGTGGGGTAGTGGATAGAGCACTGGACCTGAAGTCAGGAAGATCTGAGTTCAGATCCAGCCTCTGATACTGGTTTTTTACATTGGGCAAGTCACTTAATGCTGTTTGCCTCAGTTTCTTCATCTGTAAGATGAACTGGAGAAGGAAATGGCCAAGAAAACTGCCAAGAAAATCCCAGAAACTCAGACAGGACTGACAGGCCTGAAAGGACTGAATAACAATTGAATGAGTATGAATGTTTCATTTCTATAATTGTTCTTAAGTTAAATGCTTCCTAATGCTTTTGTTGGTACTTCCTGAGTAACTTAGGTCTTATGCAAGGGGAGGTAGGGAGCAGTTCATTCAGGTGAAGTATCCTGAGCATTTACACCTCAGAAATCTGCCCCATCCTACAAACTAGGGCTTGATTCATTGTTTTGTTGATTGTCTAGACTTAAGAAAGTTTTGATAATGTAGATTAAATTTAAAAGTATGTACATATGCTGCCCCCACCCCCACCTGGTTGTTAAACATTTACCAATACATCCTGAAAGTCTGTTTTGTCTTTACTATAAAAATGAGTACAGGGGCAGCTGGGTAGCTCAGTGGATTGAGAGCCAGGTCTAGAGACTAGAGGTCCTGGGTTACAAATCTGGCCTCAGACACTTCCCAGCTGTGTGACCCTGGGCAAGTCCCTTAACCCCCATTGCCTAGCCCTTACTGCTCTTCTGCCTTGGAACCAATATACAGTATTGATTCCAAGATAGAAGGTAAGGGTTTAAAAAAAAATTAAAAATGAGTACACCTATATGAAGAAAGGGGGAAAGATAGAGAGAGACTGAGATTTGGAGGGCTCAGAATGTCTATGCTGTAAATCTAAATATCTTTAAAGATATTATCCAATAAAATAGCAGCTGATAGTATGTGCTGAAGGGTAATAAGACTTGGAAGAAGTTATTTCCATGGTTTGGGGGTTTATTTTTTAAATGACACAAATATATTTAATTTTTTGTTTTGTTTTTCTCTAAGCCTACTTTTTTATAATAATTGTGTATATTTTGTTCCTGTTTCTGCTTATTTCATTTGTATCAGTTTATATAAATCTTTCATGCTTCCCTGACATTACATTTATATATATATGTATATATATGTATATACATATACTTATATATATACATTTATATATTGTTTAGCCATCCCCAATTGGTGGGCATTTACTTTGTTGCCAGTTTTTGGTTTGTTTTCAGCATTTTGGTCTATATGAGGCCTTTCTGTCTTTGCCCTGTTGGGAGTATATGCCTAGCAATGATTACTTGACAGTATGTGCTTAGCAGTGATCCTAATGTATTTTTTTAAAGTTTGTTTAAAATCTAGAAGAAAAGGAAGAAAAATATTTGCCTACCAAAAAGATGTTTTCATAACGTTATTTGTTGTTCTGCCACTTGGAAACTGTAAGGAATTCTGAAATCAGGTTTGCTAGAGACAAAGTTTTAAATGCAGACAATAGAATTAGAAGAATAATTGTTCTTTTTGCATCAAAAAATACAAGATGTCCCAAAGATCATAATTGCACTAAGATTTGAGACAACTCGGAATTTGTCTCATTAAGTTTGAATGTTACTATTTATAAAGAATTTGATTGCAGAAAGATTTGTACTTTATGAAATGAGCAAAATAGGAAGTAGTCATTTTCATTACAAAAGTACTTTGCAAAAGAATTCTCTGGAAGGCTCTTTTCAAGTAATAAACTACTCATTTGGTTTCAGATAGCTCCATTTTACTTGTAGAATTGTTTCAGAGTACATTTAAGATAGAATCCAATTTATAAAAATTTGATTTACATACATACTGCCTTTCCAGAACACAACAGTTGCTTATACAATATATGCATAAGTAGTGATTTTGTTTTAAAAAACAAAATCAAATTGCTGTTTGAACAAACTATGTAAGGATGTTATAGGTAGGACTTTCAGATTTAAAAGGCCGCCTACTCACACACATCCTAGTTAAAGAGTCAGCAGAGAATGGAAAACAACAAATAAGGCTTTTGCTACACATAATCTTTTTTTAAACTCTTACTTCCTGCCATAGAATCCATACTACATACCAGTCCTAAGGCAGAAAGGTAAGGGCCAGGCAATTGGGGTTAAGTGACTTGCCTAGGATCACACAGGTAGGAAGTGTCTGAGGCTAGATTTGAACCCAGGACCTCCCAAATAACCCTCTATCCACAGTGCCACCTAGTTGCTCCTGTTACATAAAGTTTTTCAGCTAAAAATTTCTTGAGATTCCCCCCCCCCCCCCTTAAATACACTAACAACATCAAATAGAAAATCCAGGCCAGGTTTCTGATCAACATGTTGTTCATGATATGATCTGAAAATCAATCTTTTCATTTTCTTTTCAAAGGAGTCAAAAGAATGAAGGGGAATACATTTCCTAGGGCTTCTTTCTATGCGGCATGTACTCTGAAGTAAGGTGAGTATTTTTCAGTAAATATATATCCTTTACTCAAAATACTATTTTTTTTCCGGGACAGAAACACAGTCACCAGCTTTTAGGAAAAATTTGAAGCCTTTAATCATTCTCTGTGTCTTCCAGGCCAGGACTGTAAATTGTGTGTATACAGTAGGAATGTACTTACTGCAGAAAATCAATACCTTTAAACAAGAATTAATTCTTATAGCTCTGCATTTCTTGTTGACTGAAGTCATGATTGTTCTCATTAGACCTATTTGTTAGTCAATTTCCTCTTTGGTTTATCAGCAGGTCCCAAGTAGGTGTTTATCCTCGAGATTACAAGCCATTTAAGTCCAGCTGAAGCCCTGGTGTGTTGCTTAAATAAGCCCAACACAGTGAGCTGCTTCACATTTAAGCTGAATAACACATGCTGACCTTGCCTGTGTCTAGTGAGATTCTTTGCCAAGCCTTGGGGAGCTGCCAGTAGCCTCCAATAGCAACCAGCAAGACTCCCGAGAAGAACCAGGCTGTTCCATATCTGCTCTGATTTCCTGGTGGGCTGAAGCCTTGTGGAGAGCCAACGATGCTCTCCCACGCTACTTGCCTGATTTCAGGTTAGGGGGCTGATATTTTGGCATCTGGTGTTTCAGCAGTTGCTTCCCTTTGCTCTCTTGGAGGCAGCCTGACGATGGATGAGAGACAGGATCCTTTGATCATGACTGTCCATCTCTTGGCCAACTCCGGGTATGCACTGCCTTTGCAGCAAACCCTTGACCATCTCTTGGAGTGGATTTGCCCAGAAGTCCATCTGTTTCTGGTGTCAGAGAGAGTGACTCCAGTAAAATACTACGAAAAATACCACTCCAAGAGGTCTAGGTTCCCAGGGATTTCTGTTTTGCTCTTCTTGCATGAAGACCTCGGAGAAGATCGGTTCTTTCACATCTATGATTCCTTTCAGAAGCCGCCTTGGCAATCTCATCCCACAGACAATGCAGGTGGAAGGCTGTGCCCATACACACTCACCAATCAAGATTTCTACAGCCTAGATCCTCACATGCCCGTCTGGGGGATGAGGCAGGTCCATCATGGTAGTGAGATCCTGCGGGTGACCTTATACTGCAGTTTTGATAACTACGAAGATGCAATCAGACTTTATGAAATGATCTTACAGAAGGAAGCCACCACCCACAAGAGCAACTTCTCCTTCTTTGTACTGTATTCAAAGAAAAACTTTTCAATCCAGCTCTCCTTGAAGCAACTTCCTCTCGGGATGTCTGTGGAACTCAGAGAGTCTTCGGTACTGCAGTTCAGGGTACAAGAAATTGGCCAGTTAGTACCACTTCTGCCAAATCCCTGCGTTCCTATCAGCAGCACCAGATGGCAAACTCAAGACTATGATGGAAACAAAATCCTCCTACAGGTATGTTCTTGGTGTAGATACGATCATTTGACAAACATATCACATGAAGTCACAAACCATTTGATTTTTCAGACGAGGACAAAATGAAGGTAAACTGGTTTATGTTCATGGATGGGGCAGACCAGGACTAGATCATGGAACCAAAATTAGAAATTTAGCAAGTTGGCGAGGAAAACTTAATGCAAGCTGGGCAGTGAACCAAGAGAAATCAAAGTAAACAGTTTCAGTGAAGTAGTTCTGAGCTCAGCACTGGTCACTCAACTTTCTGACTTACTAGGTACTTAGAAAATGCTTGTTAAATTAAACTGGGTAGATTCATCAATGGATATTGTATTAGTTCTGATGACTTTCCTTCCCTAAAGAGGAGACCCTCTACCACATCTAATCTGGCTTTTGTGTCAGTAACTGGGAAGAAAATCACATCCTTGGAATGGATTGGGTGAGGGCATCTGTGTGCTGACCAATCATAGCAGATTTGACTTCCAGAATGGCATGTTCAGGTTTTTGCCAGAGTATCTTTTCAATTTTTTTTATGTCAGATTCATCTCCATAGACGATGAGGACTCCTGGCTTCTGAAACTCTTTGCTCATTATCTACTCCTTTTTTATTTGCTTATTAATTAAGACAACCATAATGAACATATATAAGATAGATTGGTAGGTTTTATGTATAAACACCAGGAAGAATTATTGAACCAAATGAAATATGCTTAAAAAAAAAGTTTGGTGGAGGCAACGTAATTTAAAAAAAAATTAATTTATTTAGTCAATTTAGAACATTATTCTTTGGTTATAAGAATCACATTATTTCCATCCTTCCCCTTCCCGTAGCCCCCACACAATTTCACTGGTTTTTAGATGTGCCCTTGATCAAAACCTATTTCCATGTTGTTGGTGTTTGCACTAGAATGTTCATTTAGGGTCTATCCCCAATCATATCCCCTCGACCCATGTGATCAAGCAATTGCTTTTCTTCTGTGTTTCCACTTCATAGTTTTTCCTCTGAATGTGGAGAGTGTTCTTCCTCATAAATCCCTCCGAGATGTTCAGGATCACTGCATAGCCACTAATGGAGAAGTCCATTACCTTCGATTGTACCACAGTGTATCAGTGTACAATGATCTCCTGGTTCTGCTCCTTTCATGCTGCATAATTCCTGGAGGCTGTTCCAGTTCACATGGAATTCCTCCAGTTTATTATTCCATATTCCACAATAGTATTCCATCACCAAAAGATACTACAATTTGCTCAGCCATTCCCCAATTGAAGGGCATCCCCTCATTTTCCAATTTTTGGCCACCACAAAGAGCGCAGCTATGAATATTTTTGTACAAGTTTTTTTGTCCATTATCTCTTTGGGGTACAGACCCAGCAGTGCTATGGCTGGATCAAAGGGCAGACAGTCTTTTAGCACCCTTTGGGCATAGTTCCCAATTGCCCTCCAGAATGGTTGGATCAATTCACAACTCTATCAGCAATGCATTAATGTCCCAATTTTGCCACATCCACTCCAGCATTCATTATTTTCCATTGCTGTCATGTTAGCCAATTTGCTAGGTGTGAGGTGATACCTCAGGGTTGTTTTGATTTGCATCTCTCTGATTATAAGAGATTTAGAGCACTTTTTCATGTGCTTATTAATAGTTTTGATTTCTTTAACTGAAAATTGCCTGTTCATGTCCCTTGCCCATTTATCAAGTGGAGAATGGCTTGATTTTTTTGTACAATTGGTTTAGCTCTTTATAAATTTGAGTAATTAGACCTTTGTCAGAGGTTTTTGTTATGAAGATTGTTTCCCAATTTGTTACTTCCCTTCTAATTTTGGTTGTATTAGTTTTGTTTGCACAAAACCTTTTTAATTTGATGTAATCAAAATTATTGATTTTACATTTTGTGATTTTTTTCTAGCTCTTGCTTGGTTTTAAAATCTTTCCTTTCCCAAAGATCTGACAAGTATACTATTCTGTGTTCACCTAATTTGCTTATAGTTTCCTTCTTTATATTCAAGTCATTCACCTGGCAACATAATTTTGAAAGCAAAAGGGATCAATTTTCAGAATATCTGAAAGAAGGGAAATATACCAAACAATTAGAAAAAAATCATAGATGGAATTGGTAACTTCTTTAAATAAGCAATCAAGAGGATATAAATAGCTAGTGGTCTATACACCTACTTTCCTATTTCTATAAGATCATTATGAGGAGGATTTACATGTAGAGTAAGTGCACCTTCAATGAAAATATAAAATGGGAACCTGATATTGGGGACATGAGCATTGTATAACATATTGTTCTGAAAATGATTATTTTTTACAGCAGGTCATATTGCCACTGTCACAGAATTGATTCAGAGAATCAATGAGGAAAGGAGAAGACAGAATTCCACTGCTTATTGTCTGTTTGTTATAAAAAAGCATTTCTGTTCAGCAGAACAAAATGTACTTTCAAAGACTTTTCCCTATCACTAATATGTATCTTGAAGTCATGCAAAAATTCATTACTAGATCTACCCAGTTTAGTTTAGAGAATTTATTTGCTTATTTCTTAAAAACCCCTTTTCTTCTGTCTTCAAATCAATATTAAATATTCTACATATACCAAGTATTGTTTCCAATGAAGAAGAATTGTAAAGTCTAGGCAATTGGGATTAGGTGATTTACCCAGGGTCACACAGGTAGGAAATGTCCACCTAGCTGCCCCTGTATAAACATTTTTTAAACACCTACTAAGTGCTTAGGGATTCAAAGATCTGAGTTTAAAAAGTAGCCCCTGCTCTGAAGGACTTTCTCAACTGGAGGAAGGAGGAGAGGTTATAACATATATGCAGAGAAGTAAATACAAAGCAGTTCCAGGAGGGAGAAAGCGCTCTTGATGGGAAAAATACAGATGGGTCTTGTTTAGGATGAGGTAGGGCAGCTAGGGGACACAGTGGGCACAGCACCAAGCCTGGAATCAAAAATGGCCATTTTCCTAAATTCAAATCCAGACATTACTAGCAGCATGATCTTAGGCAAGTCACTTTAACCCTGTTTGCCTCATCTTCCTCATTTGGAAAATGAGCTGAAGAAGGAAATGGCATACCACTGTAGTGTCTTTGCCAATAAAACCCCAAATGGATTTACAAAAAGTCAGACCCAACTGAAAAATGACTAAATGACAACCACAGGATGAGGCAGCCATCTGAGCTGTGATTTAAAGGAAGTGATGGTTTCTAAGAGACAGAGGTGAGGAAAGCATCCATTCTACCATGATGGGGTTAGGGAATGTGGGGGAAATTCACTTGTGCAAAGGCAGCAGAGGCAGAATAAAGTAGCAGGTTTGTGATGCTTTCTTTTTTAATTCCATAGAACTGGAAAGAAAGTTAGATGCCTGGCAATTTGGGGCAGTAGAAAAAGCACCTGTCTCTTCCATTTACTACCTGTGTGACACTGGGCAAGACACTTAAACTAAGACTCAGTTTCCTCATCTGTAAAAGGAGAAAAGAAAAAAAATCTGGATCTAAAGTCAGGAAGAAGATTTGAACTCAAATCTGGCTTCGGACACTTAATAGCTTAATCTGTGCCTCATTTTCCTTATGGGTTGAATGAGAATAATAGTATCACCCATCTCCCAGGGCTGTTGTGAGGATCAAAAGAGATAATAATTATAAAGCATTTAGCACAGTGCCTGGCATATAGTACGTGCTGTATAAATGGTATTATGATGATGACCCAAACTTCTCAGTTATATATGAGGAAATTAAGATGTAGGAAAGTAGAATGACTTGTCCAGGATCACTCAAAGCTGGGATTCACCATCTTCCCAGGGAACAGTAGTCCTTTTCCAATGATTCCTTTTTAAAAAATTTTCTAGGTAATATTTGGAATGTGTTTTCCAAGTGCTACTCGGTGACATTTACACATTGTCACTTATCAGTTTCCTTGTTGTGTTCATTTTCTATCCCTTTTTGCCTCCTGAAGGACCTTACGAACCTCCTTTGCATTTTCCCAAGGGTTGTCCATTATACCAACACTGTGGTCTCCCAGTCTTAAAATATTGATGTTATCTTTTATACTTTTTGTCTCAATTCCACTTGTGTCAGTTCAGTTCACTTGTACGTCATTTTGTTAAGCACTACGGAGACACAAATTTAAAATAATTCATTTGCCTGTCCATCCCATCAGTTCATCTGTGAGGACTCCAATTCCCATTGATCTCTCTCTCCATTTTTCTAGTTCCTTTTAAGATTATTGTCAGCATCACCCAGCTATTCGTAAATCTGTTTCATGTGAAATAAGAAAAATCCCTGAAAACAGATCTTGGTATTTGGGCAGGGTCTGGGGAGCACGCAAAAATCCACACCTTATTACAGTGATATATTTACTGCCTATTGGTCATTCACATTATCTCTTCCAAAGACATTTAAAGCCTGTTGGAAACTAAGCTCTTTCTCTTCCCCTCCAAACATGCCTATTTCTCTTAAAGGTGCCAGTATCTTTCCAGAGACCCAAGTTGGTAACCTCAGCTTTATTCTTCACTCCTCATTCTCTCTTTCCTACTCAGTAAAAAGACAAGCACCTCTGACATTTAAAGTCCTTCACAACCTGCTTCTAATCTTATCCCCCAATCTCCATAGGCATTATTTCATTCACACATTCTCAGACCAGCCAAATTGATTTTCTTGCTGTTCCTCACGCCCACTTCTCTGTCTTTGTGTTCACTTAAAATCCTTTGTTGTTGCTAAGTTGTTTCTGTTGTGTCTGGCTCTTTGTGAGCCCATCTTGGGTTTTCTTGGCAAAGATACTAGAGTGGTTTAACATATCCTTTTTCCAGCTCATTTTATTTTATTTTATTTTTTAAGGCAATGGGGGTTAAGTGACATGCCCAGGGTCACACATCTGGGAAGTGTCTGAGGCCAGATTTGAACCTAGGACCTCTGGGCTCTAGGCCTGGCTCTCAATCCACTGAGCTACCCAGCTGCCCCTTCTAGCTCATTTTAAAGATGAGGAAACTGAGGCAAATAGGGTTAAGTGACTTATACTCCCTTCTACATTAATAGTGTCTAATTCAAATGGAAACAAAGGTCCCCAAACCATATATAAGGATCCCTGCAGATCACATATTGACTGAGAAAACCACATATTAACATTATTTTTGTCTTATTGTATTTTTAATTATCTTGTTAAATACTTCCCAATTTTACTTTTTAATCTTGTTTGCATTGTATCTGGGTCTGATGTAAGTACATAGCACGTGGGTGGGGGGAGTGTATTTATACCTCTGTCCTACAAGAAGCCTGATTTCCTGGTTTCCCCACCCACAAATCACCTTGACTTATTTTTGCTATATCTTGGAAATACTTTTAAAAAAAATTTATTTGGTCAATTTCAAACATTATTCCTTGGTTACAAAAATCATATTCTATTCCTCCCTCCCCTCCGCCGATCCCTCCCTTTGCCGACGTGCAATTCCACTGGGTATTACATGTGTCCTTGATCAGAACCCATTTTGGAAATACTTTGATATAGGCAGATTGTCTCCCTTGTTAGAATATAGCCTTCCGTTGGGAGAAGGTACTGTTTGTTTGAGCCTGTATACCAAGCACCCAGCACACTTGCCTGATGGTGAATAAGTTGTTGTTGTTTTTTTTAATAACCCTTACTTTCCATCTTAGAATCAATATTGTGTAGTGGCAAGGGCTAGGCAATGGGGGTTAAGTGACTTGCCCAGGGTCACACAGCTAGGAAGTATCTGAGGCCAGGTTTGAACCCAGGACCTCCTGTCTCTGGACCTGGCTCTCCATCTACTGAGCCACCCAGCTGCCCCTGTGAATAAGTTCTAAATGAGTTATTGTTGACTAGATCTGTTTTAATAAAAATTTATATTACTCTTCCCTCTTTTCCTCTTGGCTCAAATACTTAGACATTTCCCCAGTGATTTTCTCTATTTCTCTTGTTCTTCACCTGTGAAAGTTGTGTTGCTCACATGATGTCCTTGACCTTCAAGGTATCCATGAATGTTTCTTGCAGGATTCTTCCTGTGACCAGGTTTGCTCACCTCTTTTCTCTTCACATCTTTTGCCTTAATGATGAACTGCCATCTCTGTAGAGAAGACTCCCAGGTCTCCCCAGTTAGCCCTCATCTCTTGCATGAGTTTCCGGCCAATACCACCGACTTCCTGTTAGACATCCCTCACTCGATGTTCCATTGGCATCTTGAACTCAACAGTGGCAAAATAAAACTCACATTTTTTGTCCCCAACTCTCAACTTTGCCCCCTCATCCAGACTTTCCTGTTTCAATTGAGGGCATGAGTATATTTCTCATCATCTAGATTTAAAACTTTAGAATCATTCTTTTTTTTTTAAACCCTTATCTTCGGTCTTAGAATAAATATCCATTCTAAGGCAAAAGAGTGTTAAAGACTAGTAGGCAATTGGGGTTAAGTGACTTGCTTGGGGTCACACAGCTAGAAATTCAGAATCATTCCTAACTCTCCCTCACCTCCCATATCCAGCCAGCTGTCTCTTCTTGTTCATTCTGGCTCCACAATATCTCTTTTGGGGTCTTATCGCCTCTTGTCTTGACCATTGCTATAATGACTTCTCTACTTCCAGTCTTTTGCCTTCCTAATTTAAGCACCACACAATTTACAAAATAATTTTCCTAAAGCACATGTTACTTTTGTTCTCAAGAAACTTCAGTGGCTCCCTATTGTCTCTAGGGAGGAAAAATAATAACAAAACCACCAATCTCCTCAAATTATTCTTTAAAGTACTTCACAGTCTGACTAGTCTTCTTCATCAGATTTATTTCCCATACCACCCTTCATATAATCTACCCCCCTAGCCTGGCTCATTTTCTGTTCCCTACACTCAGCCTTGTCTCCCATCTCTCTGCTTTTGTATGTGCTTCACACACCTAGAAAGCATCCCTTCCACTTCTTTGCTTTGAGAATCTTTACCTTTTATGAAAAGATCCTCTCCATGGCTTCTTTGCAGAGGTGGAAGCCAGGAGTGTGGAAAGCTGCCTATAATGTCACCCAATTCAGAGAGAGGTTCAGAGCCTGGCCCCCAGTCCCGCAGTCTGTGAAATATCAGATCTTCCTCATTCCAAGTCTATCCACTATGCTACTGGGTGGAGAGAAAAGAATGAATTTGTCCTTCTCAGGGTGGGATTCCATTAAAGAAGGAAAACCTATTTAGGAGTTCCGAATAACGTCTCAAGGACATTACCACAGGTCCAGTGGGTTGAGGGCTCTTCTCTCAAAGAAAGCAAACCATTGGACTGTCCTACCTCCACATCTCCTCTAACCTTTAGAAGTCAGAACAGCCATTAACCTCCCCCTGCCTGGTGGAACTTGCGCTAGGACTCATGGTATGGTGGGGTGCTCATGCTGTGTAATTTGTTGCTTTCTGATTGGGTAGTCTTTCGAGCCTAGATTGTAAGTTCGGCTCCCAGACCGTGGGGTATCAAACAGAGTGGGTGAGGGTTTGCATCAGGAATCTAAAAAATACTTGTATCTGCACCCGTGCATTGGGCATCGCCATTAGAGTGTGACCCC
This sequence comes from Monodelphis domestica, assembly GCF_027887165.1. Taxonomy (NCBI): domain Eukaryota; kingdom Metazoa; phylum Chordata; class Mammalia; order Didelphimorphia; family Didelphidae; genus Monodelphis; species Monodelphis domestica. Next base: position 64,525,939 of record NC_077234.1, read on the forward strand.
TTCTCATGAGAAAGATGCTCCCTTAGACAGTCTGTTTCTTTAAGCCACATCATCTCGCGCTCTACCTAGTTGCTGAGGAAACAGTAGGAAACCTAGGTGACATAGAAAAGGACTTACAAAGCCAATCACCAGTTTTTTAAAATAAAGAATCCTTAGCTTCCTTCAGGGGCTAGCTCGGCTGCCAGCCCTTTCCTGATCTTCCCCAGCTCAAAGGATCCTTCTCCTCTGTCTGTTTACATGTCACATTTGCATGGAAAATGTGAACTTAAAGGCAGGGGCACTTTCTGTCTATAATCTCAATGCCTGGCACATAACGAAGGCATAATTAAAGCTGATTGCTGAATGAAAGAGGTCTGGAGACTCGCTCACAGCAGATACGATTAATCACAGCCTTAAAAATGAAGTTCTAAGCAATTATTATCACATCCCATCATCGTCAATAATAAGTTAAAAAATCTTGAGGCAGCTAAGTGGAGAGACAGCCAGACCCAGAGTCAGGAAGTCTTGAGTTGATTCCAATCTGACCTCAGACACTTCCCAGCTGTGTGACCCTGGGCAAGTCACTTAACCCCTATTGCCCAGCCCGTACCGCTCTTCTGACTTGGAACTAATATACAGTATTGACTCTAAGACAGAAGGTAAGGGTTTAAGAAAAAAAAATTTAAATTTGAATGCTATTCCTGCCTTTCTTCATTCACAGGTCCAAACAAACCCAGAACAAGATGAAAAGAAGGGTGAGCTTTTCTCTAATCCCAATCATACAGGAGTCGACAATCTTCTCCAAGACTGTACCCAAACCCTAATCTCTGCAAAAAGAACCCTAGATCAACCAAGTCGGAGAAGTCAAACCAGAAAGCCAAAGCACAACTCCCCAGAGACTCCTGACCTGGGAGCTAGGACATTGTCCTCTGAAAGCCCCCATAGGGCTTCCTGGACCAGATCTAGTTCATCCCACTCTAACAACCCATCAGTAGCTTTGCAACGGAGCCAGCCCTCTCCACACCTTGAACAGGAAGCCAGAATCAAAATACTCAGCCAAGGAAACGACTTTCAGAAGCCTGAAGCAGAGACTAATGTGGACACAGGATTCACAGTCATCAATTCAGAACAGAGGCGATCTTCTTTGAGAACATTTCCGAGGGATTTGCAAAGCAGCCTGCCAGCAACACGGATGCCAAACTCTTCATTAGCTGTAACTGGTTCAAGGAACATGGCCTCTGAGGAGAGAATCCACTCTTCCCCATTTCCTGGCCATAGGGACAGTAAAGGTGCAGGGCAGACCACTTCAGCAGTTTGTTTGTCACAAATACCCCATGGAAAGGAGGAAGAAGAATTCTTTATATGATGGAAAGCAGATGTCGGGTTCAGACAATGGATCAATCCCTGGTTCCGGAGAATGAGCATCGTTCCCAAAACTAGGCACCTTTTCTTGCATATCTGGGAGTATCTGAATATCCCTCTTACCAACACCTGAGTCTAATTTTTTTTTAAATCGTTACTATTCGATCTAGCATACCATTGCCAGATCTATTTCCCAAGGAGATCAAGGGAAAAGGGAAAGAACCTACATGTTCCCAAATATTTATAGCAGCTCTCTTTGTGGTGGCAAAGAATTGGACATCAAGGGGATGCCCATCAATTGGAAAATGGCTAAACAAATCGTGGTATACCATTATGATGGACTACTACCATGTCATAAGAAATGATGAGCTTGCTAATTTTAATAAAATTTGGACAGAACCACATGAGATCATGAACAGAAAAATTGGTAGAATCAAGAGAACATCAGACACACCTACAGAGTTAAATTCTTGAAGAACAAATTGTGAATGGTACCTCCAGAGAGTGAGCTGAGAGATGGAAACGTGAGAGACAGATCTCCCTCCTGAATGATGCCTACTGTGACGCAAGGAAGGGGTGGAAAAGGGCTGGGACATTTGTGGACATAGTCACATTTTTTTTAAAAAGAAAAAAATTTGGTTAAAAAAACAAACCATTAACATTTCAAAGAAGCAAAGGAATGGTGTGGATGGTTCATTTCCTTGTAAGAGATTAGCACAAGGGAAAAGGATAGCCTTTGTTTTTCCCCCGGGATGTGTATACCTAATTTGAATCAGCTTTTTTTTTAGCAGGTGTGTATACACAGTTTGAGCCAGGTATTTAGCATGTCTCTGGTCATTTGTGCTGTGTGCTTATGAACAGAATATGTTATGCAACTCATTAGGGTTTTAAATTTTGCTTTAGTATTCATCAGCATTGACTACCTTCCCCTGAAGCCCATGAAATATTTATTCTTCACTACTTGCTAATCTTCTCCTAACCCCATAGGTTCCTACATTACTTCTGCTACCCTTCAGGTATTCTGGCTTTGTATATTTTATCCATTATCCATATCCACTGAAAACTTCAAGCTTCTCCCCCCCAGCCCTATCTAATAACCAGAACATGATAAACATATTAGAATCACTTAGAGTGCCCAAATAAAGCCTTGTTTTGTGAAGGCAACAATGGCGACTGCTAATAGCAGCTCATATTTATACATGGCGCTTGCTTAAGAGATCAAAGGGCAATAACAGAAGGCATAATTTGCCACTTTTTAAATCAGCACTGTTCCAGTCTGGTCCCATAGGGTCAAATTGCACTTGTTATTAATAAAGGGAATATATCACTTAAAAAAATTCATAGATAGTAGCTAGGTGGATCAGTGGATTGAGAGCTTGACCCAATGGGAGGTTCTAGGTTCATATCTGGTCTCAGACACTTCCTAGATGGATGACCCTGGGCAAGTCACTTAACCCCCTTTGCCTATCCCTTACCACTCTTCTGCCTTGGAGCCAATACACAGTATTGACTCCAAGATGATAAGAAAGGGTTTAAAAAAATTCATAGGGGATTTTCAGGGAGCCAAGTAACAAATACATATTAAACATCTATTGGATATCAGCCATTGTGGCACCAAGGAACTAAAATAAAAAATAAAATGTCCTGAAGGAGTTTCTCTCCAAGTGGAAGAGATAATACGTATACATGTCAGCATATTCTAAATATATTTGGGGTATTTGGGAGGAGGAGGCTCTAGTATCTGGGGGATCAGGTCATGGAAGAGGTAGCACTTGAGCTTAATTTTGAAGGCTACAAAAGGGAATTAGAAAGAGATGAGGAAGGAAGAAATTCTAGAAATAGAGATGGAATAAACTACATTTATCAATGCTCTTGGGCAACCATTGTGTAACTTCGTATTGAAGAGCTGCCTTGGACTCGCAGTGTTGAAGTGACTTGCCCAAGGTCACACAGCCTGGATGTGTCAGAGATATGGACATGTAAAATTGAGATTTGAACTCTGGACTTCAATCCCCACAAGCCCTTGCTCCACTTCCCCAAAATGATTTGTAATCTCACGGAATTCTGAGGTGGGCGAGATCGAAAAGGTATTTAAGCTGATTGCAAAGGCTTTTGAGGTCTCTCTTCTGGACTTCTATTTTGGGGCAGACGTGGCTCTTTCCATAATGTAGGTAAGGTCTTGTCTAGGCCTCCCTGGCCTAGGCACTTTTTCCTTATCCTGTATTTTCTTTCAATCCTTAACTTTTAATAAACCTCTAAAAAATTATAATACTCCTTGCAGAGAGAAACTAATTTCTACCTGCCTCAGTCTCCCCTAAATTTTAACTGTTACAGTTTTTGGCGTAACCACTTCAGGAGAAAAAACTATTAATCTTCTGATTTCTTTTCTGATCTTTAGTTCAACTTTTAATATCTAGTGCCTAGAAATTTTTTTTGAGCCACATTACTCTGGCCGAGTTTTTTTTTTTACCTTCGCAAAGCTGCAGTCCCCGATCCAGACCTGTTGTGTTTGCCGCCCACCCCACCCGGCTCAGCCCGTCACTTCCTGCCTGCAGCCCGGATCGTCCTCACCTGGTACTCTGGCTCCTGGCCCTGCTTATCTGCGCTCCGGCTCCAGCCCTGCCCACCCCTGTGGTCTTTCTCTCTCTCACCTGGCCCACCTGATTCAACCAAGATTGCAATCACCTGGTGACCTGCCTGCCCAACAAACTCTAGCCTTGGAGCAGATTACTCATTTCTAACAGCTAGTAACTAACAAAGGGGGGTATTGACTCCATGTGGGCGGCCTGGGCTCCACATGGACTGGGGCAGGAGGAGGGATCATATCATAAGGGAGAGGAGAAGAAACAGACTTTTCAAACAGACTTTTAAGCAATGAGCTATTTAAAAGGATACCTTTTGACTGTTCTGGTAATTTCATTGATTTCACCTGTGTGCCAGAAGAAAGATTCAGCCCAAAGATTCAACTTTGGGGAGGCAAATGGGTGGCTCAGCGAACTGATAGCCAGCCCTACAGACATGGGATCCTGGGTTAAAATCTGGCCTCAGATACTTCCCAGCTGTGTGGCCCTGAGCAGATCGCTCAGACCCCATTGCTTAGCCCTTACCACTCTGCCTTTGGACAATAGGCATCTAAATGGATAATTAAAAACAACAAAGAAAACAAACAAAAAAACACACACCTAAGGAACTTAAAAATTGGAGGTTCTAAGGCATTTCAGAATCCAATGGTTTATAAAAAATCTCTGTATTTCTATTGCATTTTGATATTTGCTTGGTTTAAGATTTAACTTTGTGATGTTAAATTCATATATTACTGGATTGAATATTATTCTGTTACACTGAAGGTTGATTGAATTTATTTTGAATGTACTGAGTTTTAAAATTCTGTTGCTTTTCCCTTATAACTATTGAACAAATATTATTGTAATTAAGCCCATATGAAAAAAAAAAAACAGCCTTTCTATTCTGACTTTGTAAATTATCACATAGATGGACTTCAGGAATGGTTATAATTGTAGAAAAACCTTAGGAAAATTTAATATGCTAAATATCTCAAATGATTTTAAGGGTTTTTAAAATATGATTTTTGGAAAAATTTTTTTAACAATCTCTGGTTATTTTTGCCTTTCCTACCACGAGGTAAGGCCAATAGTAGCTGAAGTGAAATACATTTTATAACCCCCAACCTTCCCGCATTTTTAATTATGTGAATGGAAGTTGGGCAGTTAATCTCAGGGCATTTGTACCCCTAAAAGCCTCCAAAAAAGGAGCACCCCCTTTATTTATACTCTTCAGATCACTATTTTACTTGCACCAGAATGATATATAGATTTCTTGATTATGTTCTAAACCCAAGATGAGTTTTACTTTTTTTAAAAATATGTTTAAATACCAAGGTTGAAAGATTGCTACGTTTGTAAATAATGTGACAAATATCCATCAATTCATAGGTTTTTTAAAATGCCATACAGCAACTTATGTGAAATATGAAAGTGTTTGTTTGCTATTGTAATTAATTGGGCTATTGAGAATTTTGGGGATTTTGATAACTACATATTTGTACTACTGTATTTTTAAAAAATGAAAAATTGTTACCTTGTTCAATTCACTTGCCTTCTACTCACAGTGAAGCATGGCTAGACATGAAGAGGAAATGGAACTCATTTTGGTGAGAAAGCCTTGAATTTTATATTTTCTTAGCTGACACAATGTCAATGATTATAAGCTACATTTTTAAATTTTTTTAAAGCTCTTTTATTATTATATTTTTCTTGCATGTGCAATATACATTTTCAGTGTTTTTTATTATTTTTTCTCTCCTTTTTATATTTGAAGCACATGTCAGCAGCATTAAGATTTTCTTTAACCTTTTGATTTTCAGTGCTACAAGTTTAAGATACATTTGGTAATGCATGCCCTAAAAAGCTTGTGACTATAAAAACTATGCTACTAATTATTTAAATAAATTATGGGACTTTGCTTAATGATTCTGTCTGATTCCAGGACAAGATATACACACAAGAGCCATTGCACAGGGCCAAAGAAAAGCCAATCCAGGATGGATTGATGCACTTCTAGGCCAATACAAAGGTCTTGAACCTAGTGTGAAGACTCAAGGTTACTGTGTTTAACATTGTTAGATATAGGCTTTCCTTGTGTCCACACTCACTCTGAAGATACTCACAGATGAGTATCCCCAAACTTGGCTCCTACTTGGCTTCTATAATCTGGTCCCTTTCTTTTCTGCTTTTCATAGTGTGGTACTTTTCTGTAGTCCTGGCTATTGAGTGGGTAAATGCATCATTGCTTCGATCATTTTGATTGGGCCCTGATAGAAGGACTTGTTGTAGATTTATTTTTCTTTTACTTGGAATTTTTACACATAAGACTTTGATGGACTATAGTTTCATCCAGAAATTTTTCTTTTATTTGGATTTTTCTGATGTTTTTGTTAATTTCTCCTGCCAATTGATTCATATACCTCATACCTCAGCCATGCATCCCTAAGTGATCCTGTATTTTTCAATCACCCTCTTAACGGGGGAAATGTAAAAATATCATTATTTAAATTGCAAAGTTTAAATTCCTTTTGAGAAGAATTTTAGGTAAAGAAGATGCTACCTCTCTGAATCCAGAACTGAACTGTTGGAAAAGCCACCATGAAGAAGCCTCCAGACCACAAGTTGCACAAAATTGAACTTTGGGTATGGTTGAGTGAACATTTATTTGTATATATATTTTCATGCCAGAAAGGGGACTGCCCCCTAACTGGCTTTTTGTCAATGCATCCAGCAATTATTGGTTTTGTTTTTTTTCTTTTATCCTCAAATTATTGTAATCTTTAAATTGATTATGTTTTTATGATCCTTTGGGGAAGGACTTCTTCCCAAAGGATCAAACGGGAGGAATGTAAAATTGAGATTTGAACTCTGGACTTCAATCCCCACAAGCCCTTGCTCCACTTCCCCAAAATGATTTGTAATCTCACGGAATTCTGAGGTGGGCAAGATCAAGAAGGTATTTAAGCTAATTGCAAAGGCTTTTGAGGTCTCTCTCTTCTGGACTTCTGTTTTGGGGCAGACGTGGCTCTTTCCATAATGTAGGTGAGGTCTTGTCTAGGCCTCCCTGGCCTAGGCACATTTTCTTTTTTTTTCTTCAGTTTTTTTTTATTTCTTTTTTTTAAAAATATATTTTATTTGATCATTTCCAAGCATTATTCGTTAAAGACATAGATCATTTTCTTTTCCTCCCCCCCCCACCCCCCATAGCCGACGCGTAAGTCCACTGGGCATTAGATGTTTTCTTGATTTGAACCCATTGCTTTGTTGATAGTATTTGCATTAGAGTGTTCATTTAGAGTCTATCCTCTGCCATGTCCCCTCAACCTCTGTATTCAGGCAGTTGCTTTTTCTCGGTGTTTCCACTCCCATAGTTTATCCTTTGCTTATGAATGGTGTTTTTTTCTCCTGGATCCCTGCAAGTTGTTCAGGGATATTACACCGCCACTAATGGAGAAGTCCATTACGTTCGATTATACCACAGTGTATTAGTCTCTGTGTACAATGTTCTCCTGGTTCTGCTCCTCTCGCTCTGCATCACTTCTAGGCACATTTTCTTATCCTTTATTTTCTTTTAATCCTTAACTTTTAATAAACCTCTAAAATATTATAATACTCCTTACAGAGAGAAACTAATTTCTACCTGCCTCAGTCTCCCCTAAGTTTTAACTGTTACAGACAGAACCCAGGTCTTCCTGTCTCTAGGTTGCTCCCTACATGTGATATCATACTGCTTTTCAAGCCAATACTTTGGCCTCTTCATAATGGGGCAACCAATCTAGTTAGCTTAGGTTAATACATGGCATAAGTTTTATGGCCACTGAAACCACAAAACATTATGGTTTCCTCACCACTGCACATCTCTCTTCTCAAGGGTTGGGAAAAAGTCAAACAAAAACCAACTTTAAGTCTGCAAACAAGTCGATCAGCCTATTAAATGTTTGTTATTTCTTCCCACACTTCCGAGGCCACAGAGTATTTGTAAGGAGTATTCTTCTGCTGAAGATGTCCAAAGCTAAGGCCAGGATTTGGAAGGGATCTGGGATTTCCATGATCTAGGGATCTCCTAGAGGAGGAAACTATTATCAGTGCAAGTTGGCAATTTCTCTGTAATTGATATTCACTTTTTTTTTAAACCCTTACCTTCTGTCTTGATATCAGTACTGTGTATTGGCTCCAAGGCAGAAGAGTGGTAAGGGCTAGGCAATGGGGGTCAAGTGACTTGCCCAGAGTCACACAGCTGGGAAGTGTCTGAGGTCATATTTGAACCCAGGACCTCCCATCTCTAGGTCTGACTCTCCATCCACTGAGCCACCCAACTGCCCCTTTATTCACTTTTAGATTGATTCCCAGAGAGCACTGGCAAGTTAAGTGTCATGCTGGTATGTATGAGAAATGGGACTTCAATCTAGGTCTGCCTGCCTCCTGACCAGATCTATCCATTATGCCTCCTGCCCCTCAATGCTAACGATATGGATTACATTTGTAATTTATCGTTTTTCCACATCCTGATTTCTTTCAGACCCAATAGACAAACATCCTGGAGCTTGAAGGTTCCCTGTCAGAAAAAGAAATTGAATAAGCCATCAAGAAACTCCCTAAGAAAAAAATCCCCAGTGCCAGCTGGATTCACAAGTGAATTCTATCAAATATTTAAAGAACAACTAATCCTAATACTATGTAAATTCTTTGACAAAATAAGCAAAGAAGTTGCCTTAACCAAATTCTCTTTATGACACAAATATGGTACTGATTCCCAAGTCAGGAAGACCAAAAACAGAGGAAGAAAACTATAGCCCAATCTCTAATGAAAATAGATGCAAAAATCTTAAAAGGAAAACAGAAGTTTTTATTGATGCCTTTTACTATATATTACAGTATTTCTGCATATGCTCATTCTATTCCCTCCCAAACTCAAAATTACATTTTTCCTAGCAATAAAGAAAACAAGCAAAAATACTTGCTATCCAGACCCATTTCTAGCAGTCCCCTGTCCTACTGCCAAAAGTAGGAAGATATATTTTATTCTCTGTTCTTCAGGCCCGTGGTTACCTACCATTTAAAAAATCTGTTTAAAATCTAGAGCTCTTCAAAAGGAATTTGCGTGTCACCTTTGCTTAGTGGCCATGCGAATCTTTCTGTATTGTTCCAATTTTAGTATATGTGCTACTGAAGCAGACATCTGTCATTTGTTTTAAATTCATAGCATTAAGCAGAGAAAAATAGATTAACAACTGATCTAGCACAATTTTTCCCAGGAGAGGAAGACACTTTTTTCTTATGGTTTTTAACCTTTTAAAATATAAGGATCCCTTCCTTAACACCAAGAAAACATTAGTTGCCCACAGGATGGAGTCCTCCTGGAATCTAGGGGTTGAGGAAGTGTACAGAAATAGCCTGCTGCTTAGAATTGAGAAACTTACAATTTGTAAGAACTCCATAGCCCCTCCAGGTGGCTGTCGCAAGAATCAGCTAAATTTTAACTTCTGTCATGCTTTCTCTGCCTCATCTTCTTAGTTACTATGACCCCTTCTTACCATGTGGATAAAAATATCATTCTCCTCCTAAAGATTTTATAGCTACAAATGCTATTCTTCCTAACTCTGAAAATGCAAATGATTTCATATTCCATGATACAGAATATATACATGTGAATGCACATTTAAATATAGCTCTATTTAAAAAAAAATATCTTTGGTCTTTACATTGCCTAAATTTCCTTCTATATCCCTCTCCCATTTCCCTTCCCCAAAAATCCCATATAACCAAAAATATTTTCAAAGGAAAAGAAGAGAAAAAGCAGTCAGTATAACTGGTCAATACCTTCAAAATTGAGCAATAGTTCATACACATGAACTTTTGTAATATAGGGATTGGAAGGGATGAGGATGAGGAAGAGGAAGAAGGAATGGGGTTGAAAGGGTGAAGAGATTATTCTTCCCCTTTCTTCCTTCTGGGGGGAGATAGCCAAGTTCTGTCTCCTTAGAACAGGAAGTATGTCTTCTCAGAGAATGTTTTTGGGAAATGGAGGACAAGAGACTGGAGAGGGAAGCCTTAGTAAGATGACAAGATGCCCCATTTGAGGTCCAATCTATCCTTGAGAGGCAAGATGAACTGTTATGCCTCTATTTTCCCTAGGGACATCAACTGTTAGTCCCTTTCAGGATCTTAGGGCTACTCCATTGCCAAGGAGAGATGTCTATCCCTTGGGTTTGGCAGTCTGTGATCACTGGAATCCAGAAGTCAACCCCTCTTTTTGGGGAGAGGTGTGACCCTCCCCAAATCCCCTGGCCCAGACCTAAATCTAGAGTAACAGGTGATTTATTTGGGTTCAAACAGGGGAGGGGTGGTAAGGGTATCCAGTAGGAAAGTGGTAAACAGGGAAGCCCTACAGTTACCCCCGTTGGCAAATTGGGCCTCCAAAATCTAGGGGTTCAAGTCTTCTCACCCTTGATCCCGCTCCTTGCCAATTGCCTGTTGGTCCCTACTCCCAAGCTAACTTGAATATGGGAGTTCAGGGACAGGTAAGGGAGAGAGAGATAGGGAGATCTGTGGAAGGGATCTGTGGATGGCTTTCTTCAAAGTCCCAGGCTTCAAAATCCACTGATGACTTTAGATTACTGTTATTGAGAGTTGAGTGAGAGGTATCCAGGGGTTCAAAAAGAGATAGTTGATCTCCAGAGAGACAGGCTTCTTACCAGCCTAGGAGATCTACCTCCTTCCTCTAACTCCCACCTGGAAGTGAGTGGCTGGTTGGACCTCCCAGCTTCTGATTCTCTCCTGGAATTTTCAATTTTTTCTTCTTGTTTCTCCTCCACTCTCTCTTCAACTAGTCTTTGTCAGAGACTGTTCTCTGCTCAAAGTGGACTATCTCTCCTCCTACATTACACTTCCTACTACTGCAAAAGAAGGAGAGAGAAGTATCTTCTCTTCCTTACTTGTAATTTTACATTTGTTTTCAACTTTTTATGGATGGTCTTTCTATTTACATTGTTGTATTAATCGTATGTGTTGTGATTATTTTTTGTCTCTATTTGCTTCACTTTAATTAGTTGATGTAAATCTTTCCAAACATCTTTGTATTTATCATATTTGTTGTTTCCTGTAATTACTTCTATTTTTTAATTATATTTGTGCCATAGTTTGGTTAGCCATTCTCCAATTGGTGGGCATCTCCTTTGTTCCTAATTTTTTGCTATTGTGAAATTTGCTTCCATGAATACTTTGTTATAGATAGAGCCTTTCTTTTTATCAATGACCTCCTTGAAATATAGATCTATTAAGTAAAATTTCTGACCAAAAGCTATATGAACACATAGGACTTTGTTATGATCTCTGTGTGTGGAAAATTTATTCTTCCTCCCTTTTGGAATTTGAGTTAAAAGTTCACCTGTAGAATCCCAAGGAATGAGAAGAGGGCAAAAGTACCTCTATGAAACTTTTGATACCTTACTTGAGAGAACAATTTCAGGCTACTCTCCTGTAACTTTCCAAACAATTGCCAACTAAACTATACACTGAGCAGTGCCTTGCTATTTGCTTTTACTCTGAAACCTAGTCAAGAAAATACCCCTCTTTTTGCCCAATAATAACCCTGGAAATTAAGGATCCTCTAAGACCAAGAGACACTATAGGCAAGAGAGAGATACTGAAGGAAATGCAAGGACTGGATTTTGCAGTGAAATCTCATGCAAGAAGGAGATAGAACTTTGGCTGCCAATGGGGAGTGGGAATAGAATGTCTAGCTAAGAAAAGCAGGTGAAGAGTTGGGGATATAACTGTTTTTCCTTCTGAACTGAGGAGGAAAGGAGCAAATCTCATTGAGCTTATCCAGATACAAATCCCTCATTGATCTGAAGAGATCCAGATTAACCATCTTTCTATATAGTTGGTGGATAGAGACTTTTTCCCTTTGGGGAAGGCAAGAGCCTATCCACCAGAAGATTTTCTTCAAAAGCTATATCTCTGTCTCATGAAAATATATCAACTTGACTACACAAAGTTCCTAAGGTCTTCTGGGACTTAGTCCCTAGACTTGAGCTTCAACCCCTTGAAGAAACTTTAGGGGGAAAATAGATTAGGAACTTCCTGTTCCTTCTTCCCTAACATACTATACCAGACCTATCCCCCAATAAATAGATCTTTTACTGAGGAACCAGACATATTCTTCATTGTACTAAGGGGATCATAGATAACAATCAGTTAAAGAAGAGAATAGTAACAGATTGAGGGGGATTTCCTCCTACCCTTCAGCTCTGGGCATAGATTAACTTCAACTTCTCTAAGACAGCTCTGCCTGGGAGGGAAGTGGTGTTTCTCTTTCTCTGTTCCTTCCCTCTCAGTTACCTGTCAAACTTGGTTCCTGATCCCCCACTAGTACACCTTGAATAAATCAGAGAACATCTCACTTTGATATTCCAGATGCCTCTCCCCAAAAGCAATTACTATACTCACCTATTCCAAAACCTAAGAATGATGGAAATAGAATGTCTAGCTAAGAAAAGCAGGTGAAGAGTTGGGGATATAACTCTTTTTCCTTCTGAACTGAGGGCTATTCTTGTAGAATATTCTTCTTTTGCTATGGATAAGTAAATCTCTTTTAAAAATTGTTGAGTGAGCTATGAGTTTCTTCTAATTTCAAACATAAACTAACAAGGGAACTGGCCAGAATGAGTCCCAGCTCAGGATGTCTTGTACTAACTGTAGCCCCTCCTTCCAGGGACTTTACAGGTTGGGAAACAATAGAAAACAAGTTAGTGGGTTATTCTTTGGGATGATTTTACAAATACATCTGTAAATAAGTATTATTTTCTGTCACATTTTTTAAGAGTGAAGGTAATGTTTAATGTTTAATGCTGGAGAAGAAAATAGCAAAGTACTCCAATATCCTTGCCCAAGAAAACCTCCAATGGGGTCACAAAGAGCTGAACACAATTGAAGTGACTCAGCAACAACAATAACAAAACTGTTTAACCTGTATAGGAGAAGTTTCATGGAGTGCATCATGGTTTTAAGACTTCTCAGTTAGAGGGGGTTTCCATGCCTTAAGGTAGGTTAATATGCTAATGATTAACTAAATATATGGATAGCTATTAATTATACATCTGGACCAGTCAATAGAATGCTGGACCTGAAGTCAGGAAGGCTCATTTTCCTGAATTCAAATTTGGTCTCAGATACTTACTAGTTGTGTAACTCTGGGCAAGTCACGTCATCTTGTTTGCCTCAGATTTCTCATCTGTGAAATGAGCTAGAGAAGGAAATGAGAAACCACTCCAATCTTTTCTTGTCAAGAAAACCCCACATGGGGTCACAAAGAATTGGACCTGATTGAAAAATGATTGAACAATAACAAATGAGAGATGGTCAAATGCCAGTTTAGGGTAGAGTTATGGGGAGATCATGGATAGAAGAAAAGTGATCAGGGTTCTGTGTATGTGAGAAACATTAACAAATGCTGAAACTATAATGTCTAGGAATAATTTTGCAACTCTTATTATTAGAGTAGGAAGGTTGCAAATATTAACCATTCAAACTACAGTAACTACAAATATGCCATATTTTTTTCTTATAGCAATTTCAATTGTCTTTAGACTATATGATTAGAGACAGACTAATAGCAGATGACACATATGTATTACATGTTTTTCTTCAATGAGTGTTCCATACTAGGAATCTTGTTTTTGACCTAGTCTATTTCTCCCAACATTTTCCCCATTGACATTACCTACTTAATCCTGCAGGATGTCGTGGATTTGGATCAGAAAGCATAGATAGGTTGGAATCCCAGTTCTGCTACTAACTGTGTGACTTTGGGTAAATCACTTCTCTTCCAAGAGCCTCAATTTCCTCATGTTTAATATGAAAGTCATTGAACTGGATGATCTCTAAGGTTTCTTCTAGTCCTGAAACTTGTGATCTTATGATCCATGTATATTTTTATCACTTATATAGAATTAATTATTCATATATATATATGCAAGTACACATACCTGTATATTTACCTAATTCTAGCCCCAGTGATCTCTTGGGGGCAGCTGGATTGCTCAGTGGATTGAAAGCCAGGCCTAGAGATGGGAGGTCCTAGATTCAAATCTGGCCTCAGACATTTCCCAGCTGTGTGACCCTGGGCAAGTCACTTAACCCCCATTGCTTAGCCCTTACCACTCTTCTGCCTTGGAGCCAATACAAAGTATTGATTCCAAGATGGAAGGTAAGGGTTAAAAAAAAAGAGTAATGATCTCTTAAAGTTGAAGCACAAAGAAAAACCCTGGATAAATATAAAACATTTTATTTAACAGCAGAATGGGCTGCTAAAAAATTGTTGTCAAATGAATTACATCTAATAAAAAAGAATAATTAACACTCAGCTAGGAATTTGTTACCATGACAGCTGTATCATCAGTCTGGAACACCTCCTGGGAAGCCCCATTAACATGGCACTTTCCCCTGAGACCCTTCACAGCATCAAGGATAATCAAATTACAACCATAATTCCCTCCAAACAGCTTTGAAACTATGTGTTTGAGTCTATATGAGCCCATTCATATATGCTTTTTAATCACTCAGTCATCAAAAATACTTTGAGCTCCAACTGTGGACTCAGCACTGGCTAGCACTTTTAATACTGATGCAATCCTGCAATATTTATTAGAGGGATTATAATTAATTATTGCAGCTTTCCTTTAAGAGCCTTATTCTCACAATTTAGATGAATCTGGTATTGGGATGCCAGAGTTTCTTTTCAATTACTTTGCTTATCATCAAGCTTAATGAGCAGAACTTTAAAGAGACCCTGTAGACACAGAGAAACTTACTTCTTCAAATTTCAGAAACATAAATGTCTTTCTGTAAAGGAATTTTGTAAATATATAACATGGAAATCAAAAGAAATAAAGATTAACTTGGGGTTAGATCTATAAAGAAAGATGTGCAATTAACAAGTGAATCACCTGCTTAGTTCTTTCATCAGCCCTTATGACATGAATATGGGCCAAATTAGATCTTCAGTTATCCCCTTGCAAACTTGCCTACCTTGGAAGTGACAACACAGGATTTGACTTTAAGACTTGCAGTTTGCAAATGAAAATGAGTGTCAAATGCAGGCTGTTTCATAAGACCAAATTTCTATTACTTACAAGCATAATTTAGAGGAGTGGGAGAAGGATATGATGTTTTATTTACACTGTTGTGTCTCGTGGGTAGTTTTTTGAATACCAAAACATGTCACCACAGAGACTTGAGACAAACATAGTAAGTATATTATTCTGCCTTTGTGTGATCTGCAAATTTGGAAAGCATAAGATCTAGGTCTTTTCCCCAATCAGCAAAAAAGAAACGAAAATAGCACTATGCCGGGGATGGATCCCTAGGGCACTCCATTAGGGACCTTGTCAAGTTGATACTGATTCATTAATGACTACTCATGGGGTCGGGTTATCCAGTCCTAAATCCATCTAGCTATACTAGATATACATCTTCATACTATCCATGAGGAAAGCATGAGAAAATCTGGCAAATGGTTGGCCAATATCTAGATAAACTATATTTTTAGCATCAAAAGAAGTAATATATGCAAAACACTTGATTGACCTTCAAATGAGACAATAATTGTACAGTGCTTAACACAGTATCTGAAAAATAGTAAACACTATATAAATATTTTTGTTATTATTAAACACTTGTGTAAATGTCAGTGATTATTATTTCCCTGATCTATGTTTACTAACTGTTAAATAAAAAAGATATAAATTATTTGCTTGACCCTAGGTTGACACACTGACCTCCCATTTGGGTTAATTCACGTCATATATACCTGTACTATTCCTGTAAAAAGAGAGCCTTGAGGCATGGAAGCATGCCTAAGAGAAGCAGGGAGAAAACTCAGAGAGAAGGAAGTCAGAGACACATAGACAAAGTACTCTGGAAGCACATCTGTGTAGTTTTGTGCCCACCCCAATGAACTATGTTTGCCAGAGAGACATGTCCATCATGGAACCCTATACATTAAAGAACCACCACTAATTTAGGAGAACCAAATAGAGGAATTCCTGGGCCACACCAATTTTAGGGACCAGTTGAAGCCCAAAGCTGAAGAATCATAGGGGTTTGAAGATCGAACATTGACTTAAGCTTTCACTGATATTATGAGTTTTGTAGACTGTGCAAAGCAGGGGAAATTGAGTCAATTCCTCATGATCCAGGGAGATTTCCATTACCATGAGGGCCCCAGGGTAATATTGTAATTTAGGAGGATCATATAGGTTCCTAGGGTGATGGGTTCATCAGAAAGTGGGTTGATTGCTTGACCAAATTCTACTCTATCTCTTTTTGGCTTGGGGTCAGGGCAAGGCTTCTCAAGGTAAAGTCATAAATGTTGGGGATTACATGGGCTCCTGGAAGGTCGCCAAGGAATTCAACTATGTAATTCCTAAATGAAAACTCAAGTCAGCAGTCAACCTTTTATAGAGTTTAATTACACACAGGAGGAAGAAAGGAGTTAGAGATAGAGAGAGAGAGGGAGAGAGAATGGGGAGAGAAGGGAATAGGGCTTAAATACCCCTTCTGTTTAGGCTGGGCCAAAAGGCCCAAGCCCTTAGATAGCTGAGGCAAAGAAAGGATATCAGTCCCTATTACTCACGTGACCAAAATGGAGAAACAGTCTCAGGGGCCTCCACCTCCAGCTTCCTTCAGAGCCAACTCTCAAAGCACCACCTCTCAGACCAAAAACCTCTCCAACCACCCCCAGTCCTCAGACCCTGCTATCTTTAAGGAAACCATCCAAGTTCCCTCCCCTCAGTTCTCACATCTACCAATCACTGTCCATGTCTTCCCTGTGCTAATGGTGGCTCTAGCTTAACCCAGGACCGCCCAGAGGTCTGTGGCTTTGCACATGTCTGTTGAAGGTCATATTTTCAATAATTAAATCTTGATCCTTTGCTGCAGCCCTTCCTAAATCCTGTTAGGACTGAGTGGGGTGGAAATTATATTTTCCAAGACCTGGTTGTCATTCCAAGTATCTCTATTGTATCAATTCTAAAATCAATCATGACTCAAAGAAATTCCTGTTCTATGCTTAAGCATAGGTCAAAGCTCTTTCCATTGTTCAGCAAAAGGTTTCTGTCCTAAAGTAATCTTAAGTAGGGAGGAGAAGGAACCTCCCATGCCAAGGGGGTTCACATTCCAGTAGACTATCATTAAGAAATTTTCCAAGTATGAAATTTCCCAATGGTGAAATTTCCAACATTTATAAGTCTAAGAAATTTTAAGGTTTACAATACACACATACACACAATAGAATATATATTTACATATATAAATACACACAATATATTTACATATATAAACACCACATATTTTATATACACAATATTTTTATAGTTATACATAAAGCACAATATAATGTTTTATATTATATACTTATAGAACATAATATATTATATATAAGTAAACATGTAATATTCATAATATATTTTATGTAATAAAATATAAATAAAATATGTGTGTATATATATATACATGTATTATGTATACACAAAATATACACGCTACCCACTATATATAATTATATATTACCTATATAGATATATTATATTCCAACCTTTTGCCTTCAAGCAAGTCATCAACTGCTCACTTAAAATGTTATTTTTTAAAAAGTAGCTGTTAAATAAACTCTTCAGTGCAGTCCTGAAACATCACATATATAATAAATCTTTGTGGTGACATCATGTTGCAAATAAGCAAAATAAAAGTTCCAATGAGACTGAGATGCCAGCAGCTATGGGTCTTAGCAATGAAGTGGATCTGAGCTATAGATAGTCCATTGGCATTTGTTGTGTGATGATGTGATTTGTGAGGTTGTGGAAGTGAGAAATTGGAAATGGTTTGCAGTGGAGCTGGAGTAGCTGGGACTGCTGAGCTGTCATTCAAAAGGAGAACATTCTGATTAGAATGTGACCAGGAGAGACTGTTGGGAAAAAAAAGATCTGACCAACTGAAGTCTGAAGTTTCTTTGCTTTGGAGACAGAAAGGAGCCTGAGGGTCTCTTGGCTTTGGAGACAGAAGGAAAAAAGGACAAAGTCCAGCTCTCTGATTTCTCTGCTGTGATATAGTGACTGAACTTCCAGCCCATCAGCCCATTTTCCCAAACTGAACTATATTCCACCATCCTTCAACCTAGGAATTATTCTAGTATTAGGGAAACCTCAAACCCTCTTTCCTTCCATTTCCTTATCTTTCCCTTCTTCCCCAATAAACCCTTACTTAATCTTAGAGAAGAGGAAGAGTATTTTATTTGAAACATCATAAAACTCACCCTGAGTTGATTTAGAAAGACCAACAGAAAAAGCAATTAGAAAGGGAGGGAGGGAGGGAAGAGGAAGGGAAGAAAGGAAGGAAAGGGAGAAGCCCTGATCTTTAGTTATCATTTATCATTCAAATAATCTCTTATTACAGTTAACAACTGCTAGCCTGAATGAACACAGGAGGGTTCCACTTTGGTTCTTATCTAGACTTCTGGTACTATCTAATATGAAAAGCAAGATAAACGGGTTTAGGGAGGGTAAACCTCCAAGAAGAGAAGATTTTATCATTAGACTAATTGTCTTTTCCTATATTCTAGCAATAAGGAAATAAAGACTAAAAGTTATAAATTGTTTTTTTCCACAGTCCTTTGCCAATAACCCTAACTCTAACCCTAAATTCATAAAACCAGGGTACAACAATATTTCTGTCATTATCAATTAGATCGGGATGAGCACAGTTCTGCTGGTAGAACGTTTCATGGCATTGCAAGCCTCTAAAGAAATTTATGCATTCTCAAGATGCTGACCTTAGGCTTCTCTTTGACCTCATCCAGAAAATGTTAGAGTATGATCCATCCAAAAGAATTACTCTCACAGAAGCCTTGAAACATCCTTTCTTTTTCTCTCTGAAGAAAGAAAATATATGGCCTGTGTTCAATCAGTATTTGTACAGCTCTCCAAAGGAGATTAGCAAAGCTAAGATGCACACGATTACATCTCTCTTTCATCACAGTGCCAGTCGAAATTCACAAAACTGGTTCACATGCATCACCATTGGAATTAGAAGGATTGTTTGCTCTCCTTTGATCCAAAGAGGATAGGAATAAAGAACACTTTTGCATTTTACCTTGGAGAAAGGCTGACCCCAGAGTCCGAAGGGTTCAAGTCCTGCTTTTGACATATACAGTCTATGTAACTCTGGATTTAATGTCTCAAAGCCCTAAGCAACTCTAGAAGCATACAATGCAGAATAGGCAAAATCTACCATGTGCCTGATGCTGGCTATGTAGGCTTTTACTCACTGGGAATTCCCTCTTCTAATAAAATCGCCGGTCCAATCTGGGGAGGTGGGTGATGGAGGAGAGGACACAAAAGTATTTAATTCATGGGAAAAGCACTGAATCAAAAGAGTAGAATGATTTAAAGGAACACAGTTGTCTATGCTATTGTTTTCAGCAATTACTGGTACTGAGAACATCATCTGTGGTTAAGTAAGTAGGTAGTTTGGCTTTGGTCTTTCACTTTCAGCAAAGTAGTCCCCAAGAGGAGAAAGGTAGAATCTTTAGCATCTTGGAGACAGAATCTGAGGAAATATTGGGCTCAGTGGCCAGAAGTTTTGGAATCAAGCCCAGATAGAAGGTAAACAACTTCATCTTGAAGAACATGTGGAGGACAGGAGATGGGCATGACTCCTGAGTAGAGACATGTAAACTAGGTGTGTTTTTTATTTTTTAAGAACAAAATGCTACTTTCTCACTTCCTGTGGACCAGAAGACTGTGCCTCTCCATAGTCATTCTGATTAGCAAGAGATGGGGGGCCAATTTGTGAATGACCCAACAATACCATTGCCACATCTGTTTCTCAAGGAGATCAAGGAAAAAGATGGGGGAACCCCATATATTTAAAAATATTTATAGCAGCTATCCTTGTGGTGGTAAGGAATTGGAAATTGGGGGGATGCTCATCGATTGGGGAATGGCTAAACAAATTGTGGCATATGTTGGTGATGGAATACTACTGTGCTTAGAAAGAACTACATGGGTTAATGAGTAGAACCAAGAGAGCATCATAGTTACAAAAATAATACTGGAAGAATAAATTATGTGTGTTATCTCCAGAGGTGGAAATGACTTAATTTGTATGAACATTGTCTGCCTTGCAGATGATACCTTCTGTGATATGCCTGGGACACTTGAAGATAAATTCCATCTATAAATAAATAAATATTTTTAAAAAGAAGGAATGCAGTGAGTGCGAAAATTCAGTGGCAATAAGAAAGGAAGAAATCTGTCATTGAAAGTTGTGGAAACTATAAATACTACCTACAAATGATTCTTGCCTAATTATATCATGGAGATTTCTCAAAGACAGAATTTTGAGGAAAGGAGATAAAGAACAGAGGAAATATTCAGTTAATGTTAATTAAGTGCTTGCATCATTCACATCCATATTAAGTGTATTTTACTTTATTTATTTATTGCTTGTTTTTTTAACCCTTACCTTCCATCTTGGAATCAATACTATGCACTGGTTCCAAGGCAGAAAAGAGGTAAGGACTAGGCAATGGCGGTCAAATGACTTGCCCAGGGTCACACAGCTAGGAAGTGTCTGGGTCCAGATTTGAACCCAGGGCTGCCCATCTCTAGACCTGGAATTTAATCCATTGAGCCATGCTCCTTGCTTCATTTATTGTTAAAAAAACAATTATCATTAGGTAGAGAAAATAGGCAATGATGAGTCATAGATCAAGGCCAATTTTGTTGATTATCTTTAGAGTTGTTGGCTCATAGATGTAGAGTAGGAAGGGAAATTTGAGTCTGAAGTATCCAAACTCTTCATTTGACAGATTTAAATCTTAGCCAAATTTCTTGTTAAATAAATGTATATCCTACTGGTTTGTCATTGGGCCAGATTTGTTGGCTGCCAAGACATCTAAATTTACCAATTATAAATAAACACTTGACTCTTTATTTCAGTCCCTGGAAGGGTTGATAAATGTTCTAATAAACAGGGATTGTTTTCCTTTGCTTTGTTTTGGTGTTGGCTGCACTATCCTCATCATCTCAATAAGTGGTACTCTTTACTCACATAATCAAATAAATCCCAGAAGGTTAAGATGATTAAAGATTTTTGTTGACAACTTAGCAGTGAGTGGGTTTAAAAGAATAGAAACACTTAATAATGCAATTATTATGGCATTAGATAGGGTGCTAGGCTGAAGTCAAAGTGACTTATCTTCCTGAGTTCAAATCTGACCTCAGACACTTAGTAGCTGTGGGTCTCTGGGTAAGTCACTAAATGCTTTTTGCCTCAGTTAATTTATCTGTCAAAATGAGCAATGGCAAACTACTCCCATATATTGGCCAAGAAAATCCCAAATGGGGTCACCAAGAGTCAGACACGATTGAATAATGCCAACAACAATAATGCAAAATCTATGTCAAAGAAGTAAGGGCAGAAATAGGAAGGGAGAAATGGACTATATAGAGTATTGATCATCATTAACTCGGTGGACCATTTGATCATTCTGTGCTATATATCCTGCCCTTACTTCTCTGCTCCCTTCCAATCTCACATTTCCAAATGCCTTTCAATCATCTCAAAATGGATGTTCAATAGACATCTTAATTGCAACCTGTCCAAAACGCAATATGTTATTTTCCCCCTTCTCCTATCACAAGAGAAGGCAACAGCATCATCACAGTCCTTCAGGCTTAAAACCTAGGTGTTGTATTTGACTTCTCACTATCTCTTGCACCCAGAGTCATGTAGCTGGTGAGTGTCTAGATTTGAACTTGGGACTTCCTTCTCTATATCTGTATATTTTAAGATAATTATTTGTAAAAATTAAGAAAATGATAGAGAAATAGCTGTTGTTCAGCGAGTAGACTAGTTTTGGAATCATAGGATTATAGAATTAGAGCCAAAAGGAGACCTCAGTGATCATCTAATCAAACTCCCTCATTTCGAAGAATGAAGAAACAGATCTAGAAAGGTTGGTGGACTTGCCCAAGGTCACAGCAGTAATAAATATCAAGACCAGGAGTCAAGTACTAGAGAAAATGGAGTCCCAAAAGGGTTAGAACTTTGCCCAAAAAGGAGCCAGCCAATCACAGGTGAAGTGGCAATAGACTGTGGAAGAATCTACATACTACCCTTTAGTTTTTACTTTCTTTGATTTCCTTACTTATTTAGATAAACTATATCTACAACATTCCTGTTCTACTAATTTGTCAGAAAAGAAAAGGAATTTAGCCTGGTACAATTTTGTCTTTATGGAGCCATGCTGGTTCTTCTTTGTGATCATCTTCTTAATAGTGCTTTCTTTTGTTGTTGTTGCCAAGAATGAAAATCAAACTCATGAAAACTATATTTTGAAAATTGTTCTTTTTAAAAAATTGATCCTGTGTCATCACCCATCACTCCAGATCTCTATGATCTTTCCGAGATCTCTTCTCTTTTCCCTTTATAAGGTCACTCAGTGATCTGATCAGCTCCCACAGCTACCATCTATGCCTCTGCTCAAATCTACCTGCCATGCCTTTACTTCTCTGCTCCCTTCCAATCTCACATTTCCAAATGCCTTTCAGTTGTCTCAGAATGGATGTTCAATAGACATCTTAATCTCAACATGTCCAAGATGGAATTCATTATCTCTCTATTTCCCATCATGATAGAAAGAAATCAGTCTTTCAGGCTTAAAACCTAAATGTCATCTTTGACTTCTCACTATCTCTTGTCCCTCCACCCAGAGTTTTGCAGCTAGTAAGTGTCTAGATTTGTACTCAAACCTTCCTGCCTCCAAGCCCAGTGCTCTCTCCACTATGCCATCTAGCTGCCAAAGGCAACTCCAGGATATCTTCCAAAGTTCTCCTTAGGGGGCTCAGAGGGAGAGGGGAAATGACCATGGATGAGAAGATGCAGCAGGTAGAGTTCCAACCTGGTCTACAGATACCTTGGAGAATCCAAAGAGTCAGAAATCCTGACTATTTTTTCAGGGTGGAACTAGGTCAATGTTCATTCAATTGGCTCATTTACACAGAAAATTCTCCAGCCATGCTGAAGAAAATGTGTATAATAAAACATCATCATCACTATTAAGATGACTACGACTCCAGTTCTTAAGTATTGACTTTGGCAAAATTCCCAGCTAATTGGAATTTCAAAATCCAGCAGGAGATGTTATCCACTAGCTCCACCTTGTGCCCAACATGGTAACACTTTTCTTTTGCCAAAATCTGTTTTCTGTCTGTTTCACCACCCTTAGCACCATACCTGTACATAGCAGATGCTTAAGAAGTGTTTATTGATCTTGGAGATAACAGGGAGCCACTTTCATTTGTTGAGTGGGGGAGTGACACAGCCAGCCCCTATGCTTTAGGAATATCACTTTGGCAATTCTGTAAAGGGTAGATTGGGGATGGGAGAGATTTGAGACAGGGAAAGCAATGAAAAAGTCATTGTAATTGTCCAGGAACGCAGAAGTGAGAGCCTGAACTAGGATGGAAGTTGGGCAACAGGAAAGAGGAAGGTATTTAATAATTTATGTGTATTATGACAAATAATTAATATATGTTATGTTAATGATATCCAATAAGGTCATAATTAATAAATCCTTATTGGATTGGATTAAATCAGATTATCTCCCTTGGTAGCAGTAGTTTCACAGAGGCTCATTTGGAAACTCCTGTAAGAAACTGAATATTGAAAAATCAATGTCAACTTGCAACTTTTAGAAGCATTGTATAATTTGCCTCTTATGAAGTCACTAGGATAGTGAGTCTGAACTGAATTCAAATCCAGCTTTGCATACTTACTAGCTTTTGCCTCAGTTTCCTCAACTATAAGATGGGGATAAGAATAATATTTACCTCTGCAAGGTTGTTGTGAGGATCAAGTGAAATAAAGGGCTTAGGACAGTGGTTGGCATGTATCAGACAGTTAATAAATGTTCATTCCATTCATCTGTTCTCATTCTACATTGTCATAGTCAGAAGAAGGAAATGAGTTAAGAAATATCTCAAGGGAGTTTCAGATCCTGGTTATACAAATATGCAAGTCATTTAATAGCATTCCATTGCTCTGTTCTCTTCCCAGCCCCAAGCCCAACCACCAAATGTACAAAACCTCAAAGAAAGGTCTCACTCCATTGGATGGATCTTCTGTGGAAGATCTATGGAAGGGGCAGCTGGATTGCTCAATGGTTAGAGAACCAGGCACCCATAAGGACAAAAGCCTATTTGGGGGCCAGGCTTCATAGATCACAAGGAGCCTATCACTCTACTCTGCCCTGATAAAGTCACTTAATATATGCTTGTAGTTGACTTGCAAAGACAACTCAGCTGTGAGATCATTTGTTCAATATAGTCAAACCATGGGACCAGAAAAAAGAAATATCACTATCTTTGAGAGACATAAATCATGGGATTGTGAGCTGGAGCAGATCTGTAGAAATCATCTAATTTCCTCCACACACTCCACAGTCTCTCCTTGTTTGCATGCTTGCTGCTGGGCCCTTTATCACCCATCTTTGTTCCTTTGCACCATTAGCTATCTCCTTTGCTTGGAATGTTCTCCTACTCTAACCCATGCCTCTGGAATCCCTGGCTTCCTTTGAGATTCAGGTGACATTCTGGAGGATGCCTTTGCTGGTGCCACCAGCAACTAGTGTCTTTTTCTCTAAGGCTATCTTGCTTCTATACTGCAACAATCTAGTTATTAGAATATAACTTCTTTGAGGAAAGGGACAGTGTTTACCTTTTTTTTCTTTTCTTTCTTTTTTTTGTATCTCTGTATCAATTAGGTAAGTGCCTAATCAATGCTTGCTGATTTATTGTTTATACCCAGAGCTTCCACACAGTGGGGTCTCTCAAAGCCAATCACTTTACTTTTTTATTTAAATGTTATTTAAACATTTTTTCCCGTGGTTCTATGATTTTTGTTGTCTCCCTCCCTTCTTCCTTCCCCTTTCCAGGAGCTGACAAGCAATTCCACTGGGCTATACATACCACTTTACTTTCTAGATTACTCTCAATTTCTTTTTTTTTAAACCCTTAGCTTCCATTTTGGAATCAATAATGTGCATTGGTTCCAAGGCAGAAGAGCAGTAAGGGCTAAGCAATGCAGATTAAGTGATTTGCCCAGGGTCCTACAACTAGAAAGTATCTGAGGACAGATTGAATCCTAGAACTTCCATCTCCAGGTCTGGTCCTCTACTCACTAAGCCACCCAGCTGCCCCTGCCTTTCTGTCTTAAAGTTGTTACTAGGACAGAAAGTAAGAATTAAAAATAACAATCATAAATTAATTCAATATGTACATAGTCAGAGCCTTCTATAGTATGTGCCATGTTGGATGCTATGGGATGGAGATTTCTTTTAAATCTTTAATTTCTTAGGCATAAGAACTTTCAGTGAGGAAACTCCCAGGTTTGCCACTGATCTCTAACTTACGGTTTTAGAGAGATCATCTAAGGACCTTCAAAAATCATAAACTTTGGAGATAAATTAGAAGCCTTCCCAGTAAGATCAGGAGTGAAACAAGGATGCCCATTATCACCTCTATTATTTACATTGTACTCGAAACACTAGCAGTAACAATTAGAGAAGAAAAAGAAATTGAAGGCATCAAAATAGGCAAGGAGGAGTCCAAGCTATCACTCTTTGCGGATGATATGATGGTCTACTTAAAGAGTCCTAGAGAATCAACCAAAAAGTTAGTGGAAATCAACAACTTTAGCAAAGTTACAGGATACAAAATAAACCCACAGAAGTCATCAGCATCTCCAACTCATCTCAGCAGCAAGAATTAGAAAGAGAAATTCCATTTAAAATCACCAAAGACAATATAAAACAATTAGGAATCTATCTGCCGAGACAAACACAGGAACTATATGAACACAACTATAAAACACTTTCCACACAATTAAAACCAGATCTAAATAATTGGAAAAAAACATTGATTACTCATGGGTAGGATGAACTAACATAATAAAAATGACAATCCTACCCAAACTTATTTACTTATTTAGTGCCATACCCATTGAACTACCAATAAACTTTTTTACTGAATTAGAAAAAAAACCATAAGAAAGTTCATTTGGAAGAACAAAAGATCAAGGATATCTAGGGAAATAATGAAAAAAAATGTGAAGGAAGGTGGCCTTGCAGTCCCAGATCTCAAACTATACTATAAAGCAGTGGTCATCAAAACAATATGGTACTGGCTAAGAGACAGAAAGGAGGATCAGTGGAATAGACTTGGGATAAATTACCTCAGCAAGACAGTCTCTGACAAATCCAAAGATCCCAGCTTTTAGGACAAAAATCCATTCTTTGACAAAAACTTCTGGGAAAATTGGAAAACAGTATGGGAGAGATTAGGTTTGGATCAACACCCTACACCAAGCTCAAATCAGAATGGGTGAATGACTTGAATATAAATAAGGAAACTATAAGTAAATTAGGTGAACACAGAATAGTATACTTTTCAGATCTTGGGGAAAGGAAAGATTTTAAGACCAAGCAAGAGTTAGAAAAAATTACAAAATGCAAAATAAATAATTTTGATTACATTAAATTAAAAAGGTTTTGTACAAACAAAACCAATGTAACCAAAATTAGAAGGGAAGCAACAAATTGAGGAAAATCTTTATAACAAAAACCTCTGACAAAGGTCTAATTACTTAAATTTATAAGGAATTAAATCAATTGTACAAAAACCTAAGTCATTCCCCAATTGATAAATGGGCAAGGAACCTGAATAGGAAATTTTCAGATAAAGAAATCAAAACTATCAATACGCCTATGAAAAAGTGTTCTAAATCGCTTATAATTAGAAAAATGCAAATCAAAACAACTCTAAGGTACCACCTCACACCTAGCAGATTATCTAACATGATAGCAAAGGAAAGTAATAAATGTTGGAAGGGATATGGTAAAACTGGGACACTAATACACTGCTGGTGAAGTTGTGAATTGATCCAACCATTCTGGATGGCAATTTGGAACTATACCCAAAGAGCGTTTAAAGCCTTTTGATCCAGCCATACCACTGCTAGGTTTATAACCCAAAGAGATCATAAGGAAATAGACTTGTACAGAAATATTTATAGCCACGCTCTTTGCAGTGGCAAAAAATTGGAAAATGGTGGGGGTGTCCCTCAATTGGGGAATGGCTGAACAGATTGTGGTATCTGATAGGGATAGAATATTATTGTGCTAAAAGGAATAATGAACTGGAGGAATTCCATGTGAACTGGAACAACCTCTAGTAATTGATGCAGAGTGAAAGGAGCAGAACCAGGAGAACATTATACACAGAGACTGATACACTGTGGTACAATCGAATGTAATGGACTTCTCTACTAGCAGCAATGCAATGATCCAGGACAATTCTGAGGGTCTTATGAGAAAGAACACTATCTACATACAAAGGAAGAACTGTGGGAAAAGAAACACAGAAGAAAAACAACTGCTTGATCACATGGGTTGATGGGGATATGGCTGAGGATGTAGACCCTAAATGATCACCCTAGTGCAAACATCAATAATATGGAAATAGGTCTTGATCAATGACACATGTAAAACCCAATGGAATTGAGCAAAGAACATGAATATTGTTACCATGGAAAAATATTATAAATTAATTAATTAAATGAAATTTTCCAAATTTAAAAAATAAAATAAAATCATGGACTTTTTTGGTGTTATGACCCTCTTGGCTGTCTGGTGAAACCTATATAGCCCTTTGAAAAATGGTGTATTTAAATGCAGAAAACCAAATATATAGGTTTACAAGGAAAAATAAATTCTAAAGAAAAGTTCACAGATTCCAGGTGATTTTAGTCCAACCCTTTCATTTTAGAGATTAGATAACTGAGCCCCAGAAAAGAGAAATAATTTAAAATCACCAAGATCTAGATCTAGAAGACCACCCCCCTCCCCATTTTATAATGGATAAGTGGGTGGGTTAAGTAATTTGCCCAAGGTAATAAAGGGAATATTTTAGAATTTGAACTGATGGTTCTTGCCTCCCTGGGTATATCCAACTTTCTTTCTGGCTCTCTTCTAAGGTGAAATAGTTGGCAAGCTGAGAATGAGACCTCCAAGGCAGGATTCACCTTTTACCTCTCTAGGGCTGACCATTGGTAATTAAGAGTTGAAGCTATGAAGGTAACTTGGCAGGTGGCAAGAAGCAAGTCTCCAGGCATGGGGAAAATAACCTATAATTATGGTTTCTTTATCTATGGCATTCTAAGGTTTGCAGAGTGTTTTAGGCTCCTGATTTCATTTGAAATTCACATAAACCTGTGAGATAGGAGCTTCAATTATTTCCCCTCAGCCTTAAGTCTCTCCCTACTCCAGTCTATCTGCCATTGTGATACTTAAATACATGTCTGACCATCACCATTTACTCGGCAATTCAATAATCTCCAGTGTCTCCCTATCACTGTCAGGACTAAATAGAAAGTTTTCTGGCTTTTAAAGCCCTTCAATACCTGACCCCTTTCTACCTTTCCTTCTGTGTTAGTAGCAACTCTAAGTCAGAAGGGTAAGGGCTAGAAAAACAGAATTAGATGACTTTCCCAGGGTCACACAGCTAGGAAGTGTCTAAGGTCGAATTTGAACCCAGGACCTCCTAACTCCAGGTCTGATGCTCTATCCACTGAGCCATCTCTCCTTTCCAGGCTTATTATCCCTTTCTGTCTTTCACTCATTCAATGATTCAATGGCTATGTCCTCCTTATTGTTCCACGAACAAGATGCTCCATCTCCTAACTCCAAGCATGTTCACTGTTTGAACCAATGCCAGAAAATTTTGTCCCTCCTCATCTCCACTTATTGACTTCCCTGGCCTCCTTCAAGTTGAAGCTAAAATCCTATCTTCTGCTTGGTCAACCATAAGGCTAGTGCCTTCCCTCTTCTTATTACCTTCAGCTTAGCATATATACATATACTATATATATAAAACTAATATAGTAGTTACATAATAAATAAAGCATCTAGCTATTTACCACTATTATATGTGTATATATAAATAACACATTTATCTCTCATGTTGGTAACTAATTGTTTGCATGTTGTCTCTTCCATTAGACTACAAGTTTCTTGAAAGGAAGGGCTATTTTTTCATTTTTCTGTGCCCCCAGGGCTTAGTTTGTTATTTTCTTGATTGACTAGTCTTATTTTAGTAATGGATATGAACTTAGTAGAAGAAAAAAGAAAATAATTATTTATTAAAAACCCACTATGTGCCAGGAACTTGCCTAAATCATTTACAAAGATTATTATTTTTTTTCTTTACCACAACATTATCACTAACTTCTATAACTGAGGAAGATGAGGTCAAGTGACTTGCCCAGGATCATATAACGAGGGCTTATCTGAGGCTAGATTTGAACTCAGGTATTCCTGACACCAGGCTTAGCTCTCTATTCTCTGTTCCACCCACTTGGCTATAAGATTCATCCTTCCTACCCTCACATGATATCTCTTTAAATTCCTTTAACACTCAATTCAAGCTCTATCTTCTGTCTTCTGAAGCATTTCCTGGTATTTTTTTTTCTATTCTCCCTCCCAAAACTACCTCTCAATGTAGACTGTATTTCTATATACACATAAGTCTTGATAGAATGTAAACCCCGTGAGGGCAAGCAATGCTTTACTTTTGTCACTGTATTCCAAGCAGCTAGCCCAGTGTCTGGAACCCAGAAGATGCTTAATGAGATTGCTTCCTGGATAGCACGCGACTTAGGTCTTCTCTAGACTAAAGGCTCATAGTTCCTTTAACCAGTCCCAGGTTAGCAATGGTCTCCAATCTTCTCCCTCTCCCAGTGATTCTTCTGGACTGCCCCAGCTTGTCTGTCTGGAAGCTGAACAGAGCAGGATAGAGGGAATCTGATGAAGGCAGCAGAGGACAGCAGACCGAGCCCTTGTTCTACATCCGGATCCTCTACAAATCCAGCATGATGGCACATTGGTTTTCTTGACCGACTTTTGGTTTGCAATCCAGGGAAACTCACAGATAGCAGTAACTGAAGTTTCCTCCTGTTGTGAGAAGCCCCTCAAGACATTACTCCTACTCTCCACTCCATGGGAGTAAACTGATATCCTTTTCCTTTTACTGTGGTCAACTTCCTAGCACGAAAGCATTCTTGGAAAGCAGCAATGATAATACTCAAGGTCTTGGGACTGGACTGGGAGGTGTGGGATCCTTCAGAAAGAAAAAAAAAATTCTGTTCCTGGAAAAAGATCTCAGGGCATCACTTTCACATTCATTTTCATTCCAAAGATCAAAGGATTGTAGATTTAGGGTTGGAAGAAAGCTTAGAGGTCATCTAACCACCTCAATGAGTTTTTTTAAGCCCTTCCCTTCCATCTTAAAATCAATACTATGTGTTAGTTCCAAGATAGAACAGCAGTAAGGGCTAGGAAATGGGGGTAAATGACTTGCCCAGGGTCACACAGCTAGGAAGTATTTGAGGACAGATCTGAACCCAGGCCTGACTCTCAATTCACTGAGCCATCTAGCTGCTCCCTACCTCATTGATTTTTACAGATCCTGAGAACCCAGAGGTCCAGTGATTATGTTATCATCTCCAATAACCCACTTACATAGTTTGTATCTCATTAAATTTTGAACTCCTTGTGGGCAGGGACTGTTTTTTCCTTTCTTTCAGTGACTAGCATAGTCCCTGGTTTAGAGTAGGTGCTTAATAAATTCTGGGTAACTTCTCAGGACTAGTTCTATCACAAAAGCTTCTATGTATTAGACAATAAATGTTCATTGAATGAATTTTGAGGCTAGTAGGTGGCGTAGTGACTAGAGTCAACTTTGTAGTCTAGGTTGAAAGACTGAAAAATCCTACCTCAGATATTTTTATTAGTTGTGTATGACCCTGGGCAAGTCTGTTAACTTTCTCAGACTCAGTTGCCTTTTTCACTTCTTCCCAAGGTTATTGTGAGAATTTAATGAGATAACATATGTAAAGTCCTTTGCAAGTGTAAAAACACCGCATAGATGCTAGCTATTAAATGAAATTCCTTTCTGTCTATATAGATGCAGTGCTTTAGATTTAGCTATGCTAGCCTAGTTATTCCAGGGAGGCAAGACAATTGACAGCACAGTTTTTAGCATGTGCTTAGTTTAGCACGGTTTAGTGGAAAGGACCCTGGGATGGGTTCTTCCATTGTTGGAGACCTTTCTCTACTATTCCTAATACTTCAAGTAAGAACATGCCTCTGAGCCTCAGTTTCTTCATCTGTCAGTACTTTTATGGATCTGCATGCTTTATTTTGGCACAACATTTTTATGGCATGCTTTCCACAGACACAAATAGCAATATATACCTGTGGCTTTTCCTTTATAATTTCTATCACTCTCATAGAAAATCTACCTATCTAATATGCTAGAGGCTACAGGGAGATAATAACACCCTCTTTGGGGAGTTTTTAAACTTTAAAGTGCCATACAAATGTGGTTTTATCATAACTCATAGTTATAAGACTGAGTTATAGCACCATCATCCTTAAATGATTTTGTTGCTGTTGTATGAATCGGTGCTAGAAAATCTGTTAACCAAATAAAATGCTGCAATTGTCTGATTAAATGTAGCCCCAGCCATTTTCCATTGGCATATCAAGAGCCCTGAACTTGATGTATTCCTAGCAAGAATCTGAAGCACTCATAACTGGTCTCCTTGTTGTTCTCTGAAGTTGGCATTCTATCTCCTGTTTCTCTCTTGCTCTTTTAGAGGCTGTCTTCTAGCCTAAAAGGCATTCCCTCTTCACTTCCACTTAGAATCTATAATTTCTGTCAGGGTTTAATTTCTGGAACATCACCTGCTGTAGCCTTTCATGATCTCTTCTCAAATTATTTTGGATTTACTCATCTATTTCCATATATCCCAGGCTAAGATAAAGAACTGTTCATCTCTGAAGACAGGCACTTAATAAATACGTATTAAATTGAAGAGAAAATGAGAGTTTCAAACTTGTGAATAATGTCTACAGTATAAATTTCTTTTAAAATTTGATTTCATTTTGTTATCTTTTTTTCTAATCATACTCAGTAAGAATTTGGAAGTCATACCAACTTTATATATAAGAGGACATCTCTGGTTGGGAAATGTTGTCCAACTAACATCCTTAACTATTTTTTTAACCCTTACCTTCTGTCTTAGAGTCAATACTGTGTATTGGCTCCAAGGCAGAAAAGTGGTAAGGACTAGGCAATGGGGGTCAAGTGACTTGCCCAGGGTCACCGTAGAATCAATACTGTGTATTGGTTCCAAGGCAGAAGAGTGGTAAGGGCTAGACAATGGGGTTTAAATGCCCAGGGTCACACAACTGGGAAGTGTCTGAGGCCAGATTTGAACCTAGAACCTCCCGTCTCTAGGTCTGGTTCTCAATCCACTGAACCACCCGGCTGCCCCAACCTTAACTCTTAGGTACAGTTATTTGGAATTTACAATTCACATTGCCATAGATTCAGGTGTATTTCAGAACCCTTCATCCTGATCTGAAAGTCTACAGAAGCATACAAAAGAATCTTTCAACTTGATTGAATAATAATCATCTTAAATTCACTTTCTCTCCACAGAGGTTTTTTATTTCAGACAGATTCTATAAATGGGGTGGTCCAGTTTTCTTAGTTCTTGGAGGAGAATCTTCTGCTACTTATTCATGGATGACTAAATTTTCCTGGATGACATTTGCTAGAAGAATGGGAGCCTTATGTGTTTTGTTGGAACATAGGTATTATGGGAAAAGTCTACCAACACAGTAAGTTGACATTATTATTGCTATCATTGCTTCTCTGCCTTCCTAGCCTCAACTTTTTTCTTCCTTTTGATCCTACATAATTATGACAACCAAACATATACTTAAATTTAAGCTACTTTGATATTTGACAATTTAAATTCATAAAAAGAAGAATGAAGAAGGAATTACTAAGTATCCACTGTGTGCCAGACACTGTGCTGAGTGCTGGGAAGAGAGTAAGAAAAAAGCCAGTCCCTTTCTGCAAAGGGTTTACAGTCTCATGGGGAAAGAAAATTCACAAAAAGGAGGCTAAGAAGGATGGAATACCAGAGGGTACCCATTATGGGGGTTGGATGAGCATAATAACGATAAAGTCAAAACCAAGCAGATGAGCTGATGGGAAATGAAGAGAGTTTGTATGAATTCTGAGCATACCTTGAAGGAAAACTTCGGAGATTTTTGCTCTGTTCTCCTGTCCTCCAACCACAGGGGCAGGAACAACTGAAGATGCTAATGAGGTACCTTTTAGTAATTTTCAATTATTCTATCCCCCCCCATAAATATTTTGGATTGTATTTGATCCCCAAAATATGGTGCTCTGTACATAATTTCAAGATTATTCCTCTACTTGAGGAATTGAGGTAGTTTTTAAAACCATCACTACCACCACCACAACTATAGCTAACATTTATATGGAACCTTAAGATCAGTAATATGTTAACTCATGTGATTTTCCCAACAGCATCTGGGCAAGAAAGTGCTGCCAGCACTTGTTACAAATTTCTTCCTGTTTCACTCACTGCAGTTCATTCCAGTTGACCTGTCTTCCATTCCTCAAACATGACACTCACTTTCTGTCCCCGTCCTACCTGTCTGTATCCACTGTCTTTGCAGCGCCATGCCCTAGATGTAGCCCCTTCCCACCACTACCTCCCAGAATCCCTACCTTCCTCCAAAGAGACTCCAGACCTTTTCTGATCCTTGATTCTGAGAGTGGGAGAATCCACTCATCATCCCATCACCACCACCACCACCACCAAAATTATCTATTTTGAATTTGATCATGTATGCTACATGTAATGGCACATAGAACTTCCCTCCCACTCTCTACCTACATAGAATGTCAGCTCTTTGAGATCCAGGATGTTTTGGGGTTTGTCCACTTACCTGGTACCTGGCACATAGTAAGAACTTAATAGGTGCTTGTGGATTGATACTGAAAGATTGATGTAATTGTTGTCTTCTCAGATTCATCTTTATTTTCCTTTTAAATAATTTCTTCTGTTCTCTAAGTAATACTTCATTCTCCAAAAAGACAATTGCTGAAATAAGATACTCCCTGCTGCTTCTGTCTTGTGTTTATCCATCACTTCTCGTCAGAATATTTCTCTGCAATTTCTCATGGTCATGTCAAGGTTTGACAGGAATGACACAATTTAAAATAAAAAATGTCCTCCAATTGATCTGATATCAAGTATCTTTCTAGTTTACTTTAATTGTTATCACAATATTTCTTGCTTATGCTTTAATTTTCAGTGATCTGTCTACTGATAACCTTTGCTTCCTCAGTGGCTGGCAAGCCTTGCGAGATGTTATCTATTTCCGGAAATACCTTTGATGCAAATTAAAATTATTTAGATGGTCTCAGCCACTTCCCAGCTGTGTGACCCTGGGCAAGTCACTTGACCCCCATTGCCTAGCCCTTACCACTCTTCTGCCTTGGAGCCAATACACAATATTGACTCCAAGACAGAAGGTAAGGGTTTAAAAAAAAATTATTTAGAAACAAGTGGGTCGTTTTTGGTGGTTCCTATGCAGGAAACCTTGCTGCTTGGTTGAGGAAGAAATTTCCTAAGTTGATTCATTCAGCAGTAGCCTACAGTGCACCCGTCTATTTAAAGGCTAATTTTCCTGGTGAGTTCATAGTTAATAAATTTGGAACCACTAGTAGAAGGTAGAGTCCCATAAAAGAGCCAAAATTGTTTGTGAGGTTCCTCTGGGAGCTAAGACCAAGATAGATACTCCTCTTATAGTGGGTTAAAGAGAGTAGTAAAACCTATGTTGCTAGTTTTTAACTGAAAATAAAAAGAATGATAATTCAAAATAAGAAATTCTCCCTAAGAATTTTGTTTCTGATAGGCATTTTTTTATTTCAGTGACACCTTACAATTATCCTTCCCATAATCACTACTGTATTGTTTTTGAAACAAGCTATTCATCATGAGCATGTTATAGAACCCAATGCTCTCAAAATAGTCATATTTTCTCAAGTTCTCTAAAGTTCCCCAAATCAAGATTTAAGTTTGCTTTTCCACTAACTTCCTGATGGTTCTTTTTGGGGGTTGGTTTTCAATTCTTTCATTTTTCTATGTTAAAAAAGAGGCACAAAAAACGATAATGTTCATTGTGTGGATTCATGCAATTCATTAACTTTTTCCATATCCTACAATACCTGGAAGTCGTCAATGAGGCCTTACTTAGTTATGGTGGTTCTGAGTGTGTGGACGCTATGCGAAACACTTCAACCGCCTTGATGGAAATGCTTAATGAGGAAACATACCACTCCAACATCACAGAAGATTTTCAGTAAGTGACTTGATTTTTTTGTGCAATGACTGAGAGATCAAGAAAATGACTTATAGCCTGGAAAACTACTAATTTGGCTGTTAGATTGCTCATTTTAAGGAATGTTGCAGTCAAGGCCATCTATGTATACACAATAAGTAATAGAAGAAGATTCTTTGGTAAGTCTTATCCACTCAAAATGATCTCCCTCACTGGCCTGTGCTTACCCCTCACATTCTGATCTTTTGAGTCTCTCCTTTAGATTCAAATCACTATTTGCAGAAGTTTATTTATTAATACCCTTGCAAGGAAAGGCATCATAGGAGAGCCCTTTGAGCTGGATTAACTTATTGGATATTTACATTTCTAAAATATTTATTAATGTCATTTTTTTATGCCATCTTGATTTTATCCTATGTGATTGGCTCTATCCTTTGGTTAGGAATTCTTCCCTAAGCCATAGCTGTGAAAGGCATCTGATTTGGGGTCTTTTCTAATTTTTTTAATGATGAGATCTTTAATCACATATTCAGATCATAGACTAGAGTGTATGAGAAAGAACACAGAACCTCTAGGACTTCTCAATTCCTTTGCCTGGGGCCAGAGAAGAGAGGCAGAAAAGATAGGCTTAGTTATAGCCCATGTTAGGTGGGGAGGGATGCAACATAAATGAGGTTCTAAGAAGAGTAATAAGTATGTGACCTTTGAAAGAAAACAGCAAATTCTGGCACAGATCTCATTACCTTTCCCTGACATAACAGTGGATTTTAAGACAGCAAACAAAGCAATTACATAATGATTGGATCATCTTCCTGAGTTCAAATCTAGACTTAGATACTTTCGATGTATGACCCTGGGCAAGTCAACTTAACTCTATGGCTCTTAGTTCCTCATCTGTCAAATGGGCTGGAGAAGGAATGGCAAAGCACTCGAGCATCTATGCCAAGAAAACCTCAAGTGAGGTCACTCAAGAGTCAGGTATGACTGAAAAACAACAAAAGAAGACAATGAGTTTTCAAAAACCAAGACTGTTGAGTTTTACTTGAGATCAGAAGACTAATCTGGAAAGAAGAATACTGATGGGGAAATAGTAGAAGGATTGATAGGGAAAGATGAGGAGGCAGGAAAAAAATTGAACTTGGAGTCAGAAGACCAGAATTTGAGGTTCTCTTTGGACATATACTAGTTGAGTGGCCCAGAGCAAATCACTAGACTTCTTAATGACTTCGTTTCCTTAATGATGAAAGAGGGTTAAGAGCAGCACCTACTTCATGGGGTAATTATGTGGGAGCAACTGGGTAGCATAGTGGAGAAAAAAACCAAGCCTGGAGATGAGAAGTCCTGGGTTCCTAACTATGTGACCCTGGGCAGGTCACTTAATCCCCACTGCCAAGCCCATACCTCTCTTCTGCCTTGGAACTGGTAAATAGTACTGATTCTAAGACAAGAGGCAAAGTTTTAAAAAAAGACTAGATAACATATGTAAATTGTTCTGCAAAATCTTAACCATCAGTGTGAGCATTGATGTACAAAGAGCCTGGGCCAAGTGCACTGAGCTTTTTTCTTCTGTTATGGGTTTTGTGCATTTTTGTTATAATAACACAAGCGAGAAAGAGCCTTTGTGAAACTCATTCGGTCAACTGCCCACAAGTTGTAGGGACTTTGGATCTGAGGGGGAAAGATTAAAAAAAAAAATACATTTCACAGTAGGTGAGATTTTGTGGGAAAGAGTTCTTCCAAAACCTTGTCTGGGTATTCAGAATAGCTTTCCTTTGAGCTAAACTGACCTCCTTATTCTTCCCCCAAAGCAGTATTCTGTTCCTGTCTATTTGAACCCTTTGTACTGGCTACTATTCATTCCAGAATTATATTCAAAGCATCATAGATTTTGAAATAGAAGAGACCTCAGAGGATATCAGGTTCAACCTCTTAATTTTATAGATAAGGAAACTGAGGTCCAGAGAAGCTAAATTACTTTCTCATATAGTATGAGAGGTGGATTTTGAATCCATGTCCTCTGACCCTGGAATCAGTGATTTTACCACTACATTGTGTTTCCCAAACCATGCCCTTTTCTCCCCTCATTCTCTGAGGCTCAATCACACACAGCTAGAAAAAAATAGAGTTAGATTCAGATCTAGGTCATCGGACTCCAAATCCATTGTTCTCTCTCTTCCCTGTGACACTAACATCTCACCTGTCTACGTCTTGGAATTCCTGACATCCTCTTCATATGCTGTCTCCTATAGGAAGCCTTTCTTAATTCCCTTAGATGTAACTGTTATCTCTCTTTAAAAAAATAATTATATTTTCACCCAATTACATGTAAAACAATTTTTAACATTCTTTTTTTTAAATGTTGTCTTCCAAATTATCTCCCTCCTTCCCACCCTTTCTCCTTCTTCTTCCTTGAGATACTAAGCAATCTGATTTAGATTTTACATGCGCAATCATGTAAAACATCTTTCTATATTAGTCATTTTGTGGAATAGATCTCAACTGAGGAGGAGGAAGAGAAGTAGAAGTAGAAGGACAAGCAGAAGGAAGAGGAGGAGGGAAAAGGGGAGGAGAAGGAAAAGGAAAAAGAGAAGAAGGAGGAAAAAAAGGAGGAGGAGGGGAAAGAGGAGGAAGAGGAAAAGGAAGAAAAAGAAGAAGAGGAAGATGAAGAAGGAGAAGGAGGAGAAGGGGAAGGAGGAAGAGGAGGAGAAATAGGAGGAAGAGGAGAAAAGAAGGAGAAGGGGAAAGAGGAGAAGGAGGGGAAGGAGGAGGAAGAGGAAGAAAAAGAAGAGGAAGAGGAAGAAAGGGAAGAAGGAGGAGGAGGAGAAGGAGAAATAGGAGGAAGAGGAGAAGGGGAAAGAGGAGGAAGAGGGAAAAGAGGAAGAGGGGGAAAGAGGAGGAAGAGGAAGAAAAAGAAGAAGAAGAGGAAGAAGGGGAAGGAGGAGGAAGAGAAGAAGAAGGAGGAGGAGGAAGAGAAGGAGAAATAGGAAGAGGAGTAGGAGGAGGGGAAGAAGGAGGAGGAGAACAAGAAACAGTATGTTTTGGTCTGTATTCATATTCTTGTCCATTCTTTCTCTGGAAGTGGATGGCATTTTTTACCTCAAGTTTCTAGAAATGGGCAATCTCTCTTTGCATGCTCTGTCCTCTTAAGAAAATAGAAGGTCCCTGAGGCACGGAGCTTTTCCATCTTTGTCTTTCTAGCACTCGCCTAGCACAGTGCTTTGTATGTAATTGGTATGTGGCTTGGTTTCAGTTGCTGGAAGAGGAAGCCTCTTGTAGCTCAGTTATAGATGCAGAAAATCTTCATTTCTGAGAATGTTAGTAAGTTGACCAGCAGGGGGTGCCATCCCCTCGTTTTCAAATCCTAGGTGACTGCAGGATTCACCCAGTTAACAATTCTGAAGGAAGCTTTGGAACTCCTTAGTCCTCTGAGAATGCCACTGGCTCTACGGAGATCAAGCGATGACTGAGTCAGAGAATGGCCGTCAGATCCCTGGGTCAGCATCTCCCTATTCTACAGATTCGCTTGGGCTTCTCCTAATACTATAGTTTCTAGTAAGGGAAAGGATTGGTTGGGAGTCAGAGCATCCTGCCTGTGGCACTCTGCATACTTCTAAAGGCTCAGCCAAGGCACTTAACTTCTGGATCTCAGTTGGGTTGTTTTTCTCTTATCTGTAAGATAAGAAGGTTCGACTGGTGACTGCCAACTTTAAACCTACGAGCCTGTGGAATAGTCCTCTTCCATTACAAGCAGGAAAAAGTGAGGGAAACAGGATTGAATCAGGTATTAGTTTTCCAGTGCTGAAAAAGCAGCTCAAAATGAATGGTTTGTTTGGGGGGGGGTGGAATTCCCAGCAAAAGCACATGATTCCTAGGAATGGAAGCTACATTAATAATGCATAAACCATTAGGTTTATAGAAGCCATTTTACATATGAAGAAACTGAGGTCTTGAAATGCTAGTGTCTTTCCTAAGATCATACAAGTTAGCGGTAGTAGAGTCAAAATTCAAACCCAAGTCCTCTCTGCCTTTTCCTTATAGTTCACACTGCCTCTTGTTTTTGCTATTTAGTGCCCTAAAGTTTTTATACCTCACAGAGTTATAGCTTTTAAAATAAGCATCGGGGACAGATAGGTAGCTCAGAGAATTGAGAATGGGAAGGACTTGGGTTCAAATGCTACTTCCTAGCTTTGTGACCCTGGGCAAGTCACTTAACCCCCATTGCCTAGCCCTTACTGTTCTTCTGCCTTGGAAAAAATACACAGTTGATTCTAAGGTGGAAGGTAAAAAAGAACAAGCTTAGATAAAAGCAACAGCTAATATTTATAGAGTGCTTTAAGATTTACAAACATTTTACATCTCTAACTCAGTTCATCTTCACAGCAATCCTGGACAGTAGGTGTGATTATTATCCCCATTTTGCAGACAAAGGAAAAGAGGCTGAGGACTTGCCCGGTCACATTGTTAATAAGTCTCTGAAGGAAGGATTTGAACATAGGTCTTCTAGAAGCCTAGTCCAACTGCAGTTAGTAGATGAGAAAAATAAGTCCTGAAAGTTACACGGTTTGAGCCAAAGTTTCCTGAATCCTAGATTATAGGATTTCTAGATCTTGCCTACCATGTGCAATGTTGAAAAGATGCTTTTGACTTGTTATTCCCTAAGTGGAGGTGAGACACCCATATTCTTTCTCTTAATTCTCCGTATGACCAGTGTCAAATAAAAGTCATAATTTAAGAACTTCAAAGGCTCATAGATCATTCAGTCTAATTCCCTTATTTTATAACATGTAGAATCTAAGATTGAAACTAGCAAGGTCCTCGATTGAGTTAAACTCTTGTCCCTTCCCAACTTTTGCAGTTGAGGGAATGGAGACCCAGGGAGTTTGCCATGACCCCACAGCTTACCAATATAAGAATCAGGATGTGAAGCCAGTTCTTCCCAGTTCCAAGTTCCTCTATACCATGCTATCTCTAAACCTACCTATCGTCCAATGCCCACCAATCTTTGAAAGAGTCTTTTCCAAAAGGGAATACGGGCATGGTGCTGAGCTCTGAGCTTGAAAGCAATTCAGGAACAGGAACATTGCTGCAAATGTGCATTATTAAAGCAGTCTCTACTTGAGCTTCAAGAATTCATGATTTTTATAACCTGTTATGATGATAAGAGCAGTGAATAGAATTTCACATGAGAATTCAAAGGAAAACCTTAATTAAAGCATCACTCTGACCCTATAACTAAAATATTTTAGAAACAGTAATCCATTTGTAGGCTTGCGATGAAAATTATTTGATGAAAAATAATTTTATGATATAAGGAAACCTGTATCAGAGATGGGACATATTTACAACCAGGTTTACTTTAGAAGCCACTGGCTTTTGCCATTTATTTTTTTAAGACTCATTTCTGGAGAAGCTGATTTGTTCTTTTCATGGCTATGCTCAGAACTGCTAAATCATTTTCCCATAGTTCCTCACAATTCACTAAAACTAAGGCTTGTTTTGGAAGTTCTAAGATTACTGCCTTAATGGAGCCAATCAGGTTTGGTACATTATGTCCTCAGATTGTAGATTGTAAAGAGACATACAGAAATTGTCCTCATCTTAAGCAACAAGCTTTTTTTTTGGTAAAAAAAACTTAGTTGAGTGGCCCTCTCTTCCTGTCTTCAAAACATCAGTATCAAGTCATTGAAGCTCTCCTAGTTGATATTGGTTACCTAGTTACAGAATTCCACATTTCCAGAGAGCTTTGACTCAATGACATTGTCTTTGGTCTTGCAGGTGTACCTGCTTCTCCCAACAGGACTTTTGACCTTCCCTTGGTCAATTTACATCAACTAAGGCATTAGAAAAATACCTTTTTTTCTCCATACTGTTAATTGGGACAAAGGGGCTGGTTAACATTTTCTTCTTAGTCTGTATTCATTTATCCTCAGGCTAAACATGATAGCACCATTATTTTTTGCTTAAATATCTAAAAATGTAAAATTCTTAGATGTAGATGGAAAAATTGGGTTGGGGTCAATTCTCAACTCTATTTCACCTCATATAAAACAGTCAGTCCTCGGATTCTACGTATTCCCTCCTCTAATCTTTTTTTTTTTTTTTAACTATTTGATCTCTGTTAAGCCAGTAAGTTCTTAAGCTAGTTATAGAAGTGAAGAATCTAAAGACTTCTACTACCTTTATACTGAGTATTGAATTATTCCAGGGCATATTTTCCAGTTTAAAAAAAAAGCTAATATTCAATGAAGTTTCTAAAAAATAATGCATTTTTATTTTGATATTCAATTAAAGCCTTGTGTTTTGATATTTGGTATTTTAATGTGCCATTTTATTTTAGGAATTCTTCTAGGGTTGAATGATTTGGGTCCAAATAAGTCAAGTCAATACAGTAGCCTGCATAGGAGTTCTTAATTTCCCTTGAGTTTTCCCTCATTTCTGAGAGCTTTACCTTGTTTCCATTCACTTCGCTACATCTTGACTACTGCAGTGATATATAGGAAATCCTTGACGTCAGAGGGATTGAGAAGTTTGGACTTCCATTACACAATGAGGAATTATTAAAAATTATCGAACAAAAAATAACCTAATGATAGCTATACATTAGGAAGATTAATAGAATGAAGTGGGAGAGAGACAGGAAATGAAATGGGTAATCATTGCAAGTAGTACTTGTGAGTGTTAATACGTTCTGGACCCAAGTGCTTGTCAAGAGGAATGGAAAAAGGGGGATCAGATTCGAAAGATATTGTACAGGTAGAATGAAGACCTTGCAATGATTGAATATGGAAGAGGACAGCATCAGAGATTCTAAATTGTGGGTGACCAGAACAATGGCAAAACCATTGAAAGCAAAAGGAATGTAGCAAGGAAGCAAAGGTTGTATGGAAATAGAGGAAGAAAGAGACAGAAATATGGAGAGATGGAGAAAGAAAGACAGAAAGAGACAGACAGAGAAACAGAGAGAGAGAGAAGAGTTTTGACATTTTTAATTTGAGCTACGGACAAGCTGTCTAGGTAGAGAATGCTAGTGTCCTACTATAAATCTATAAATATGTAGATTTGTGGAGGTTTTGTGGTCAAAAGAAAGGTCAGGACTGGAGATTTTTCAAAGCGGGTGAGAATTTCACCCATGGTGTTTGAAGGAGTTTGGATTTGTAGTGTAAGTACTTTCTGAGTTTTCAAGTGCAGTGTGGACTACTCTTAATCATAGTAGCACTTAATGAATCAAATTGCTTTTCTTTCTGTCTAATTTCTATTCAGTCCAGGATTCCTTTGTGACAATATGAATTCTTGCTTGAATTTCACTGAAGTCCCAGATTTTGAATCTGCCTTTTGAAGAGTGAAGCTCACCAGGGCTATAAGTTTGGCCTCTGGGACTTACCCTCCTTTGCAAACATTTGTTTTTGTTCTAGTTGAATTAATTTCTTTTGTAGAAGGAATAGATTTCAGCCTCATGACTTTGCAACCAGATAAATAGTCTAAAGTCTCAGTAAATCTAAGATGTCACAGGATGCTGCTGTATTTTTTTAAACAATTAGTTGCAATTTCATTGAAATGTCTAGATGGAGAGTGAAAGGCTAATCTTTACCCCATCCTGAGCTTCTGATATAACTTACTATTTGAGTATGAGAAAAAGGGAATGGCCAAGAGCAAGGGAAACCTGAAATTTGAAGAAGATGCTTCTGGAGGGGCAAATGGACCATTCAGAGGACCTGCAGGGGATGGAAGAGTTCCAAGTTCAAGCAGTTGGAGCCAAAGAGAGAAATTTCTGGTCTTCTTATCTAGGACTCTGAGAGAGCTGGATAGGAGAACTACTCTTCTCAAACCTTTTTGCCTGAACTGAACTGAATGAAGTTTCTTGCCCAATTGAAGACAACCCTTGAAATAGAGACTATATTTTCCCTCAGGGGAACTCAAAGCCATATTCCTTGAAGAGATTTTCCTTGGCCAACCCTTGAAGAGTTGTAGTTAGGAAGGAAATGGAAGGGACCTTCCTCCTTCCCTCTGCCCTTCCCTTCCTTTCAAAATAAATTAGATACTTTGAATATAACAGAATTGATTCAGAGTCTATGTAATAGGA
The DNA here is from genome assembly GCF_027887165.1 of Monodelphis domestica. NCBI lineage: Eukaryota > Metazoa > Chordata > Mammalia > Didelphimorphia > Didelphidae > Monodelphis > Monodelphis domestica. Next base: position 64,569,272 of record NC_077234.1, read on the forward strand.
GGGGGAAGTTTCAATTCATCAAAAGAAGAAAACTGTGGGGAGTAGGTTTATCCTCTGGTCTGAACTGTTTGACTCCATTGAAACAGTTTAACTCAGGAAGAAAGAGGAAGTGCTACACAGAATTCAGTCCCCAAACAGCTGCTCTCTGGTTCCTTCACCTTTTTACTTCCCCTCACTATTACAAGTATAATGGATTATATAGCATAAAGAAGTATCTATGTAATACACACACACACACACACACACACACACACACACACACACAGTTCTCTCCCAAGAAGTTAATACATTTATTTTAATTAATTACATTAATTAATTACATTTCAAATTTAATTAATTAATGCATGGTTATACATTTTGCGTGACCTCATTTTACATGAACTCAACACACCGAAATTTAGGTATAGGTGATTGGTAATCAAAAAATAAAGTTAGAAAAATATGTAAAATAAAAATGTTTAATTGCATTCTAAGTCCACACCATTTTCCTAAGTGGCATAAAGTCTCACAGCAGTTTGCCCAATAGTGCTCATTTTCACTCTGAGAATTACTAGTTTGAGTCATTACATTATTTTGCGCCAAACATTAGCATCCGTTTAAGTTTTGGTTGGGAATTTTTACTTGTAAAAAATCATGTCCACATCAGAGCAGTGCTTCTTTTTGTTTCATTAACAGTATTCAGTTATTAATAATAGCCCCAAAGAATGAGTATAAGAATAGTGATGCTGGTACTTCTGATAAGCCTAAGAAAGTGCTTAGGTATACTTAGTCAGTAAAATATATGTTTATTATGTATTCATTTATTTTTATGTATGTATTTATCAAATAGCCATTTATTTATATGTATTTATTATATATTTTACTCTTTTAATGTTATTTATGTAATGCTGTTCTGTGTGATTTTCAATTTCAGCAAATGGTCTTGGAATGTCTTGGTTGCATAAAGCATGGTTTTACTTTATATAATATTGTATCCCTATCCCCATATATAGATACCACTGAAGAGAATCATAATATTTTAGAGCAGAAAAGAATCTAAGAGATCATCCAAGTGTGTGTGTACACCCAAAAGAGACAGCCTTGGATGCATACTAGCTGGATAGTCATGGGGAAGTCATCCTGTGCCTCTCTCTGTGCCTTCATTCTCTCATCTGTAAAATACCTGGATTGCCTAACTCACACAAAGAATTGACTATGAGATTCCAATGGAAAATGTCATCAGGATCTTTGCAAACCTTAAAATGATATAGGGTTCCATGATTATCCAGGAATAACTGATAGCATTTATGTAGTACTTTAAGGTATAGAGAAGGTATCTACCAGAGAACAGGGTGACTAAGTCCTGAGAATGATTGGTATGGTTCCTAAAAAGAAGGTTCTGGGAGGGACTCACCAATGGGAGAAGGAGCCCACAAGACTAGGGGGTGGGGCAGCTGTGAGGCAGTTATCAGCATGATAGCTAGCTTCAAGTACTTTAGAGGCTCTCACATAGAAACAGAATTCAACTTGGTCTATTTGACCCCAGAAGGCAGAAGAAAAAGCAGTTTTGGATGTGGCAACAAGGCCAAGGTAGGCTCAAAGTCAGGAAAATCTCCCTAACAATTAGAGATAACTCAAAGTGGAAAGAGTTGCCTTGGATGAGGGAGAAGATGAATTTCCACTCCTGTGAGGTTTTCAAGCAAAAGCTAGATGGCAATATGTCAGAAGTGTTCCAGCATTTACTCTTTAAGGTGTCCTTTGAGGTCTTTTGAAATTCAATGAGTCTGTGATCAGTGGATCTGGATATTATACAAAGGAAATTCAAGTAGGAGAATATGATGGAAGAAAAAGGAGTTGATGAGAGAGAAAAGATGAAATTGATACTTTGGGTCTCTCCCCTCGGATTGATTTTTCTAAAAAGAAATAATATATTTAAAGTCCTTGTGAATCTTAATATGTTATGTAAGTGTCAACTGCCACTATCTTTATTTTCTTGTTATTTGTATATTATTTTGGGAAAAGGAAAAAGAAAAAAAGGAGAAAGTATTATGTTAGTAGGAGCAGTTCTGAGCCTGGAAATTAGGAGGTTGGGACTTCATGAAACATTGCCAGGTAATGGAAGTTTGTCTTTTCTGGGTCATCTACCTGCTCTTCCTTCCCACTTTCTAGAATAGCTCTCTCTTCCCAATGGCTATCAAAGTCTGATACTAGGGAGGACTCAAGAGGCTTTATCAAGAAAATATAGCAGAAGGCAAGTATGAGCAAAAGTTTTAAAAATTTGAAATAGTCATCTGTGTTTAGTTTTGTTAGTAAATTTCTGGATATTGTTTTAGAGAGTAAGCAGTCATCCAGGATGTGTAATGAATTCAAGAACATTCTCATCTGTGATCTCTTTTTTCTGAAGTTATTGGCAACAGGTGGTAGCTTAGTCTTTATATCTTGTCAAAAGTATTGACTAAGTTCTGTGACAAGGAAATCACTTTAAAAGACTGATATATATTAATTTAAGGTCGCCAAGGAATTCAGCTATGTAATTCCTAAATGAAAACTCAAGTCAGCAGTAAATCTTTTATGGAGTTTAATTACAATAGGAGGAAGAAAGGAATTAGAGATAGAGAGAGAGAAAAGGGAGAGAAGGGAATAGGGCTTAAATACCCCTTCTGTTTAGGCTGGGCCAAAAGGCCCAAGCCCTTAGATAGCTGGGGCAAAGAAAGGAGATCAGTCCCTATTACTCACGTGACCAAAATGGAGAAACAGTCTCAGAGGCCCCCACCTTCAGCTTCCTTCAGAGCAAGCTTCTCAGAGCACACTCCAACCACTCCGACAAAAAACCTCAACCATCACCCCTCTCTCTTTAAGGAAAAACCATCCAAGTTGCCTCCCCTCAGTTCTCACATCTACCAATCACTGTCCATCAATTTCCCTGTGCCAATGGAGGCTCTAGCTTAACCCAGGACCGCCCAGAGGTCTCTGGCTTTGCACATGTCTGTTGAAGGTCATATTTTCAAATAATTAAATCTTTGATCCTTTGCTGTAGCCCTTCCTAAATCCTGTTAACCTGAGTAGGGTAGAGATTGGAATAATTAAATTTTGATCTATGCTGCAGCCCTTCCACAATCCTGTTAGGACTGAGTAGGGTGGAGATTGATTCCAAGTATCTCCATTGTATCAATTCTAAAATCAATCATGACTCAAAGAAATTCCTGTTCTATGCTTAAGCATAGGTCAAAGTCCTTTCCATTGTTCAGCAAAAGGTTTCTGTCCTAAAGTAATCTTAAGAAGGGAAGAGGAGGATCCTCCCATGCCAATGGGGTTCACATTCCAATAGACTATCAGTAAGAAATTTTCCAAGTATAAAATTTCCCAATGGTGAAATTTCCAACATTTATAAGTCTAAGGAATTTTAAGGTTTACAGTTCTTAGATCATCAAACTTCTTAGATAACATGAATGGAGTATGGTATAGGTCTTAAAGGGCTGACCTTGGAGTCAAGATATATCTCTGACACATTAACTGTGTGACCATGTACAAGTGATCAGTGCCCAGAAACCAGTCTGAGAGCATAAGTTACATACAGATGCCAATCTGCTGCATCAGTGGAAGGAATGACCATACTGGGAACTCCAAATTCCAATGAAATTGGAAATCTGGACCAAGAAACAACCAAAAAATGGTGACAGCAAATCAGTTGGGTACTTTTCAGAAAATAAAAACTTATAACAGGAAGTAATCAGAAAACTTTATTTCAAATAATCAATCTTTTTTTGTCACTCGCTTTGGAGTAGTAAGAACAAGTGAAATTCTGAGACAGGAATCATGGTAAAATGAAAACAATGATCAATAGTGCCTGTTTTAGTTTCACCCCGTCAATTCTTTCTTCTTTTTTTTTAAACCCTTACCTTCTGCCTTAGAATCAGTGCTGTATATTGGCTCCAAGGCAGTAGAGCAGTAAGGGGTAGGCAATGGGGGTTAAGTGACTTACTCAGGGTCACACAGCTAGGAAGTGTCTGAGGCCAGATTTGAACCCAGTGTAATGGTTAATCTCAAGACAGTAATGGTAGGTCTGAAGAGAGCTGTTATGGTTGACTAACAAGGTGACTATTCCTGCCCAAGTGAGTATAGGGGAGGAGTCAAAATGGAATGACTGGCAGACCCGTATGTCTGTGACTGCCAGGTGATCCCCCTATATCACCAAGCTAGGGCTAGGACGAGAGAGATAAACCACGGGAACATGGGGTTCCGGGATGATAGATCAGTACTGGAGTTCTGAAGGGAGGTCTTCCCTGTTGGATGATGACAAGGATGACCCAGGGTGAGTGAGAACAGACGGACTGGAGACACAAGGCTCCCCTTCACTTCACCTCACAGCGGTACGGGGGGGGGGGGGGGGGGGGGGGGGGGGGATAAGGGGGGAACTGACCAGCTCAGGGAAATGGCTGATCAGCTGCCACTACATGATTGCTTCCTCTATGTCCCTCAGAACAAAATCTGCCCCTCTTATCTGACTGCGATTTGAAGTAAAGCTTTAGTGATTCAAGGTATCAAAGGGTGAGGGTCGGGTAGAGGCTGAGAGGTGTCCCTAAATTCCTAATCCCAACGTCCTTCTTCCTGGCAGACCCCAAAGGTCAAACCAGGAATTCTCCTTCCTTTCCCAAGTTCTTTACTTAACCTGAATTAGGGTATTAAAGTAATCAGGACAGGAATAAGGCAGGTGCTGACGGTCTTTGAGGGGGCCAGGCTCAATGACCATTGAGTCCGAGGCCCCTCAGGTAAGGCAGGACCTGAATCTCTCTTCTGATAACCATGAAGATATCAGGCAACAATTAGTCTTTTGCTGAGAAGCTCCACAGCTGGTTCTCTGGGCTAATCTCTGGACTGGCTCTTGGAAGATCTTGAGCAAGGAAAGACACCTCCCCTCCCCTCTAGATCTTGGGTCCAAAAGCCCCTCCTGTTCCTGGGATTTTTCCCAGGTCCCCTTTGTTCTTTCCCAGGCTCCTTTGCTCCTGACTCCAACGGTCCACTTCTGTCAATCAAAACTCCCTTTGAACATTCCATCCTCTCCCCTTCAGCCTGCTCTTACACCAGGTCCTTCTGACTCCAGGCTTGGTGCTCTATCCACTGCTTTCTAGCTGCCTCTCCATTAATTCTTTAAAGGAAGGACATACTTGGTGTTCATGAGGTATGAAATACAGCCATTTCCTGCATGTAGAATTCGAGCTGACCAATGAAATGGCATTATGATCCTGCTGACGACATTTGATGGAGGAATTTAAGTGTTAGATGATAAAACACAATTACGGCTAATACTTCAAACTTGGGTTATAGAGACATTCCTTAGTCTCCCCAATGGGGTATACAGAGTGTTTGGGGTTCAGGGAAGATGGTGTGAGAGCTTGCTGAGCCCTTTTCATGGCTACTTTCCTCCTTTGGTGGCCACCTGCCAACCAACTCTCACCTGTGGCATGTACAACAACCATGCCCTGGCAAACCATATTGACAGGTGGGTTAAATAAAGTTGAGGGCAACCAATAGACCTCATACCCATTGCCGAGTTGGGGGGGGGTGTCTACCCCAGGCAAATGAAGACCTCCCCTATCAGAAGAGTTGGATGAGAACACGTTGTTCCAATGTCTGTGCAGGTGCTGTGGAGTGCTCAGAGCTTGGGCAGACAGTACAGATACCAAGGTCATCCATTGCATCTCAAGCCATTGCCAGTCATCCTGGCCTTGGTCTTGCCACTAGACTTATACAACTCTGGAAAGGAGAGCGAGGCTGACTTTGTACAACTCTGCCTCACTTAAATCCAATTCCTGACCAAACAAGGCTTCCTGGGATGTCATTGGTCTTGGAAAACGAAGAATGAACAACAGTGAGAGCAAAAAGGCAGGAAAAAATCAGGTTCCCAGAGAAGCACTTAGTAATTTCTCTGTCTGAAAAAAGGGCAGGCAGTATGTTAGAGGAGATATATTGAGGATGAGCCTCTTGTGAAGCTGCCAGCTGCTAGAGCCTAACTCTGGAAGGTTCCCTTCCGTCTATGCTGTATAAATGTTACATATGATTATTTATTTGCATGGTCTCTCTCCAGTTAGAATTGTAAGCTCCCTGAGGACAGGAAAAGATTTTGTCTTTCTTTGTACATCCAGTACTTGCACAGTTTCTGACACAAAATAAGTGCTAATAAATGTTTGCTGACTGGTGATTTTGGCAAGATTATTTCTGTACTTTGTACATATGTGCTTTGCATTTTGAATGTCTTCTAGACTGATTAAATTACACATTAGATTGTGACCTTCTTGAAGACAAGGACTTTCTTTAAAAGACTTTGCCTTTCCTTTTATGCCCAGCACTTGGCACAGTGCCTGGCACAAAATAGTCTTATTGACAGACTGACTCGTTATTTATATTCATGTATACATTGCATCAAAACATAAAACTCCTGCTAAATGCAATGACAGGAAATCCCAAAGGATAGCAAGGACAGACAAAAATTAAAGGAGCAATTAAAGAACCAGAAAGCCTTAGTGAAAGGTTGAAAATAATCAGTGCTATTCTAGGAATCTTAAAAGCAGGCAACAAATGACAATCCATAGTTTATCAGGAATCTTGAAAGTGAAGAAGACTGAGCTGGTATATAAAGTCAGAGACCTGAAGAGAAATAGTGATGAGTGATGGAAATTATTGTGGCATTTTTAGAAATGGTCACCATTTAAAAAATTATTATTTAACCTTTTCTTCCTCTTAGCAAGAGCTCTAAAAGCTGTAAAGGTAAGAGCGAGGCAAATGAGGTTAAGTGACTTGCCCAGGGTCACACAAAGTTAGGAAGTGTATGAGGGCCAGTTTTGAAATAGCCACCATTTGTGTGTGTTTTATCTTTATTTTATTTTAATAACAAATTTCCACATAAGTTTTCTAAAGTTATATGATTCATGTCATTTCCCTCTCTTCCTTCTTCTCCCCTCCTGAAGTTGATAAGTAATTCAATCTATAATTCAATTATACATGTATTATCACACAAAACATTTCCATATTATTCATTTTAAGTGAATAACCTTATAAAGCCCAAACCCCAAATCACATACCCAAATAAACAGGTGATAAATCATATATTTTCATCTGCATTTCTACTCCAAAAGTTCTTTCTCTAGTGGTAGATAGTGTTCTTTTTCATAAGTCCTCAGAATTGTTCTGGATCATTATATTGCTGTTAGTAGCAAAGTCTATCATATTTCATTGTTCCACAATATGCAGCTACTGTGTACAATGTTCTCCTGGTTCTGCTTATTTCACTCCACATCAGTTCATGCAGTTCTTTCCAGTTGTTTCTGAAATCCTCCAGTGCATCATTCCTTACAGCACAATAGTATTCCATCACTGTGATATACCATGTTTTGTTCAGCCATTCTCCAGTTGAGGGACATCCCTTTCGTTTCCAATACTTTCCTACCACAAAAGTGTAGCTATAAATATTTTTGCACAAATAGACCCTTTCCCATTTTCTTTTTTTTTATCTCTTTGGGATACAAACCTAATAGTGGTATTTCTGGATCAAAGGGTATGCATTCTTTTATAGCAATGGCTGCCATTTTCAACATGACTTCAGTACTATGTGTATAAATGTTTATTAAAAAATAGTTCAGAAAAGTTATCACCAAACTTTTATTCCTCAGGTTTCTGAGAGCTGGCAAGCTCCACACCAACCTGGCTAGTTCAATTTCTTTTTCTCATCCTTAAATTCTTGGTGACCGTTCATAAATGTGAAATAACATGTTCGAAGTATATTTCCTGAAATTCAGATTTAAGAAACAGGTGTGTGATATTTGTATTTACAATTGATTTTGTATTTATTTGTTGATTTGTATTTATAATTGATCTGTAGCCAGATAGTCACCCAAGGTCACCCAGGTAGCTGACCAGTGGTTTCAAACAGTGGTTTCCACTATACTTGACTTTAAAAGTCTTCCTGGGGCCCTTGGTTTTCTCATTTATGAAATGAGGTCTTTGGACCCTTTAAATTGCTATCATAGGCTTTGATGATCTATGATTCTAATGTAAAAATCAATGAACTGAAAGTAACATTTCTATAATAATGTAAATAATTTTAAGTGATTTAGTAGTTATGTTCCATCCATGTTAGAATTTTTTTAAAACCCTTACCTTCCGTCTTGGAGTCAATACTGTGTATTGGCTCCAAGGCAGAAGAACGGTAAGGGCTAGGCAATGGGGGTCAAGTGACTTGCCCAGGGTCACACAGCTGGGAAGTGTCTGAGGCCAGATTTGAACCTAAGACCTCCCGTCTCTAGGCCTGACTCTACTACTGAGCTACCCAGCTGCCCCCTCCATCCATGTTAGGATTGTGGTTAAAGTGTGGTCCCAGAAATTAGCATAATATGTATCTGCTTCCTTTCCCACAGATTATGTATACTTTTAGATGTTGACAGGGGATATAAAAAGGCCTTTTTCTTGGATGTTCTACTAAGCTCGATTAAGAATATTATTCAATACAATAGAGAAAGACCTTTCCATGAGGTAAGAGAAAAGAGAATGCAATATCAAGTAGGGAAATAACTAATTGTTACAAACAGAAGGGGAGAATGGAGTCATGCTGTGCAAATACACAGGTGTGGGGTGTTTTAAAAATTAAATTAATTATTGTTTTCAGTCCAGTCCTGAAAGCCATTATTAGAATAGAACTGGTCCAGACTCAAGGATAACAAAATTATCTTCTACATCCTGTAATCAGACCCTATTTTTTTCTTACTCATATTTTAGAAATAAATCAATTATTATGAAATATGCCACATAGACTGTCAAAGTATAATTTATTTCCCTGGGACCCTTGTTTTCAGAAACTCCCCAAAATGGTTTTGAATGCTTTAGAATGGTTGTTTTAGAACTGAGATTTGACCTGGATTCCTTTCTCCCTTATTAGAAAATTCACGACCAGTAATTTCTCTTCCTAAGCAACTTCTATAATAGCAATTATATATCAAAAATGGAAAATAATTCAATTTTAGTCTTCTGAGAGCTAATTGCAAGTGGAGGTGAACTTTAAAAAACTTTTAAAATATCTCTGGGATTTAAGCACTTTTTTATGAATATTTGAATAAAAGGAGTCTACTACATTTATCAGACTTTAACAGTTTCCACTGGACCACCGATCATGCAAAGGTTTAGAAATGAAAAAAAATTAAAGAAGAAATTTTCATTTAAAAACCTTAATACAACTGGAAAAAATAGCAACCCTTTGAGAGAATGGGAAGCTCAGATTTCCTGAGAAATTCCAAAGAGAATAACCACAAGGACTGATGTGCTCAATCAAGGCAGCCTGACCCACAGAGAGCTCTTATCTTACTCATTCTCCCCCAGGATCAGGGTGGCAAACTGCCTCCGAGATTGGGACAGGGGCAGGTTATTTGCTGTTGAAGGTCAGAGACTTGACCTTTGGTGTGAGCCAGTGGGCAAAGGATAGACACAGAGTGGCATAACAGGAATATGCATCCCATGTTTTCCCAAGGGGCTAGAAGCCTAGGTTTTTCTCCTTCCCCCAGGCTGTGCCTCAGAGATTAGATTGGAACTATGGCCAAGGGAAAAGATCTTGCCAGAGAGTCCCAAATTGAACTGGAAGACAAGGCAAAGCTTCCTCAAGAAACATAGCGTCTTAATGTCAAATGTATAGAGCCATATTTCTTGCTAAAATAGCTTGTGATTAAAAAATAAAGGTTTGGAAACATTTGGGGGCATGGACCCTTTGGTAGTCTGGTGAAACCTGTGAACTCCTCAGAATAAGGTTTGTAAATGCACCAAATAAAATATGTAAAATTACAAAGAAAAGCAATTATATGGAAAATTGTGTGTGTGTGTGTGTGTGTGTGTGTGTGTGTGTGTGTGTGTATCTGTCTGTCTGTCTTACCTTCTGTCTTAAAATCAATACTGTGGGGGGCAGATAAGTGGCTCAGAGGATTGAGAGCCAGGCTCAGAGACGGGAGGTCCTGGGTTCAAATATGGCCTGAGACACTTCCTAGATGTGTGACCCTGGCCAAGTCACTTAACCCCCATTGCTTAGCCCTCCTGCTCTTCTGCCTTAGAACCAATTGGTTCTAAGACAGAAGGTAAGGGTTTAAAAATATTAATACTGTGTATCTGTTCTAAGGCAGAAGAGCAGTAAGGGCTAAGCAATGGGGATTAAGAGACTTGCCCAAGGTCACTGGACTTTTTGATCTCAAATCTAAACAGTGTTCTCATAAGCCTTGTACAAGCTAAATATTTAATAAATGTTGGTCAAATTATTGAATTGAAAGAGATGAATGATAGTATTTTAGTTTTTTAAAAGTTGTTTCAGACATTGACCTCCAGATCAAGTGATAAGAATTTAAGAGTTGATGTAATTCCTTCATTAAACTGATTTCATGGATAGATTTCTCATAGGTTTTAAATGTTATTTTCCTGCTAAAGGAAAACCTTTGCCTTATAGGAGTCTTGTCTCTCTTTAATACTCAGACAATCCCTGCAAGAGGCTTTTCTCAGGTCAACAACTCTCATTCATTTTTTTAAACCCTTACCTTCTGTCTTGGTATCAATAGTATGATTTCTAAGGCAGAAGAGCAGTAAGGGGTAAGCAATTAAGGCTAAGTGACTTGCCTAGGGCCATCCAGTTAGGAAAAGTCTGAGGTCAAATTTGAACCCAAGATCTGCCATCTCCAGGACTGATCTCTAACCACTGAGCAACCTAATTGCCATCCATTTTCTATGTTCTGATTTATCTCTATGTTGCCTCCTTCAGGTAAAAAACTCTTTTTGTATTCTCTTTTGATTACCAGAGCTTAGCCTTGTGCCTGATACCTATTAGGAACTTAATAAATGCATGTTGCTTTGGTTTGAAATATAAGTAGCAATTTCAGGTGATAAAAGTAATATTTAAACCATCTATTTCTATTATAGTTTAGTTACTCTTTTCTGTTCTTTTTTTGTTTGCTTTTGCTTATTTTTAGGATAAAAAGGACTATACTTTTAATGAACCAGTGGCAAAATCCAAACTTACTCTTAATTATTTCTGTTCAGTAATGACTGAGAAGTCACTTGGGACACCATATCAGAGATATGCATTTTTTATCAGAATGAATCTCCAAGCTTCCAGACTGTTCTGCCTTGATGCAGACTATGACAATATCTTATTGGCATTGAGAAATCCCAGCTGGAATGGAAAAGCTGCCTTAGGAGGTATGACATGCTCTAATACCTTTCAGCAAACTAATCATAACCTGAAGTTCTCTTATTTCAGGGGATTACAGGACTATAGGCTGTAGACTTGGAGTTAAAATGGACCTTAAAGGTCATTGAGTCTACCATGCCCCTTATTTAACAAATAAAGAAACTGAGGAACAGAAAAGTTAGGTGGCTTGCCCGATGTCACAAAGCTAGTTAGTGTCTGAGGCAGGATTTGAACCCAGGTCTTCCTGACTTTAAGTCCAGCAGTCTAGCCACTCTGCCAAGATATGCCAAGATACCATTTCCTATGTGGTGGTACCACTTTTTTTTTTGCTCCCTAGAACAGCCTGAACCTATCAATCACAATTGGTAGAGTGTCATGCCACTTGACTTCAATTGCAGGAGCTAATTATTAGAACTTGGATGACACCCACCACTTCTCCTATGTCAGACATTTGTGCTCCTGGCAACCCTGGGGTCTTGTGATTTCCTTTGCTGAGAACCACTGGGGAAGAAAACCAAGCCTCACAAATGATGGGAAGGGACCTTGGCAACTGAAATTCCCAGATAACACTTTATGCTCTAGATAACGGGTATTTTGTAACGCAAGTGGAGACAGTAAACAGGCAAATCTAAGTATTATAGACATATCTCAAGTATAACATATAGTTGGAAAATCTTGAACCCCAGGACTATGTTCCCCAGAATTCCTTCTGTATCTCCCAGCATCCCTTTCCCTGTGTCCTTATGTTTGCTTGGTTACATGATTGGTTATAATTTTGCTATAACTCATCCCTCTTTTCTCTTTTTTTCTTGTTCCTTCAGTTAGTAAGCTCCCTTTTAACTCTAGTTTTTTTTATTTTAATAAATCTTATAAATATAAAACTTGAGTTATTGTATATTCATTTTAATTCTCACAGTACAGATCTTTAGCTTTAGACCGGAGTAGTACAGCTGAGGGGAAGTCCTGAGATCACGAGGTGACAGATTTGGAACTAGAAGGACATTAGGGGTCATCTAATCCAACATCTTCATTTTACAAATGGAGAAACTGAGATCTAGAGAAGGAACCTTGTATTAGTTTATATGGTAGTAAATACAAACTAACTTATCTCAAGGGAATTTGAAGGAGAGTTGATGAAGATATAGTGGAGTGTCAATGAAAATGGTTTTTATGAAGCCATTGGAGTAATATTGAAATGAAAAATAGTGAAGAGGGGTAAAGAGAATATCCATCTTAGTGGACCAAATGGAGTCATTGATTTTTTTTATAGCCCAGAAGTATTTGGGAAAGTTATTTGCCCAAGGTCACACAGGAAATTAATGGCAAACACAGCAAGGGGGGATAACTCCCATCAGTTTACTCATGGTCCAATGCTATTTTCATAATATCATACTGCTTCTGGAAAAAATTGAAGGCAAAGGGTTGCTGAACAGGTTTTCCTGTCTAAAGCAGAGCATAAGGATAAATTAGATGTGAGTGGTACAGTGGATGGAGGGATGGCATGAGAATGAGGAAAACCCAAGTTCAAATCCCAACTCTGACCCATACTGTGTGTGATCCTAAGCAAACTACTTTAACTCTCACACCTCAGGGTAACAGTTTAGATGATAAATCTATTTTAGATTTCTTTTTAGATGATAAATTTAAATAAATAAAAAACAATTTAGATGATAAATAGATGATAAATCCCTGCTCATTTAATGATCTGCATCCACTGAATAGATGTTTTCCTTGTGAGGAGCTTCTTACACCACTGAAATAATATTTCTCAACCAAAAACCTCATATTTGGAAGTTGGTGAAGGCTTCTTTGTCTTAAAAAAAAATAACCCTTGAAGAAGATGATTCTATGGGGCAGCTAGATGGCTCCGTGGAGAGGAATTCAAGCCTGAGACAGGAAGTCCTGGGTTGAAATCTGACTTCAGACACCTCCTAGCTGTGTGGCCCTGGGTAAATCACTTAACCACTCTTCTGACTTGGAACCAATACTTAGTACTGACTCTAAGATAGAAGGTAAGAGTTAAAAAAAAAAAAAGGTGATGACGATGATTCCTGACATTCATGATAAGATAAATCAGCAAAAGGAGAGATTTGGAGCAGAGAAACAAGAAGGCTCAGGAGGTCCAGTTATTACTTGTCAAAGTCTAGATGGATGAAGGCTACACATAGTTGAATAGAGATAATAAGACTTCAACACTATGAGCTTGTACCAATAAGACAGTCGCTTTACCAGTGATGATCAAGAAAAAAAAGTTTTCCCATGAATAGGAAGAAACAAATAACTATGAATAGGTTTAGCTTTACCTGCTTAATGTTCAAGTAAAAATGGCCTGCAGGGGGACAGCTGGATAGTTTAGTGGATTGAGAGCCAGGCCCAGAGATGGGAGGTCCTGGGTTCAGATCTGGCCTCAGACACTTCCTAGCTGTGTGACCCTGGACAAGTCACTTAACCCCCATTGCCTAGCCCTTACCACTCTTCTGCCTTGGAACTAATACCCAGTATTGATTCCAAGGTGGAAAGCAAGGGTTTTAAAAAATGGCCTTCAGATAACTGAAAACACTGAGCTGGAGCAGAGTAGAGGGGAAAATAAAAAAATAAAGTTTCAGCTCTTTCTCCCAAGAGTCATTCAAACTATAAGCACATATTAGCTTCTCTTGAAAGATTTTAGGGGAAGGTGATCAGAGAATTTAGGACTGACCCTTGGGGTATGACTACGGATAGCTAATGAGGAGAGGAAAGAGAACCAGCAAATGAGAGCAATTAAGAATGTGTGGTATTTAGGAAAAAATTGTCATACATTTTATTAACTTTACAACTAAAACTGTACCTTGATAGTTCATGTTTTTACTTGTAATTGTCTTTTCTATATTTCTTTCTATATTGAAGTTTTCATAGGCTTGTAGACTTAGAATTAGGTGGGAATTTCAGAGGCAATTCCTTCTTTTAATAAATGAGTTCATTAGCTCCCAACTAACCAACTTGCTCAAGGACCTATAATAGATACTAAGAATAAAAAGTGGGATTTGAACCCAGGATCTTTTATTTCAGAGCCAAAAGTATGATATATTTATGGTGACAGAAGGTGCCTAACGGCATTAAAAATGGTGGATCAATCAAAAAGGATAAGAAAAAAGGGAGACAGAATTTTGTTGAGAGCAGGTCATTGACCTTAAGGAGAATTCATTTCAGTGTATAAGGATGAACGTAAAACGGCATATTTTCTTGATGTGGACAATTTTGAATAGGGCAAGTTTCCAGCACTACAACAAGGAATCTTTGGGCAATTTCAACTACAAATAGTTCCTTGTTTATAATACTTACAATTACCCAGACTCAGATATACCGTGGACCAAACCATGATCCTCCCAATTCCTCTCAAAGAATGTATACAGTGAAAATTGGTCCCAACATAGTGGCTTGTAGTAGTCAGACTCTATGCCCTATTCATTATATTCATTAGAACTTCCAGGCAAAGCTTGTCTTGTTAATTCCTTTATCAAAGATAAATCATAGGATCTTACGCTGGAGATGACAACTGAATCCAGGTCCTCCATCTCCTAAATTACTGTTTTTCCTGCATTAGCACACATCTGAAGAGAAGGGAGATGTCAGTGAAAGGTAGACAATGTCAAAGAACTTAATATCAAACTACCAACTTGGTAGCCTAGGTTAAGAAATGGGCATTTTCTTCAGATTTGGGCCTCTGCCGTGGGGAGAAGGCGCTCCACTTTGTGGTGATCAGATTCTTATCCCTAATTCTGGGGCCAGGGCTCCTTGTTCATATTAGCAGAGGCACTAATTTTACCACTTCAGAGCCTATCTATCAGTAAAGTGGTTTCAATGCCATCTTCTCCAGAATCTCTGCTGATGAATGAATGAATGCCTTGTCCTGATTTTCTCCTGTCAGCCAGTTTGATATTTCCGTTTGTTAAAGGGAAGCTGATAACCAGCAACCCAAGCCCCAGTCTGAACTGTCCAAATAATTAGCTCCTAGACATCTTTGGAACTTGCTTCCTGACAGATTCCTGGTGAAAATAACAACATGGAATTTTACTACTGGATGAAATATTAGAAATCATCTGGTTCAGCCTCTTCATTTTGAAGATGGGGAAAGAAACTCTGAGGTTAAATGACTTGTTCAGGGACATGTCAGTAGCCATAAAAGAGCCAAGATTTGAAACAGGTCCCTTGAATTAAAATCTAGCACCTGGATGAAAAAATTGAAGAAACAGAAACCTGACAACCCAGTAGGGCAGTAATGACGTAAGATAATTTCTTTTTAAATGTTTTATTTAATAATATTTAAATTTAAATAGATATTTAATTTTATTTTAAAAAACATACTAAATTATCTTTATTATCAAGAAGATGATTCGAGGGGGCAGCTGGGTGGCTCAGTGGATTGAGAGTCAGGCCTAGAGATGGGAGGTCCTAAGTTCAAATCTGGACTCAGACACTTCCCACCTGTGTGACCCTGGGCCAGTCACTTGACTCCCATTGCCCCACCCTTACCACTCTTCTGCCTTGGAACCAATACACAGTATTGACTCCAAGATGGAAGGTAAGGGGTTAAAAAAAAAAAGATGACTCGTATTAACTAAATGAATGTTCTGTTTTCAAGTGAGGCAATGGCACTATCAGATTTGCACAGAATTTGGATATTTCCAGACCACTGATTCAGAATGCCAGCCTTTCTCTGGAATTCCTTTGAGGTAAAGTATAAACCACTTAAAATGTTTCGGTTTTGTCCAAGCTGGATACAACCTACTTCTGCTGAGTATTTTGGATTTAAAGGCAGGATTCGATCACATTCTATCCTATAGCCAGATGCAATTTGAATGAGAGTAAGGCTGACTGCTAATAGAAGGAGGCTTTCCAGATCAAGATCATACAATATAGTGTGAGAAAGGTGTAGCTGTCTGAAAAGGAATTGCCTTTGTGTCAAGGAAAAGTTACAATTCCAAAGGATACATAAAAGCAAGTACATCGCCATCTCTGTCCCAGTTTTTGAAGGCGATTGGATACTAGAAGAATAAGTAATTATGCTGTTACTTTCATAATAATAATAAAAGCCAGAAAAAACTGAAATGTGAGATATAGATGTACATATATACACATAGTACTTTGTTTCTAGAACAATTTAAATATGTTATCTCATTTGATCCTCCCAATAGCCTTGTAAGGTACACAATGTTTTATTAGACTATAAATATATAGCACTTTAATATTTAAGAAACACTTTACAAATATTGTCACATTCTATCTTCACAATAACCCTGAGAGGCATCTTCCCCATTTTACATATGAGGAAACTGAGGCAGACAGAAGTTTAGTGACTTGCCCAGGGTCACACAGTTAGTACGTGTCTGAAGAGGGAGTTGGGGATCCAGGTCTGCATAACTTCAATCCCCAGCCCTCTTTCCAAAGCACCACCTAAATGCCTGAGTGATACGTATACACAGTAGGATGTAATTAGGGTGAATAAAAAAATCTAGACAAAGTGCTATACATTTTTTTTCATCTTAGTGGATCAGGAAACATGAAAAAGTTAACCAAAACTTTTCTTTTAAGTTAAGGGAGACACATAGGCAGACAGAAAAGTGTTAGTACAAAGAGATTTAAGATGAGAGAGAGAAATGATTGCCAGAGCAAGGCTTTGGAGGACATGAAAGGAAATGAGATTAAAAGTTCACATGGAGAGATAAGCCTTGGCATGGAGGAAGACCATTTAATATTCTGATACTGGAAGGAAGGAAGAGGGGGGAGGTGAGACCATTAAGAAGAAATGGAGAGAGCAGCTAGGTGGCCTAGTGGATTAAAAGCCGGACCTGGAGCTGGGAGGTTCTGGGTTCAAATGTGACCTCAGACACTTCCTAGCTGTGTGTTCCTGGGCAAGTCTAACCCCCATTGCCTAGCCCTTACTACTCTTTTGCCTTGAAACCATACACAGTATTGATGGAAAGTAAGAGTTTTTAAATTAAAAAAAAAATGAAATAACTGAATATGGGGTCAGGACTATGAAAGGATGAAAATAAAACCAGAAGGGGATGGTGTAAACTGAATGAACCAGGAAGGATTATGAGCAATGGGCTACACTGAGGGGAAAGATCTTTTTAAGGAGGAATAAGGCTGTGGAGAAGAGGTAGAAGGAGAGGACAAAGTGATCAAAAGAGGATAATTCAAGATCTTAGTGGCAGAAGAGTTATGAGTTGAGTATGTCTGATCCATAAGGACCTCTGTGTGTGGTTGAAGTCGAGGGAAGATGGTGCCATGAAAGTTGAGGATGTTAACCTGAGAGGAAGCCAGAGCATTTATTAGTAAGCTCATCAGCATGAATTTTGAAGTTATTAAAGATGATGACAGAGGCTGGGGTAGAAAATTAGACTCTTAGCCAAATCCAAATATACATTCTCATCAGAGATTATGAGTTGTCCATCTGTTTGGGGGTTTGTACTTTTAAGCTTTGCTTCCAAATTAAAAATGGAACAAATGTGGCGGACCTCTGCAATTCCAGGGGAGTCACAGTGATATAGGAGATTTAGAGTGAGGACCTGGTTTCAAATTTCAGCTTGGTCACTAAACTAACTACTTGTCCTTTCTTGACAAATCACTTAGTTTCCTGCAACCCCACCACCTCTTCCTTTGCTGTCAAATGAGTGAGTTGGACTAAATGGCTTCCCTTCCAGCTCTAAACCTAAATCTATACACAGTGTCCTATTATCATGACATAAAAGATGTATTGAGTTTTTGTTGTGTTGTGTGACAAGGGAATCACTTTAAAAGACTGATATATATTAATTTAAGGTCGCCAAGGAATTCAGCTATGTAATTCCTAAATGAAAACTCAAGTCAGCAGTAAATCTTTTATGGAGTTTAATTACAATAGGAGTAAGAAAGGAATTAGAGATAGAGAGAGAGAAAAAGGGAGAGAAGGGAATAGGGCTTAAATACCCCTTCTATTTAGGCTGGGCCAAAAGGCCCAAGCCCTTAGATAGCTGGGGCAAAGAAAAAAGATCAGTCCCTATTACTCACGTGACCAAAATGGAGAAACAGTCTCAGAGGCCCCCACTTTCAGCTTCCTTCAGAGCAAGCTTCTCAGAGCCCACACGAACCACACCGACCAACTACTCAACCTCCCCTCGAGTCTTCAGACCCCCCTGATCTTTAAGGAAACCATCCAAGTTGCCTCCCCTCAGTTCTCACATCTACCAATCACTGTCCAGCAATTTCCCTGTGCCAATGGAGGCTCTAGCTTAACCCAGGACTGCCCAGAGGCTTTGCACATGTTTGTTGAAGGTCATATTTTCAAATGATTAAATCTTTGCTCCTTTGCTACAGCCCTTTCTAAATCCTGTTAACCTGAGTAGGGTAGAGATTGGAATAATTAAACTTTGATCTATGCTGCAGCCCTTACTCAATCCTGTTAGGACTGAGTAGGGTGGAGATTGATTCCAAGTATCTCCATTGTATCAATTCTAAAATCAATCATGACTCAAAGAAATTCCTGTTCTATGCTTAAGCATAGGTCAAAGTCCTTTCCATTGTTCAGCAAAAGGTTTCTGTCCTAAAGTAATCTTAAGAAGGGAAGAGAAGGAACCTCCCATGCCAATGGGGTTCCCATTCCAATAGACTATCAGTAAGAAATTTTCCAAGTATGAAATATCCCAATGGTGAAATTTCCAACATTTATAAGTCTAAGGAATTTTGAGGTTTACAGTTGGTACAAAAAAACCCTATTTTATGTAATGAATTAAATATGGAAATAATAGGAAGAGATTTATAAAATCTCTCTCTTTTCCCTTTGTTCCCTCTTACTTTTTTTTTAATTAAAGAAGAATTTTAAACATGCCCACCTTCCCCTCCCCAATTTTATTTTGCCTGGTAATTTAATTACCTGGTATTACCAAGATCACCAAAATTTTAAACATGTATTTGCACAAGATTTGGGATTTTTAAGTTTTCTATATTTAGGGCAAGAGTTATCGTTCTTTTCTTTTCTTTTTATTACCAATACTTATCACAGTTCCTGGCACATAGTGAGCATTTAATAAATGCATGTTGATATGACTTGATCTGGGATGTCACTATTATAAGGAACTGTCAGTGAGGAAGCTTATTTCACTAATGCAAATTGGCCCATGCTCTGCTTTTATAGTCTTTGTTTTCCTTAAACCCTTACCTACCATCTTAGAAGAAATACTGTGCATTGGTTCTAAGGAAGAAGAGTGGCAAGGACTAGGCAATGTGGGTTAAGTGACTTGCCTAGAGTCACTCACCTCATAAGTGTCTGAGGTCAAATTTGAACCCAGGATCTCCTGTCTCTAGGGCTGGCTCTTAATCCATTGATCTACCTCAATGATCCCTGAATTTGTGGTCTTGAGAGTTGCCTAGAATTCTGAGAGATGAAGTGACTTGTTTAGAATAATATATCTAGTACGTGCCAGAAGCAGGACTTGAACTCAGGTCTTCCTAACTCCTTAGACAGAAACTATGCCATTAAGCTAAACAGTTCTCTCTCCCCTTCTGTGTTATGCATGTATATGTGTATACACACATGCATAAATATGCATACAAACATGAATATCATATGTACACACATACATATACATTATATTGACATATTTGAGGGTAGGAAGAGCGATACAAAATTCCTATGTGATCAAATTAAAGGATAAGAAACAGTCATAGGTAATACCATTTTTGAGCCAGAAGGAACCTCAGAAATCATCTGAAACAATCTTTCATATTAGATAAAGAAACTGTTATCTAGAGAAGTTGAACAATTTGCCCTGGTTGGTTGCACCAAAAGATAAGAAATACCATTGATTTTTAACTAAGTACTTGCGGATTTAGTGGTGACAGAATCTGAGAATGCAATAGAAATGTGATAGATTTTTATTAACCAAACTAAGAGAGACAACTTCCTCATATCTAAAAAACATGCTCATCTAATTGCTTATTGAAAACCAGTGACCTTATTCGTATTTCTCTTGCCACCATTTGAATGTTGGCAGGATTGTTATAAATTGAAAATTATCAATTTTATTGATAGTGCTCTTGACATCGCAAATAGCCTAAAATTTGTAATCTTGAGTGGGATTCAAGGCAAAGCGTTAACTACATTTTAGATAAATGAAAGAATGAAATAGAAACAGGACAAATGATTTGCTTAACTGTTATTGCTGGAACTGACACTGTGGGTACAGGGAACAAAGAACTGAGACAGAGGAATGAGGATCCCATTCTTGGGGAGCAGATTGTTCTGCTTTCCTCATTATTTCTTTTAGGAGTTTTAGAAACTGGTTTCTTTGGTTAAGAAAACCTTTGATTTCTCTCTATCTACTCTCAATCCTAGATTTTGGTGATGTTCCTTGTCTAAGAGGCAGAGAGCCTTACAAGAGAAACATTTGTAGAGTTGAGTGAAACAGTACTTTAGCAAAGAGAAGCAGCATATCCAGTATATTAACCAAATGAGAGGCTGATTTCAAATGTCAAAGCAACTTTCAGTCCATGGCAAGAGGCAGATAATTTCAGTACATCTGATTTGGAGATCAAAGCTAATTGCATGAAAGTAGCATACTAAAAAAATGGAGTTACAATAATGCCCTTGAATAGCTGGGATTTATCTGAGCCTTTTATAGAAGCCATATTTCAGCTGGAGGGGGCAGAAATCATTAAAACTATTCACTCTGCCTGCCCCCTTCTCTCATCTCTTGTCCCATCTCTTCACAGCTATTTTATTGATCGATGTCGACAAATGTTTGGCATGGAACTCACCACTAAGTCATTGTATAAAACTGTTCAAGAAGCCACTGACTACCAGGGCGACTTCAACAGTACTGGCAGTAGAATCCTGTTTCCCAGTGGTTCTCTTGCTCCTTGGCATGCACTAAGCATCAATTCTCAAATTAAAGGAGATGTTATAGGGTTCAGTGTTAATGGTAAGTACTATTTAATTCAGTTGAGATGACCCAAGATCCTAATGAAAAGCATGCGGAGTGTTTAGGCAGGAGGGTTTTAGAGCAGGAGTTCTTAATCTCCTGGGCTTTCTGGTGAAATCTTTGGATTTCTCCCAATAAGGTTTTTAAATTCATAAAATAAAACCCATAGGATTACAAAATAAGCCAATTAAATCAAAATGCACACAGAGAGACACAGAGAGATGATTATGTGAATACATGTATATATATGTTACAGGTATATATATATATATGTTATAGGTATATATATGTTATAGGTATATATGTTACAGGTATATATATATATGTTACAGGTATATATATGTTATAGGTATATATATGTTACAGGTATATATATATGTTACAGGTATATATATGTTATAGGTATATATATGTTATAGGTATATATGTTACAGGTATATATATATGTTACAGGTATATATATATGTTACAGGTATATATATGTTATAGGTATATATATGTTACAGGAATATATATATGTTACAGGTATATATATGTTATAGGTATATATATGTTACAGGTATATATATATATGTTACAGGTATATATATGTTACAGGTATATATATGTTATAGGTATATATGTTACAGGTATATATATGTTATAGGTATATATACGTTATATATATATATACATATATATATATAATTTTTTTGAGTGCACAAACCACTCAGGTTAAGAATCTCTGTTTTAAAGGCAACATGATATAAAAGGTAGAGTGCTGCACTTGGGGGTCAAAAAGATCTGGGTTCAAACACAGCCTACATTATCAGTGTGGTAGTAAGTCAAACAATCTGAGTCCCAGTTCACTCTTCTATAAAATGGGAATAATAAAGACAGCTACCTCACAAGTTTGTTGTGAAGACTAAGTGAGATAAGGTTTTTTTTTACGCTATTTTATACAAAGCACTATATAAATGCCTGTTGTTTAGAGAAGAGATAAGCAGTAATGATTTATCATATTTTGTCCTCTTCAAAAAATAATGAACCATTGGATTTGCATCTAAAACAGAACAATGAAAAATGATAGTAAGTGCAGTAAAATGGAGAAAACATACAGAATCAAACATTTGTCTGTTATGCTAACTGGTTTTCCTAATTTTTTTAAAACCCTTGCCTTCTGCTTAAAATCAATACCAAGTATTGGTTCCAAAGCAGAAGAATGGTAAGGTCATTGAATTAAACAACTTGCTAGTTAAGTCACACAATTAGGAAATGTCTAAGATCATATTTGAACTCAGGTCCTCCCTACTCCTGGGTTGGCTCTTTATCCTCAATGGCTTTCTTTTAAATGTTTAACATTGTTCCCTGTCATCAAATGAGAGGAATCACATTGATCCTATAAAAAAAAATCCTCCTATTCATGAAAACTAAAAGTGACTATTTTTTATAAGCAGACTTAAATGTTGTAAAATAATCATTGTCCAATCTACGCCCTCTACCTTCCCAATTCTCAGGGTAGTGAATGGAATCCATGACCTTTTTTTTATGATCTACTGCCCCTATATTAACTTTTTGGGGTTAGAATTTAGTAAAGTGAGTTTTAAGATGGATAAATGATCTATTTTTATCCTTGTTAAAATTTTCAAGTGTTGTTCTCCTTGCAAAAAATCAAAATCTGCTGCTTATTATGTTAATGTGGTATTTCTAAAAGCCATCACCATGGTTTCTGAGCTCAAAGTCCACTGAATTCTTGTGACTTGGTCGATGAAAAGTCAGACTCGTAAACATGCAACTCTTGCAGTTTTTTTCTGCTTTCTTAAATAATAGAAAAAGGTCTCCAAGGAGAAAGAGTTTTAACGGTGTCATTAAAAATACTGCCTGTTGAGCATGGAGAGATTCAAATGTTAGCTGTTGTTCACCTCTCAAAAGAGTAAGAATTTGATCTGTGACAAATCATAGGGCCAGTTATATAAGAAGATTTGCTCCGTTATTTATATATTCTGGATTTGTTCTTGTTCATTTTTCTGTGTACAGAGTACCAATTGTTTACAGAGCACTAGACTTTATGGAGATTTGTTGTTGTTGGGTCATTTCAGTCACGTCTGACTTTTCATGACCCCATTTAGGGTTTTCTTGGTAAAGATACTGGAATGGTTTGCCATTTCCACCTCATTTCTCCACCTCATTTGACAGATGAGGAAACTTAGTATCTGAGGTCAAATTTGAACTCTGAAAGATTAGTCTTCCTAATCCCAATCCCAATTCCAGTGGTCTATCCATTGAGCCACCTTGCTGCCCTTTATGGAGAGAGGAAAGCATAAAAAAGACCAATAGTTCCTATTCTCAAGGGTCTTCATCTTTTTTGGAGAAGACTGCAGTCTGCTTGTTTTTTCATGTTTCTGTTGTCTTAACTAGTGGGTGAATCATACAAATAGGCCTAAATTTACAGATGATTTGTTTACACCTTCCATGAGATAACCTCTGATGTACAAGAGATGTTTATTGTTAGCACTTTGACAGAAAAATAATTTGTGTATTTTGAGAACTATTGAAATGAATATAAATGTAAATCATTTTTCAAGTTTAATTGGTTGTAAATGTTCACTCTGTTTCTGTATTTAACATAAATTCAGATTACATGTGGCATCTTGAAGAGAAATCTAAACCCCATTCTTTGAAATGGTATCATCATTCATAGCTTTATAATAATCTAAACTTTTAGAAATTCATTCATTAAGCATTGACTGTGTGCTGGCCACCCTCAAGCAGTTACATTAAATTGTATTTGCCTAAGTGTGGAAACAAGGTGTGATATAGTTCCCATCATCTCTTTCCTCCAACCCATATCACAAGTCTTTCTTGTTGACTTTTTGAAACTAGTCATGTCATTTCTTACTCTAGAATATGCACCTAAAAGCTTGTACTGTATTTTGTACCTTTGGTTTGAGGAAGAAAGGAAGAAAATAAATCTTGATTTAACACTTGCTATATGTCTTTGACATGTGCTAAGCGCGTAATATCCCCACAAAGAGGTAGGTGCTATTATTATCTTAGTTTTATAGTTGGGGAAACTAAGGTAGACAGAGTGACTTGCCCAGGGTCACAAAGCCAATAAGTGTCTGGGGCTGGATTTTGAACTGCATTGTTCCTTTCTCCAGGTCTAGCACTCTGTACACAATGGAATTGCCTAGCTGAGGAAGTTAAAAACCATATTCACTAAGGCTATCAGGGTTAAGCCGCTACACCCCAGGTTTTTTTTTTTTTTGAAGATCTGAACTGGGAAAGAAGTTTTATTTATTTTTTATTTTTTTTTAATTCTTTTTAAAAATTAGTTTATTTAGTCAGTTTAGAATGTTATTCCTTGCTTACAATAATCACATTATTTCCCTCCCTCCCCTCCACCCACCCTTCCCACAGCTGACACAAATTTCATTGGGTATTACTTGTGTCCTTAATCAGAACCTATTTCCATGTTGTTGGTGTTTGCACGAGGATGTTCATTTAGAGTCTACATCCCCAACCATATATATCCCCTCGACCCATGTATTCAATCAGTTGTTTTTCTTCTGTGTTTCTACTCCCACAGTTTTTCCTCTGAATGTGGACAGTGTTCTTTCTCATAGATCCCTCCAAGTTGTCCTGGATCACTGCATTGCCACTAATGGAGAAGTCCATTACCTTCGATTATACCACAGTGTATCAGTCTCTGTGTACAATGTTCTCCTGGTTCTGCTCCTCTCACTCTGCATCACTTCCTGGAGATCATTCCAGTTGGCATGGAATCCCTCCAGTTCATTATTCCTTTTAGCACAATAGTATTCCATCACCAATAGATACCACAATTTGTTCAGCCATTCTCCAATTGATGGGCATTCCCTCATTTTCCAATTTTTTGCCACCACAAAGAGTGCAGCTATGAATATTTTTGTACATGTCTTTTTCCTTATTATCTCTTTGGTACACCCCAGTTTTCAATGCCTTGAATAATTGGCTAGCTGTTTAGATGAAACACTAATTAGCTTGCAGTAATTCTGCCAATTATGACATTTTCAACTTTCAGGTAGTTCCCACTGTGAAGTGATGTTTGATGATGAATTCAATGACCCAAGGAGTCCCAGAAGTGCCCAAAGTTTTGTCTTCAAAACCCTGAACAACTGACTAAATGGAAAGGGAATGAAGAACTGACTTGATGAAGCCAAAGACCAATCTCTAATTTCATTCCCTAACAGATGAAGTTGAAGAACAGATGTAAAAGCTTAGCCTAGAGTATCTGCTTCCAACATGAAATTTAAAAACAACAAAATTATTTATTTTAATGAGATTCCCCCTCCCATTCCTCCTCTTCCCCATCTCCCAAAGGATGCATTAAACAATTCCAGTTTATTTCAATTTAACTATGTCTAAGTGGCCTTCAAAGCTGCAGGTACTACATGTATATGTTATAAAGTACTGACTTCCTACTCCCTGCCCTTATCCTTGAACCTTGATCTGGCTCACAGAAACTTTGGAGGAACATAAATTCCAGACTCCTCTGAAGGAAATTGGAACCAACCAATATCTTCTCCCTCCATCCACCATTCTACACACACACACACACACACACACACACACACACACACGCTCTCCCTCTTTCTTAAGTAATTTGGGTCTCAATGAATTCTTGGTCCTTTCTACTGTGTACAGAAACTTTCAGAGCAGTCCTGGGTCCTATGTTGCCCAAAGCATGGCAAATGCTTTGATACCCCAAAATGAACTGAGAGCATGATGTTGCTACAAGTTGAAATGCAGCATTTAGATTCACGTCAGAGCACTCCAAAAAGGACAGCCTAGATCTAAAACCAAATTTCTTGGCATAACTTGAAGATTATAAGAGGCAACATTTTTCAGACCGTCAAGATTTCATGGATCTTCCATACTTCCTTTTATTTAAGTTCTATTGTTCTAATCATATTCATATTCATTCCAAGATTGGGAGATGGTCATTGAAAATGCAGTTGTGTTCAACACTAAATCCAATCAATCAGTTCATCTATAAGCATTTATTAATCTACCCCATACCAGGCATTGTGCCCTGCACTGTGGATACAAATATAATAAAATAAAACAATCCCTACACTAGGAGCTTTTGGGCTGCTTTTGTAGCATTCTAATGAAGGATATGACTTTTTCTCAAGTACATTTTAAAATATTTTTAGTTGTGATGAGCATTCAGAGATTTTCAAATAATCAACTGAACCAACAGTATTCCAACCATCATAATGTCCAGTAGGAGGAGATGATCGGTCCTTAGAGGTTTTAAGCATTAATTACCATTATGGGCATGGATTTGTATGATTGAAGTGGAAGAGATGGGTAAATCAAGATCCCAACCAATAGCACCATATCTGAGCTTTGAGTATCCTTCTGCATTTCAAACAACCCAAAGTACTCCATCTTTGCACTTTATTTCTAAAGCTGCACTTTGGGAGGATATAACTTGGAAATGTCAGTTTCTGCATCTTGAGCAAGCCACTGTGAAGATTTAAATGAGGGTATTAGTTGCTTCTGAAGCACTGTAATCCTTTTACACTTCAAATGTTTACTATGCCAAGACTGTCTCAGTGCAAACAGTAGCAGAGGATTTCCATGCAGTGGTTTTAGAAAGCAGCATTTACACCTGTTGGAGTAACATGTTTGATGTAGACTTTGCCCGTTTTGGCTCCTTTGTTGTAGAAACTCTTTTCAATTTGACCTTCAATTTTGTTATCATAAAACTGTATTTAAATATTTGTCTAAGATTGAAATTGAAGGATTTTTGAGATCCTACCTGCTAAATTGTAAAATTAAGTATTTAAAGGCCATGTCTGTGACTGGTTTTTCTACATAAATACACTTTTTTTCTGTGTACTTATTCTGGTTAAAATACATTTGATAAGCCATGTCTCAGGTTAAATGAAGAAAAATCATTAAAGGTTGCTTTATTTTTAACCAGACTTGTGGTTTTCCTTGTGTGACGATATAGGCATTTGCTCTCCAATTACATCTGGTGGTACCTTAAAAGTATAAGATGCCCTTCAATATAGGGCAGCCCAATGTAGGATTTGACATTTCAGTGTTGTAGGATTTTATAAATTGGGGAACACATTTGGCACATGTTAGCTTACGATTTGTGTTTACATGACTTGTCAGCCTCTCCCTGGTCCTTTTCCATCTTGGCCAGGGCATCGGCCTTGGCTTCTAGCCCAGTATAACAAGGTCTGAGTTAAAAATAGCTACCAAAGTGGCAGCTGGAGTATGTGTGGCTTTCTTCAGCCACAGTTGCAATGCCAAAGGCAGCAGGGAAGTCCCGGTGTCAGCAGTTCTGGATACCCAGTGGGGCTTTTTTTTTTTTTAATATGGAGAGGGAAAAAAAAACAATTTGGAAATACCCAAGAAACTGACCAAAATCTACTTTTTTCATACATGGACCTTTTTGCTTTATTTTATATTTTCCATAGCATAACCAGCCAGGCTAGTCTTATGGAATCAGAATTGGACATTCTAAGCTCTTAGCAGATTAATAAGTAAATAGTGGGGCATCTAGATAGTACAATGGATAGAACACTGGATCTAGAGTCAGAAAGACTCATCTTTCTGAGTTCAAATCTAGCCTTAGACACTTACTATGTGATCCTGGACAACTCATTTAACTCTCTTTGCCTCAGTTTCCTTTTATCTGTAAAATGAGCTGGAGAAGGAAATGGCAAAGCCCCCAGTATCTTTACCAAAAACATGTCAAATGGTGTCATGAAGAGCCAGACTTGAGTGAAACTACTAAACAACAACAGCAACTAAATAGTATATTTTTAAAAGCTTTTTTTTTAAAAGAACATTTAAAAATAGGGGTCAACGTAGTTCAGGCATTTTTAAGCCTCTGAAAAACAGTTACCAAATTGGAAAATTACCATGTCATGTTAATCTAATATAATAATAATACTATCCTTGAGTACCAATTTTTGGTGTTTTCACATTAATTATTTTTATTTTGAAGTTTAATCTGTATTGTTTATATTGCCAAATTGTTTTTGCCTTTATATATATAATGGGCTTATTTGATTCTCTAGTGTGATTTTCATTAAGTCAAATTGTCCCCCTGAGAATGGCACCTTTCTTATTTCATAATTGGAGTTGGTGACAAAAATGAGATTTTCTCTGTGTACGTTCCAGATATAGAAGATATCTGTCCCATATACTAAAGCATTGTGATAGTGTGCCTGCAGACTATTCCAATAGATATGGAGGAATGTTGAGGATTGTGGCAAGCATTTATGGAGTTTAGACTTTATTATGTCATTCTGCCACATACTATGAAATACACAAAGATAAGTCAGATGTGATCCTCATCCTCATGGAGTTTACAGTCTAGTTGGCAGTAGGGCCCATACACAAATAATCATTATATTAAATGAGAAAGACGAAAGAGGTAGATGCCAAGACATGAGGTCTAAGGAAGCAAGAATATTACCCCTTTGGGAGTGAAGTGGAGATAGAGAGAGGGTGGCAAAGAAGGGGTATGAAGAGAAGTGCCATGGAAAGATCTGAGAGGAAGATGGCATGTGATCTAGATCTTAAAAGCTGAGTAAAATTCCAACAGATGCAGAATGACCTAAGGGGATCTAAAGGGGAATAAACAAGCATTTGGTCTGGTGAAGCCATTAAAAGATTGTTTTTTCTATTATCCTAATTTCATAGGCATTCCATGTTATTGGTGAATATAAAATATTATTACCAATTGAGTCTCTAAACTTAATAGGTAAGGCAAAATTTTAAAACACCTCATTTTTCCAGGACATGTAGCCAAGCTTTATAGGAATTTCCATTGGTAGATTATTTTTCTTATCCAAAGCCCACATTTTATCTCCAAATTGTAAGATATTCTTTTGCTTCCATCCATTTAAACACAACATGAGGAATAACCTAGCATTAATTATTTTCTACAAAATGAGAAACTTCTCACTTTTACTTTCCTGAAACAATTTGATTCACCCAAGTCAGTATTTCTATTAAGATTTTTTTAAAAAGGCTATCCAAAAATTTTTTAAATAAAAAAGCTATCCAAATAGATGTTTATCCTCTATCCCAAAATTTAGCACACTTAATTTAGATTTTATATTTTTTATTTATCAAACACTAGAAAATATGAATATACATTCAAAAATATATTTAAATGAAAGCCAAATCATAAGGGAAAATATTGTTTCTAAAACCATATTTTTTGAATTTCTTCATTGTCTCCCTATTTGGCCCAACAAGAAAAATTGACAGATAATAATATCTTGGTGACTATGTGGCACTTTCAGGATTGCAAAGTATTTTTTATACAGACTCCCTCATTTGGACCCCACAAAAAAAGTATTAGAGAAGGATAGAATGGGACTCAATTCTTCTGACTACTTCTAGAACGCTGTCTATTATGCCACATTCAAAGAAGGAATAAAACATACTTGAAATAAATTCAAGCATAGTGATAACTCTAGACTGACTTTCCTAGAGATAGCCTACCTTCCTATCAGGATCCCCTAGGACCTAAAAGGATCAGAGATCTTTAATACTTGAGATATCATTTTAATGTGTTCCCTTTTCTGTTAGCTGCCATTAATTAGGAATTCAATTCCATTTTTAAATGATCATTTATTATCTTTTACACAGGGACATTTACTTCAATGATATAGAAGTTACAGAAGGATAAACAGTTCTCTCTAATTCCTGCGGGCATACTCTCCCCTATATTGCCTTGATTTCTGGGGAGAGTGGGCTCAGGCTTAATGCAATCTCTATATAACATTTATCCCATCAAATTAACTTCCAAATGTGGCACGGCTCATGAGTGGATAAAGTATTCACTTCTACTGCTGTGGGATTGGGTCTTGTCTGAAATTTTGTTCCTCACCTCCTAGCTTCTGGTAAATCCCAGCATGGACTTTGTCTCTGAGTATTCCTGGTGGCTTGCTCTCCTGACCTTTTGATCCTCTCAAGGTCAGCCTTCCCCAATCTTCTTCCCCTAATTTGGGAAAGAACCAATGAAAAGAGGAAGAACACAGAGGTCCATATTCATGGGCCAAAGGTTAGCCTCAGATTGAGAAGACCTTTCCCCTTATGTCAAAGGTGTCAAATACATTACCAGGACAAACAGCCCACAGCTATCTTCAAGGGAGAGGGGTCCCCAATCTAGATTAAAATAAAGTTGGGGAAATATTTGCCAAAATAAATTAAAATAAAATAAAATGTAGATAATATTGCATTTTAAAACTAAGTCAATATTTGACCTATGGGACTCCTTATGTGCCCCATAGAGGCCACCATTTGTATTTGCATTTAATGTTACTACCTTCCATCATTGTATATCTTTCTCTTGAACACCAACTAATCAGAAGAGCATAGGAGCCAAAAGCCAAGTTTTGGGTGACTAGTTCTGTCTCTGGCTCCTAGTTGAATCCCAAAGACTCCTCTTCACAATTTGATTAGCTAATTAGAATCAGTTATAAAATGTCTGTGAGTGCTCCAACTTGGGAAGCAGGAAGAACACTTCTGTTCCCATAATCATGTCCTTCTAGAAATGGTCTCTTCCATGTGTGAAACTTATCCCCAATACATTAAGTTGTCATCATTTTAATCTATATTTCTAGTATAAAGATTGAATGTTATATTAACAAAGGAAGCCCGATTGGACTGGAGGGTGCAGAATCAATAAAATAAATGAACTTTATGACGTAGGAAATAAAATTATCTATGACAAGTTATACTGGAAATTGGAACAATTGCTTATTCTTGGGAATTGTGAATTTAAAAAAAATTTCCTCATGCTACATACTCAGGGATAAAATTTAAATGTTTATTCTGGAAAAATAGCGTATAATGGAATCTTTTTTGCCTTACCTGCCCCTTTTCCTCTTCCTCATTCCCCAATCCTACAAAACTCATACTGTCATTTTATATGTTTCCATACTTGTTTTCTAAAAAGATTACTTCCAGTGGAAATAATGACTAAAGTTACTGAGTAAAAAAAAATAGTGTTAAGTAATTTATAGTGGGAGATGAATGAGTTTTGGGTCTACAGGCAAATAACAAAAATCTGATGTTTTGATCAACTTTGTTTTCCTTGAATGTGTTATGGGGTGTATCTTCAAATTTGAAATGGAAAGTTAGGAGGGGAAGGAGGGAAAATGTGAGGAAATCCTAGTCTAGGTACTCTAAAGGCAAATCATAAATTGTAGACTTAGAACTAGAGAAGGTTTTAGGGACATCTAACATGTCCTTATCATTTTAAAGATACATTAAAAAATATGAAATGGTTTAAAGATAAGGAAAGGGGCTGGATTCTTGGGTTTCTGAGCTCCTTTCCAGGTCTAATAATAGAAGGAGAAATTATTTCCCAGGGTCACCAAGATAGTAAACAACACATCTAAATCCAACCAAGATTCTTTTCTTCATCTGTTGCTTCTAAATACTGATTCATTACTGTATTACAAATCCTTCTTGGTCCCAGTCTTGTCTTTGTAGTCAAATTGAACAAGTTACACCCCTCTTCCAGATAAGAGCTCTTCAACTTCTTGGAGACAGCTACCATACATCTCCCTAAATCTCTTCTTCACACTTCCAGTTCTTTCAACTCAGGTGGGATAAATTTCACAATGCTGGTTGCCCTATGCTGTCCTACCCTACTCTAGGTTATCACTGTGCTACCAAATCAATTTTAAAATTAAAATTAAAATTTCACACCCAGAAATAAACCCATCTCTCTAGATATTGTCTGATGTGGGCAAAGTATTGTGGGACTATTGCCTCTGTGTTCCTGGGTGTAGATCATGTTGGCTTTCTTGGATGGCATATCCCATTATTGACTCACATTAAACTTATAGTGCCCCCAGTTCTTTTTTAGATACGCTGTTCTATATAGACAGGCCTTTCCCATTCTTTACCAGCAAGCCCAGCACCTACTCTACGTAAGTATTTAAAATAATCTGTGATTTCATGCATCAGTGTTCTCTGATTTCATGCCTTTTAGCTTGTTTTTCATGACTAATTATGGTCAAAACAAGTCATCTGGTGGTCATTCTTCTGACAATAAACCTCTTTCAAACCAAACCAACTGAAAATAGAATCATCTGGCCCCTACCAGAAGCTTTTCCAGTTTTATAGGACTAATCAGAGTTTGTATTCTACTGACATAATGTTCAAGTCCTGAAGGTCACCTGACCTTCAGGCTCTGGCATAGGATTTGAATGAAGGGTTCTCAAAATACTGTCTCTAAAATTCATATATCCAACCCTAATCTCTCTATGGAATTCTGTCTCTTCATCACTATCTGCCTGCTAGACATTTCCACCTGAGTGAACCAAAGAATTGGGACGAAGGTTGGAATTGAACCTGTGATTTCACTTGTAGAATGAACTCCTGAATGAGGAAATTATCTTTATCCATGCAAGTCAGCTCCATCTCTGTGAAATAATAAGTTGATAATATTGATGGAAAGGTTTGTAGACTCAATGTTTTCCCATTTGGTATTTTACACAAAGACCAAGCCTTTGGGCTTGAAAGGTGAAATGCTATCTGACTCTTTTGTAAAAACAGTATCTTAGGTTTATTTATATTGAAGAAAAGAGGACTGAGGAGAACCAGGGAAAAGGAGTTCCTATTCTTAAACCTCTAGATTCTCTACCCAAATGCCTCCACAGTTCCTCATGGACCATCTTCAGAGGTCTTTTGACTACACTGTCTGTCTGTACAAACCCCGTAATTATCTACTCTGAGCTAACTGCTCCTCAAGTTGCTGAAAGACAAGTTAAACATTTTATCCAGATAAGCTAGCTTGAATTTTGATAAGTTCATCCTTGTAGACCAGAGACCAAAGGCCAAGATGGTTGGGCTGTTCTCCCTGGCAGTTTTACCAGGTCTTGGCAGCTCTCTCTCTCATGCACAGTCAGGAACCTCTCAAGAAAACAGGAGCTTACAGGATTATAGGGAGATAGCAACTGGAGACAGGGAAGGAAAAGACCTCAGGAATATCTCACAGGAACCTCTGGGTTTTGGGGAAAAGGTAAGTCAGCCTGCAGGCTTAGACGGAACTAGCCAACAGGAAGTAACCTCTTTGCTTCCCTGGCAGAACAGGAACAATGGATTCCCAACCATCTCAAGGTGTCTGGTTTTATCCTTCCCCCAGATTCTGGAACAACTCTTTCAGTTCTCTGTGTATGACCAGACTCTCTTGCACACCCCTTCCTTTAGCCTCTTTCACAAAAGTCCTGCTTTCCTTCATTCTCCCTTACCTCTGCATCCTGTTGTCTTAGAGAACTACCTACAGCCTTAGGTCAGACAGCCTGCCAAGGATTGTAGCCAGCATGTATTAAGAGGCAGAAATTGAACCCAATTTTTCCTGACTTTCAGGCTCTCTCTTTATCCACTGTGCCAAGCTATCCAAAAGGCATTTCAAACTCAATATCTAAAATGTAGCTCATTGTTTTCCTGATGACTTATTCTCTCCTTATTCCAAACTTCCCATATTTCCTCAGAGAACCCCATATCCCTTCCTCTGGAAATTCCTTGGTACCTAACTAGTATCTATTTACTTATATGCACATTGTATCTTCCTGTTAGAGTGTTAGCTCCTTGAGAGCAGGAACGGTTTCCCATTTTTTTGTTTTTGTAATCCCATTGCCTGGTACAGTGCTGTGCATATAGTAGGTGTAAAATGAATATTACCTGAACTGAACTGAATGGAATCAGTGAGCAGAAACTAAATAATGGCAAGCACTTGGCTTTTTTGCCTCTTTTCAGAGCAAAACCTCTATTGCCAGTTGTTTCCATCTTTGAAAGTTCTTTGCCTTCTATGTTTTTTATTTTGTGAGAATACAAATCATTGTTAAAATACTGTGTTTTATAAATGAAGTACCCAAGACTCTTCAATATGACAAGATTTGCCCAAAGTCCAGCTAGCAAGTGGCTAATCCAGGATTCAAATCCAGGTCTTTTGACTTCAGTGACACCATCTTCTCTGACTTGGACTGTTTCTCTAATGGCTCAACAAATATTTCAGGAAGATATTATATTAAGTATTATATCAAAGTATTATATCAAAGAGCCATCAAACCTTTGTTCTGTTTTCTCCCGCTTTCTTGCAGGAGAGAAATCCTTCAGAGAAGAGGTCTGTGAAGAGCATTGCGAGAGAATTGATGTCCAAGTGCAGGAGGACGAGTAGAGTTTACTTAGTAAAACAATTAATTTTGCAGCTGGCTCTTGAAAGAGATTTGCCTCTCCTCCCTTTCACTCCCACAGGATCTGTAAGGCTCCCTTCAACTTCAGCCCACAATTACAGATCATTTGCTTCAAAGAAACAAATGAAGGTCTCCATGCATTAATTGCTTCAGGGTTGCAGAGTGCTTGCCTCCAGCTTCTTTGATATAAGTTCCTCCTGATTCCAAACTCCAAACCCAATTAACTTAGGGACATTTTCCCTTAGTTATTTGGTCAATCAATGATCCCAAGATAATGTATTACAGCCTCATAGAGGTGGTAAGCAGAGACCTAACTAGGAATACTGCTACTTAGGGCATAACTGGTGGGAGGCAGAATGGAGGGATAAGCCCTTTCATTCCACAAATCATTCTTGGCAGAGGTCAATAAACCTCAGGCAGAGGTATAGTAATTGGTCAAGAGAGAAACAGAAATATTTGGCAGAGGGAAAGCTAGGTGGTACAATGGATAGAGCACCAGACCTGGAATTGGGAGGACTTGGGTTCAAATCTCAATTCAGACATTTCCTAGCTGTGTGATCCTGGGCATGTCACTTAACCCCAATTGTCTAACCCTTGCCTGTCTGTCTTGGGATTGTTACTACTTACAGAAAGTCAGGGTTTCAACAACAAAAACAAAAAGAAGACAAAAGGAAAGGAAGGGAAAGGAAAGGAAAGGAAAGGAAAGGAAAGGAAAGGAAAGGAAAGGAAAGGAAAGGAAAAATATGTCAGAAGGAATACAATGGGAGAAGGGCACCTTCTGTGTGGAAAAGGGTTTGTGCCCCTTGTCAGATTGGTACTCTGGGGAAAATTCCAAATTGCCTAATTTTAGTTAGTTGGACATGATGGTGGCTTAGTAGCACAGCTTTGCCATTGCTATTCTGGGCACTCCTTGTGCAACCCTAATTACCTCTAGAAGCTGGGCAAACAGTCTAATCAAAGGTGAATGGCTGTATAAGAAGCAAGGGAAAATTTGGGTGGCATCATGTCCTGGAAGCCTCTTGCAAAAGAAAGTACTTTTAGAGGAAATCTGAAAGGGGAAATGGTTGACTATTTGATTAGGCTTTTTTTTTTTTAGCTAACTAAGGAATCTTTTTTGAGCTAACAGGAAATGCAACCGAAAATTGTTTACTCTGACTGTCTGACCAGGGGTGTGGGCTGAAGAACTTGGGCTGTGCTTTAGCATTACCTCATTGATGCTGGCAGCAAATGCCCATGTTGGTGGAGCCCAGACGCATTTGGTTAGTATGGGTTGTTGTCACTTTTCTCCTTCCCCACAGCGTGGTCTGGATCAAACCTGCATCCAATCACAGTCCTCATTGTACTTACCATTTTCCCTTTTGGGGTTCATCTTCCTTGTCATTAATACAGCACACATCATTCCTGGAAAGATGGTTGCTGTAATTGGAGGACCATGAAAGATGAAGTAAGCACTAAGAAGGAAGTCTGCCCTCTGCCTTTAAAACAAATGAGAAGAAAGGAAAGTCATGGCACTGTTTGATGAAGGGTAAAGAGGGCATATAAATGTGTGGGTGTGTAAGTGACTCAGTATATCCCATGGTTCTTCTGGGAAAGTCACTTCATCTCTCTGAGTTTCCTCATCTGTGGAATGAGGGGTTGGATTCTCTGGTTTTAAGCTCCTTTTCAGTTCTAATAATCTAAGTATGACTCAAAGCACTTTTATTCATTGTTTCTCCTTCAGTCCACTTTTCTTGGGAAAATTCAGTTAGCATAATTTTTCTTGGCACTCTCATTGGTGGGGGAGGAATTAGAGAGACTTCCTAGTTCCCATGTAGTAATTGGTTTAAGTTCAAGAAAGCCAAGTAGCATAAGAAGGATACTGCTTAGGGTTGTTGTTGGGTTTTTTGGTAGATTTTTTTTTAAACCCTTACCTTCCATCTTGGAATCAATACTGGGTATTGATTCCAAGGCAGAAGAGTGGTAAGGGCTAGGCAATGGGGGTTATGTGACTTGCCCAGGGTCACACAGCTAGGAAGTGTCTGAGGCCAGATCTGAACCTAGGACCTCCCATCTCTGGGCCTGGCTCTCAATCCACTGAATTACCCAGCTGCTCCCTGGTAGATAATTTAATATAAAAAAAAAAAAACCTTTACCATCTTTCATAGTATCAATTCAAAGAGAGAAGAGCAGCAAAGGCTAAGTAATTAGGGTTAAGTGACTTGCCCAGGGTCACACAGATAGGAAGGGTCTGAGGCCAAATTTGAACCCAGGTCTCCATGCTCTATCCACTGTGCTACCTAGTTGCCCCCAATGATAGATACTTTTTTTGGAAATTTTTATTTAATTAGTCAATTTATAACATTTTTCCTTGGTTACAAGAATCATATTCTTTCCCTCCACTATCCCCACCCTTTCCCGTAGCTGAAGTGCCATTCAACTGGGTTTTATATGTGTCTTTGATCAAAACCTATTTCCATGTTGTTGCTGTATGTACTAGGGTGATCATTTAGAATCTGCATCCCCAATCATATTCCCATCAACCCATGTGATCAAGCAGTTGTTTTTCTTCTGTGTTTCTACTCCCACAGTTTTCTCAGGATGTGTTTAGAGTTTTTTCTCATAACTCCCCCAGAATTGTCTTGGATCACTGCATTGCCACTAATGGAGAAGTCCATTACCTTTGATTGTACCACAGTGTCTCAGTCTCTGTGTACAATGTTCTCCTGGTTCTGCTCCTCTCACTCTGCATCACTTCCTGGAGGTTGTTCCAGTCTCCATGGAACTCCTCCACTTTATTATTCCTTCAGCACAATATTATTCCATCACCAACATATACCACAATTTGTTCAGCCATTCCCCAACTGAAGGGCATCCCCTCATTTTACAATTTTTTGCCACCACAAAGAGCGCAGCTATGAATATTCTTGCACAAGTCTTTTTCCTTATTATCTCTTTGGGGTACAGACCCAGCAGTGCTATGGCTGGGTCAAAGGGTAGGTATTCTTTTGTCGCCCTTTGGGCATAGTTCCAAATTGCCCTCCAGAATGGTTGGATCAATTCACAACTCCACCAGCAATGAATTAATGTCCCTACTTTGCCACATCCCCTCCAGCATTCATTACTTTCCTTTGCTGTCTTGTTAGCCAATCTGCTAGGTGTGAGGTGATACCTCAGAGTTGTTTTGATTTGCATCCCTCTGATTATAAGAGATGTAGAGCACTTTTTCATGTGCTTATTTAGGGTTTTGATTTCTTTAACTGAAAATTGCCTATTCATGTCCCTTGCCCATTTTTCAATTGGAGAATGGCTTGATTTTTTGTACAATTGATTTAACTCTTTATAAATTTGAGTAATTAGGCCTTTGTGATATGAGAGGCAGCATAATGTAGCAGCTGGCTTTGGAATCAGGAGATCCTGTGTTCACATCCCATCTCTGATACATACAAGCTTTGTGACCATGGACAAATCATAGATCTCAGTGCCTCCATACAACCTTCTTAAGACTCTTAAGTTTCAGCCAAGTTACTGCTCCATGCCAAAAGAGGACATTTCTTTGTTTGGAATATCCCATATTGGTAAACTCATAGCTCCTCAGCCCCCTTTCTCTCAAAAATAAAAGAAAAAAATCCATGAACTTCTACTGTCTATTTAATTTAAGTTTTCTCACATGTTCCAAGGGCAGAATCAGGTCCCCATACTCAATATTATTATTATTATTATTATTAGGCTCCTTATTACTAAAGTTTCTTAAATTAGACTTTAAAATAAGATAGATGTCTTCATCTACATATCAACTGATTTTTCCTTCTCTGTCTCAAATTTCTGAAATATTTCTTTTCTTATGCATAGTTCAAATGCTTGACTTTTGGTTTAATGCCCATCAGACTGCCCCTCATGCCTCTTAGTATCTATCACTCATTTCCTTCAAATCTCACAGAATCACAGAATTTAAGAGTTGGAAAGGACCTCAATAGCCTTGAAGTCCAAAGCATACCTCAAAAAGAAATTCCAGTGACAGAATAATCGTCCAGATTCTTCTTGAAGCTCTCCCAAGAGGGGAATTGCTCCATCTGTGGAGGCGTCTTATTCCACTTTGGGGCAGTTCTAATTTTTAGGTTGTTTTTCATGATCTCATTAGAATGAGAGCTCCTTATGAGCAGGGACTCTCTGACTTTTCTTTGTGTATCTTGAATGCTTTCTTCATAGTAAATATTTCATAAAGTATTTACTTTATATATATAAATATAAATATAAATACTTTATAAAGTATTATTCATACATTCATGGACCTCTTTGCTTTGTTCAGGTGCCATCTTCTGTTTGAGAGCTTACCTGATTTCTATGGCTTCAGCCTGCTGCAAATGGTTTCCCTTCCAGTGGCCTTGGTTTTATTTTGTACAATCCTTACATATATTTGGAGAGATAGTCTTTCATAATGGAGGGAAAATGGTCCTCAAAGCCCAAGTTCCTCCTCTGACACATATTGGCTCAGTCACACTGATCAGATCAATCAGCCTCTTATTTCTCTAGGCCAAATAGAAATGGGGATCAATAATCCATACCTAAAAATCTTTGTAGACAACAGATTTAAAATGTAATATTATCTGTTTTTAAATTTATTTTATTAATATTTCCCAACTCTATCTTAATCTGATTTATACTATACTCAAGAATATTATGTTTTGTGAACTCTATTTGACACCTCTGCTTTAAGCAATGCTCTAAGATGGCAAGAAATTGCCAGCCTAGTGAGGTGGCGGGGTAGCTCAGTGGATTGAGAGTCAGGCCTAGAGACGGGAGGTCCTAGGTTCAAATCTGACCTCAGACCCTTCCCAGCTGTGTGACCCTGGGCAAGTTACTTAACACCCATTGCCTAGCCCTTACTACTCTTCGGCCTTGGAGCCAATACACAGTATTGACTCCATGACGGAAGGTAAGGGTTTAAAAAAAATAAAATTGCCAGCCTACATTGGTAGAGGGAGTTTCCTCATCCAGGAGTTCTATCAATGAAATCAC
This sequence comes from Monodelphis domestica, assembly GCF_027887165.1. Taxonomy (NCBI): domain Eukaryota; kingdom Metazoa; phylum Chordata; class Mammalia; order Didelphimorphia; family Didelphidae; genus Monodelphis; species Monodelphis domestica. The sequence continues at coordinate 64,608,607 of NC_077234.1, forward strand.
AGGTCTAGTCTCTATATAGATTTATGTGTGTGTGTATATATATATATATTTTTATATATATATATATACACATATATCTGTGTTATCTCCTCCAATGGAACACGAGCTGTGATGTCTCACTTTTGTCTGTATCCCCAGCACTTACCCCAGATGATGAAACAAAATAGTAGGTATTTAATATTTATTCATTGGTGGGATAACCATCCACTCTTCACCACCAATTGGATTTGAATAGCATAGCAACCTTATACCTCAGTGAGCTCAAACAACTGTCATCAAGGAAAACCATTCAGTATAGATGAATATGAGTAAACAGCTGAGAAAAATAAATAGTTGTGGTTCATAGTGACCTGCCAAGCACCACTACGCATGTGCATGCACACACACATAACATATACACCATCTCCTTTTATGTTAGATATCTCAGACTCTAAAAGAAAAAAAAAAAAGGATGTTGAGACAAACAAGATGTGAAAACATTAGAAAAATATGAACCCAGTAGAATTGCTCATTGACTATGGGATGGGAGGAGGGGAGGGAAAGAACATGAATCATGTAACTATGGGAAAATATTCTAAAGTAATTAATTAAATAAATTAACTTAAAAAAAGAGAAAAATATGAGATGACTTCTAGGGAAAATGCTGAGATGATGGGGACATGTGGTCTAGTCCATATACCAAATAGAAAAAAAAAAGATAGTGTGCTAGGACAGCTTTAGTATGTTAAGTGGAAACTTTGGTATGAAAAATCAGATATTTTTCCTTTACCAACATGGTAGCCTAGACCTTCATTTATCAATGATCAATGGATTTAGGATCAGAAAACCTCTGTTTCAGACCTGATTCTATCATGTACTAGCTGTATGACTTCAAGCAAGCTACTTAGGGGATCACATGGAATCTCACAACTGGAAGAGATTTCAGAAGCCATCCAGTGGATCTATACTTGGATAAGAATCTCCTCTACAGCATCACCTAGTGATATTCCAACCTCTAATTGGAAATCACCAAAAAACATCCTTTTCTACTTTTTTATGTTGTTAGGAATTACCTAATTTTCTAATTGTTAGGAAGTTCTTTCTTTCAGAGAACTTTCTACTTCATTCCACCTTTGGAAATCCTTACAAATTCTCTAGTTTTCTTATTGTTAGTAAGTTCTCTTTCCCAGAGAGCTAATATCTGCCTCTATGTAATACCCACTCATTATTCCCACTCTGTATGAGACTAGACAGAATACATCTATTCTTCTTTCTTTGTGACAGCCATTCGAACAATTAAATATTAAATCATTACTTGGTGTCACTCAGCTTATTTGAGTCTCAATTTCCTCATCTGTAAAGTGGGAATAATAATTTTCATACTGCCAATCTCAGAGGATTGTTATAAAACTCAAAGCAGATAATATTAGTCAAGAATTTGACTAACCCCTCTAAATTTTAGCATCCTGGAGCAAAGTCCCAAGCACCCCATCCTAGTTTTGATTCTGCTTCCTCTGTTTGCAGAAGTAGTAAGCAAAATGCAGTTTACCCTATAAGTACTTAATAAGTATTTACTGGCTTACTGACTAACCTAGAAATTGTGAGGGATTTTATTAGTCCTTGTGGAATAGAGGAAACTATTATTGCCACTTACTTATTTCCCGCCAAGGTCTTCAAAGTCTTTAGCAATGATTCCAAACCTCTTTGGGGGGAGTTAGTACCCTATCCTGATTTGTTTTAATTTTGTTACAAGTTTCTCCTCCTCCATAATGAAAAAGTACAATTTGATTTGTTTTTCAGCGGAAAAAAAGCAATGTAGTCTGCATAATTTAATAATGCTTGTTGAATTTAATTGAATTTTAAGCCAAAGGAAATTAGAATCTTGTGATTCAATACCATATAGCCCACATTTATTAGATATTTATTATGTTCAACCTCCCCATCCCCACTGCAGTTAAGTGTTGAGAGTACAAAGAAAGACAATGAAAAACAGTCCCTATACTCAACTGACCTGAATTTCTATTGGGGAATTGTCCTGAGCAATATCCTGTGGAAATAAGTATTCCTCCTTCCCACTTTGGAAAAACACTTTTGCTTTTGAATACACATGTCAATTTAGCTTTAGTATGCATATGCCCAATTAGGATAATATCCACACAAGACTCCAGGGAGAACCCAATGCATCTTATGTTTAAGAGCTCCTCTCTGGTGTCCACCAATAAGATTGTGTTGTTGTTGTTGACTCATGTCTGACTCTTCATGACCCCATTTGGGTTTTTTTTTGGGGGGGTGAAGATACTAGAGTCGTTTGCCATTTCCTTCTCCAGTTCATTTGACAGATGAAGAAACTGAGGCAAACAGGGTTAAGTGACTTACCCAAAGTCACACAGCTAGTAAGTGTCTCAGACCAAATTTGAACTCAGGAAGATGAGTCTTCCTGACTCCAAGCCCAGAATTCTATCCACTGCACTCCTAACTATCCCTCCAACAGAATTAAGTGATTCAGATTAGGAAAGCTAGTTAAGCCCAAAAGGAGAAACCAAAGAGCACCCTTAAGAGAAATATATCAAAGTGACTAAAATTTCAATGTAAAGTGTAAATGTAAAAAAAAATTAATGGAAACCACACTTTAGCAAGTAGACATGATGCTTAGGTAAGAAAGATAAAAGTAGTGTAATGCAAGGCGGACTGATTCTGACACCAGGGGTTTGGGTTCAAATCCTGCTACTGATATCATAAATCACTTCTACAGCTATAAAATGAGAGGGTTGAGCTAGATAGTTTCTGAGGTCCCTTCCAACTCCAAAGAAAAGAAGAGATGGGACAGAAGCTGGAGAGAAGACTACTAGGGGATAGGAACACTTTTGGAGAAGACAGGAAGCTGAAAACCCAAATAGCCTTGTCTATTAACTGGTCTCTGTCTGTTTACTAATTACTCATCCCTTAAAAAAATCTAGTCTAGCTCCATGTCTGACACCAGGAAAACATCACCTTCATCTCTGCCATTGGGTTACCTGGACTCCCACTCCTGGGTCCCAAAGCTCTGCTAGGTCAACTTTTGTACTATCTTTCTAGAGGTCAGACCTCCATGACATTTTCCAGCTTTGCTTCTTCCTCTTACAATCCCTCCTCTTCCAGCTCCCCATTAGGTATAGTCTTCCCACAATAGAATGTAAATTCTTTGAGTTTAGGAATTTTCCTATCACTTTCCTATCAGGAACCTTCCTATCACTCAACACAGCACAGTGCTTGAAATAGAAAGTATCACAAAATGCTCTATAATCTATCTATCTACCTACCTACGTACCTACCTATCTATCTGTCTGTCTATCCATCCATTTATCTATCTATTTATCTATTTTTCTTTATTTCTATCATCCATCCATCCATCCATCCATCCATCTATCCATCTATCTACCTACCTATCTGTCTGTCTGTCTTTGTGACTGTCTATCTATCTATCTTGTCATCTATCAACCTATCTCTCCATCTATCTTTTTACCTAACCATCTATCTCTTTCCATCTCTCTCTCCCTCCTTCCTTCCCTCCCTCCTCTTCTCTCTCTCTCTCTCTCTCTCTCTCTCTCTATATATATATATATATATATATATATATGCATGTATGTATTCATGATTCAGAGTAATTGACAACATCTTTTATAATATGTTCTATGAATTGCATTATAGCATGGAAGGAGTGGGAATGGGGTGGAAAGATTTAGAGAAAATGTCAGATTTGAGTGGGAGGTGAAGAGTCCCTGATTACATTCATTTGCTTCACAGAACTGAAGACAGCAACCAAATGGAATTGAGCTACTTGGAGAAATAGGGGATTATATACATTTTTTGTAATTAAATGTTCCTCGTGTTTTCATTCCTGGCCTTGGCTTGTATTTATTTTTCTTTGCTTATATTAAAGCAGCATGACATTCTCAGGGGGAGAGAAGAAGAGTTTCTTATAGCTGTAATAGAAATATTTACTGGCAGGAAACAGGAATACTGTATGTTCCTCTAAGGGAGAGGTTGTGCTTGTTACAGAGCTGTTGGTCTTTTGCCCTCATTGCCAAGAATGATTATTTATCTTAATTACCTACACCCTCCATAAAGGTCAGTAATAACAACAAAATGCTCACATTAATTTAAAATAATAGTTTCTGTCAAAAATGGAATGTGAATGAGAATGACTGAGACAAAGGGAAGTCAATATGAAGGGTTTAGAAGCCATTACTGAGAATAACACCTCAGGACAAGTACAGCTGGACTTTACGAACCTATAAACATATATTTAATGCAAAAAAAAGCCTTTGAATAATCTTTGTGGCATGGACTGCATTGCTCAGCATCATGAAAATTCTAGTATCCATCATAGGGCATGTATCAGATAAAACTTTGACTTGGAGGAGGGGCTGCTGGGAGAACCGGAGTTGCGTGAACAGTTTATATTAAATAGTAATAATAATAGCATTTACATAGCTCTTTAAAGTTTGGGAAATGCTGTGCATTGATCTTATTTGATCCTGTAAGGTTGATGCTATTGTCTCCATTTTACAGATAAGCAAACTGAGGCAGACAGAGGTTAAGTGACTTGCCCACCACAATTTAGCTAATAAATGTCTGAAGCAGTATTTGACTCAGGTTTTCCTAAATTGAGACAGAGCATCTATCCATCATACCACCTTGTTACTTCTGACATCATTTAGGTTTGGCAACAAACCTATAAATGCTTGTGCTTCTCTGCAATTGACCTTATAAAGACACACATAACACACTATCAGATGGGACCACCAGTCTTCTCAACTTTCCCTGGCAGGAACCTTTTCTTCACTGTGGCTACTATTTGGTCCCATCTCTCTCTTCCCAGTTTCTTTCCCTGTTGCTTTCTATAGGGAAATCAATTGTATCCTGCCTAAATCCTCTCCTTGGTAGGCAAGAATGCTAAGATTTCCCCATCCCATCTCACCCTATGCATGCTGAAATTGAATGTATATTTAGGGATTATCCCATTACCACCTGATCAAGAATCTATTTATTATATTAACTAGCTGGAGATTAGAGACCTTTGAGAACTGGGCTGTGTGAGAGCATGGGAGAGGAGGTGATGGTTGGTGAGACAAAAATCAAAATATGATCTCAGGGAGGGCAGGCTAAGATGTGTTACAATACTGTAAAATCTTTAGTCTGAGGACAGGGAGTACAACAAAAAGAGAATAAAATATTAAACCAGGGATGCATAGTTTGCTTTAAAACTTTTCCAAAGATTAGCCCTGAATGCCATAACCACCAGTCTTCTCTACATACATTCTAAGGAGTACTGATCTTCAGTGCTGGAAGGTTGTACCAATCTGCATTGTTACAGAAAGTTCATCACTGGTAACTTACTAAGAAAATAAATGAAAGGTCTCCTTCTCCTTTTCTCCCTATCTTTCCCAAAATAGTGGGCTATATCCTTTCTAACTGAGCCTGGAGCCAAAATGAGATCACACTCTCACTAGGTTTAACGAGGACCCACTGTGTCATCACTGGCCAACATCTGCCCAAGCAGCAGAATTCAGTTTCTTCAGAGATCATTCTGCCAGGGTGGTTGGTTTCATGCTTTGGTTTTTTTTCCCTCTTCCCTCCACCATCATAGCATTGAGTGATTCTGATTCTGAAAAGGGATAAGCAAAGGAAGCCACCCTCCCTCTTCCCAATCCCTGATGTGGTATGTAGCTGCCCTACATGATTTGAATATCCCCACATAGTTGCCCCTCAAAGAACCTACATGTACTGGAAAGACAACTGAGGAGATCTAGTGAGATCTTAGGGCAGCTAAGTAACACAGTGGATAGAGTGCTGGGCTTAGAATCAGAGAGACTTTAGCCTTAGACACTTACTAGCTATGTGACCCTAGACAAGTCACTTACCCTTGTTTGCCTCATTTTCCTCATCTGTTAGGTGATCTGGAGAAGGAAATGGAGAAGCACTCCAGTATCTTTGCAAAGAGAACCCCAAATGGGGTCATGAAGAGTCAGACAGCTGAAAAAATAGCTCAGCAGCAACAGTGGGGTTTGGGATAGATTCTAGACCTGTGGGGAGTGCTCATTTAGGCAGGAGACCAAAAACTCCCCAGATTTCTTGCTTCCCTGCTTCACTGTTATCACCTAAAAAATCCAGAAACCTCACTCTATATGATTCAATGTGGTGTCACCAACACTTGAGGCAGTCCCAATGCAGTGAAAAAAAATGATAGATTTGTACTTAGAGGTTTTTAGGTTCACATTTTTGCTCCTGTTATCTTGTGACCTTGAACAAGTCCCTTAAGCCTTAGTTTCCTTGTCTGTAAAATGGGGAAGGAGTAGACAAAATGACTCCAAAGTCACTTCTAGCTCTAAACTAGGATCCTGTGAATTCTAGTAAACACTCCATCTATATACAAAAATTCCAGTGGATCTCTAATCTCTGGGATGTGAGCATTCTCTCCCACGAAGCAGATTAGGACCCAGCCATGCCTTCACATATTATATGACTTTTGCCCACATCTTCCCATAAGTTCGGCACAGGGGGCTCACCCAATATGGTGGAGGTCATCCTTGATTTCTTTTGACAGATGTAGGAGGTGAAGGATAACATGATCCCACTGGGCTTCTTGTTTATTGACTATAAAAAAGCATTTGATCTGGACTGGCAAAATTCCACCTTGAAGCCTAGCATTCAGCCCAACAAAACAAAGAGCAACCCAGGAAACAACCCTTCTAAGCACACAGTTTACAAAACTCAGGAACATTTTATTTACAAGTTGGAGGATACAAATGGAGCTCACAACAGAATTCATGGAAAATCACGACATCCACCAAAGGAGCCACCCTTCCCCAGAGACCTGTATAACCTTAGTCATGTACTAGATAAAGCTGCCAGCAGATGTTGTCTCTCATCCTTCCTCAGCATGAGGCCCTTCCTGCAGCTCTCTAATAGTGCCAGGGAGTGGAACAGGCACCTTTTCTAGCATCGCCAGCTCCTACCCAGTGGGGTAGCCCCTCAGGTGTCACCAGACCATTGCCCTAGAAAACAGTTCTCTGTCCTGTACCTTGCTCAACTCTGTCAGAGACAATGCATCAGTTTGGTGTAACTCAATTCTCCCTGTGTACAGCCCAAATATGATGGCAGCCAAAGGGTCCTAGACTCTGGAGCACTCCCCATTGTTGTGGTTCTCACTAATCTATTGCCTCATGAAAGTTCACCCTAAGGAGCATCTATATGGATCAGAGAACAGAGAGCCAGGTTTAGAGACAAGAGGTCTTGGGTTCAAATCTGGTCTTAGATATTTCCTAGCTGTGTGACCCTGGGCAAATTATTTAACCCTGATTGACTAGCCCTTACCACTCTTCTGCTTTGGAACCAATGGTTTAACCATGCATACTTATTGAGGGCATAGTAATCATTATCCTAATCTTTACTAATGCCCAACTTGGATCTGACCTCTCTGTGGCATAGAGATGATAAAGGTTTAAAAAGAAAGTGCATCGTATATTCAACAAGAAGAAATGCAAGACCTAACTCCCGTACTGGTACCAGAGGTAATGGTGGTGTTTTTCAGCCATGTCTGACTCTCCATGACCCCATTTTGGAGTTTTCTTGGCAATGATACCAAAATGGTTTGCTATTTCCTTCTCCAGCTCATTTTATAGAGGTAGAAACTAAGGCAAGCAGGGTTAAGGATTTGCCTGGCATTACATGGCTAGAAAGTGTCTGGGGCTGGATTTTAACTCAAGGTCTTCCTGACTCTAGACCCAGTTCTCTATCCACTGAGTCACCTAGCTGTCCTTGTGAAAATGGTGGCTCCAAAGCCTAGTCATCTCATCCTCCCAGTATCCAGACAATGTGTCTCCAGTCCTTAATGAATAGTTGCCATGGCCCAGAGACCTGGCAATTCCTCCAAAGTGATTTTCCCCAGATGACTGACGCCCATTCCTTCTTCTCTCTAGAGGGCACTAGGCAAGATTATTCAAGTGAATAGGGCAGCTTCCTACTTATTACTCCTAGCATAGAGGGAGGATGATCGGGACAGGGACTTAATCTATGATTTCATTGATAGAAGGAAATTCTAGGTGAGAAAACTTCCTCTATCTATGCAGAGCATCACCGTCTCTTCAACGAATAGTGTCAGGGATTTATTTACTGCCCCAAGTGCCTAGAGTCACACAGCTAATACGTGCCAGAAGTAGGTTTTCTTGAAGCCAGGTCTTCCTGGTTCTGAGGATAGTTCTCTATCCACTATACCACACTGCAGACCAGCCTTATGACTCCCCATGAAGAGATGGTAAAAGAGTTTATATGTCTTCTTGGCTTGGAGGCTGGCTCTCAATACAGTATGGCATGTCTGCTTTATTCCCACTCCCATCCTCATCACCATATTTCCTTTTCACCAGGAGATAAGGGACTTGAGTAAAGTTTCTTTGGATGGATTCACATGAATCGTTGAACATGTTGGGAAGTTAGGGGTTTTGTGTGTGTGTGTGTGTGTGTATTTATATGCCTTCCAATCACAAAATCTTGATCAAAGCATAGGAAATCTATTTCCCACAAGTATAGGATAAAAACATAGTAAGGCAATAAAAAAAATGTCTATGTGCTAAAAACTAAGCTCAAAGACACAAAAATTGAAAGGGAATGATACTTACTTCCAGTAAGGCAGATAGATGGCACAGAATGCCAGACCTGAAGTCAGGAAGACTCATCTTCCTGAGTTCAAATCTGACCTCAGACAATTACTAGCTGGGCAAGTCATTTAACTCCATTTGCCTCAGTTTCCTCATCTATAAAATCAACTGAAAAGGGAAAATGGCAAATCATTCCAGTACCTTTTTTTGCCTCAGTTTCCTCATCTATAAAATCAACTGAAAAGGGAAAATGGCAAATCATTCCAGTACCTTTTTTGCCTCAGTTTCCTCATCTATAAAATCAACTGAAAAGGGAAAATGGCAAATCATTCCAGTACCTTGCCAAGAAAACTCCAAATGAGGTCACAAAGAGTATGGAACAACTGGAAAACAGCAGACAGTCCACTCCCAAGGAATTTACATGATGCCAAGAGTGTGTCTGTATACCCACTTTGAAGTCAGTAAACCTGGATTTCAGTTCCTTAAGACTTAGAGAGTATAGGGGTCTTTTATCTTCTAAAAGCGAAGGATTCCAGCATGGAATTACTCCATTACTACATACATATTGAGGATGTGGTTCCTGTTATCTGAGATTCATTATCCTCATCTTCATTAATGCCCAACTTGGACTCAGCCTTGCTATGGCAGAGAGATGCTGTTGTATTCTCAAAGGCTGTGCCAGTTGAGTACAAGCTCAGATGGCTGCCACTAATCTGGAAGGATGTTGATTGTGGAACCAGGGATGGAATAAGCATGTTCATTATTTGAGGATCACACTAGCTGAGTACATTTCCCCCTTTAAACTTAAGACAGCCTCTCTCATACCACACACATGATTAATGGGGGAAACGAACTAACACATAGTGACCACAAATAGAAAGCCTCACCTGTTAGGGATGTGTGGGCCTAGGACACACACACACACACACACACACACACACACACACAGGGGCAATTCATACTATAATTGTTGGGGCTGCTAATATTTTCTGGTGAAACCATCCTGCTACTCCCATAGGGGCTGCTCTCCTCTGGTCTCATTTTCTGCTATTCTTGCTTGGTGACACCATGGGGATGCTGCCAGACAGTGCTTTGCCAGCCCTTGGGGTCACTTCTGGTCAATGCCAGGTTCCCCAGGCATCAAGCTTTTTATTTCAGCTGAAATACTCAGCTGAGGTGCTACTTCTTCTCCATGAAAGAAGGCTCCACCATTTCTCTTTAGTTTGAAATCTAAAAGCTAAAGCTATAGCAATTCCTGCAGAAAAGTAGGGCCTTCCCAACTCAATTTTTACAGTAAGAGAAAAATCTCAGTTTCTTTTTCTTTCCCATAATGAATCTGTCAGTCTTCCAAGTCTTGACTACAAAAGGAAAGTCCCTCACCCATGGATCAGGCTCTTTGGAACACAAAGCAATAAACCACATAAGAAGTTCCTATAGGTTTTGTCTAATTTTTTTTTAGCCTGAACTTCCTTCTAAACAAGGGCAAGCTCTCTGTTCTGAGACTCTCTGACTGAGAGTAAGAAAGTTCTGACAGCTGCTACTTAATTACCTTATAGGAGTCCCGCATCCCCAAACTCATTTCAGAAGAGTTCTGCCAAAGAAATCTCATAGATTTTTATAGATCTGACCCACTTAAGTTAGGTTTTTTTTTTTCTGGAGCCCCCAGATTTGGGTCTTAAAATGCAGATCAATTTGAGCAAGCACAAAAACTTAGCCTATATAATGTTATTATCTTCATCTTGCCTGGTCATATTCCAGACTTTATTATGAGTAAGTAGCCAGAACCAAGTCTGTACCCCTCATTCAAAAACTCCATCATTCACTTAGGTTATGTTGTTTTAAAACTAATCTCAATCCAAAGCCTCCTTCTAAATAGCTTGGATGGTACAGTGAGTAAGACCACTGGTCATGAAGTCAGGAAAACCTGAGTTCAAATTCTCCCTCAGACACTTACTAGTTGTAATTTTTCTAAATTCTAAATTCTAAATAAATCATTTAACCACTGTCTGCCTCAGTTTACTCATCTGTAAAATGGAGATAATAATAGAACCTAACTCACAAGGTTGCTGTGAGTACCAAATGAGATAACATGCATAGCATTTTGTAAACTTTAAAGTGTTATATATAAATTAACCATTATTATTGATGAGTTTTAACTATGTTCTTGTGGCATTAGGTAATCTTAATTAATAGCACCTATCCTAGAGTTTGTTGTGATGATTAAATGAGATAATATTTTTAAAGTGTTTGGCCCAATGCTTGGCCAAACCAGGTGAAATATAAATACTATGTGTCTGTTATTAGCATTCAATAAAGTGATTTGCCATTAATTAGATTAAATTTTTATTTAGGACTTTTACACAGGTGGCCCCTGAAAGTCATATCTGTTTAAATTGTGATACCACAAGTCTCTCTATTTTGCATCTTACCCACCACAAAGTTTTTTATTTCAGAATTTTTGTGATGTACTTCCATAAAAATTGTCAATCTAGTAGTCGGGACCAATGTGAAATTAATAGTAAAGAGGAATGCTGGGATTTGCACTAAGGAAGGAGGGGAATAATGATGGTCAGACTCATTTTACTCTTTCTAGTACTTTTAGAAGAAAAAAACTGATTAAATCTCTTTCTCCATTTCTTGACTCTTCAGATTAATTTTCCATTCCTTGTATCCCCCTCCTCAGATTGGCATTCCTCCCTGGAATTTTCCTTTGATGAACTACCCAGGCCACTTCTAACACAACTCAGCTCCTGACAATCTGAACTACTTTTCCCCCTTGCCCCTTAATGGCTACTTTCTCTCTCTCTCTCTCTCTCTCTCTCTCTCTCTCTCTCTCTCTCTCTCTCTCTCTCTCTCTCTCTCTCTCTCTCTCTCTCTCTCTCTCTCTCTCTCTTTCCCTCCTTCCATTCCTCCCCCCTCTTTCTCCCTCTCTCTCTGTCTCTGTCTCTGTCTTTGTCTCTCTCTCTCTGTCTGTCTGTCTCTCTGTCTCTGTCTCTCTCTGTCTCTTTGTCTCTGTCTTTGACTTTCTCTCTCTGTCTCTCTGTCTCTGTCTCTCTCTGTCTCTCTGTCTCTTTGACTTTCTCTCTCTCTGTCTGTCTTTCTCTCTCTGTCTCTCTGGCCCTGTTCCCCCCCCCCATTTTAGTTCCCTTTTATCTATTATCTTTCCCCATTAGAATATAAGCTCCATGAGGGCAGGAACTATCTTTCTACTTCTAATTTTATTCCCAGACTGTAACCTAATGCCTGGAACACAGCAAGTCACTAATGACTGCTTCACAGGGTTTTTGCTAACATTTGTGGTTTATAGGTACAGGTAAGTCACCTTAGGATGAAGGTTGATGGGAGAAATTAGAGACCACCTGAGCAAGACGAATTTAGCCTTAAATTCTCCATTCTTTCAGTTAGCCAGAAACCTTAGAATCCCAGAAGGCCTGGCCACAAAGATTTTTACTGAAGTGATTATTTAGTTCAATTCAGCAAATATTTGCAATTTGCTGCTTTGCAAAGTTTTTACCCAAAAAAAGTTTAGAAGGAGATTGAAGTCAGACTTGCAACCTAGCATTTCAGTTAAGTACAAAAATAATAGTAGACCACCCTTCCCCCAGGAAGTAAATGGGCAGTAAATGAGGTCAAATCAATAGTCTCTATTATAAGTTCCACAGGAGTCCTCTCTGGCTGGAGGAAAATAGACATGAAGCTCTCGGCAAGGCTCATGTTGATTAAATAAAAAGTGGCCAAAGGAAATCTAATGTCACTTCACTGTATTAGCCACAAATCCCCCATGGATAAGACCTGGTTGGAAATACCTTAAAATATATGCTTCCCAGTCAAGAGCAAGAGCTGAAAGACAAGTACTATTATAACTTGGGGAAGTAAAATACCTAAAATGGCCCTATTGAGAAATCACAAGCAAGGTGCTAGAAACTTGGTCAAGATGGCAAGGAGTTATTTGGCAGCTTTTAATGGAAGAACTTTCCCAAGTTTGGGGTACTTGGTCACAGAACTGTTAGGGCAAAGTCTCACGGGAGCTTGCTATAATCAAACTATGTTTGACCATTTGGTCTCCACAAAATAAGTTGGACCAATAGATGGCGATTTCGGTACTATTTGGTTCTTAAATTAGAGAAGTTCCTGGCCCAAGAGTGGTTGTAATTGTGATATAATGGAATAAATCTTGCCTTTAAGAAAGTTTGGATCCCAGAACAATAATTACAGTCATGTGAAACCAGATGAGGTTATTGGTCTTTACCTGAGTGTGTTGGCAGCTGGAATAGCTTCTCAGAAACGTATCTTACATTAATAGGCAATTTGGAAACATGAGCACAGTCTGGGCATACTCATAAAAGAGCATCTCTATACCTATTGTGCGTTTGTTTCCTACTCTTCCAACTGTTACAACCATTTAAAAAATGGTGAGCCAAGAATCTTTTTGCCTCATAAGCAGCAATGTCCTCCTGGAAACTAAACAACACACAAGAGCTTGAAAAGATTGAGACATTTGTTCAGCAAGCATGTTTTTCAGGCATTGTGGCTTATTAGGGGGACTCAGTCAAGTTGATAATCTTGCTACTTTAGCAGAAAAAAACAGAATAACTTTCCATTAGCGACATGCTGTTTGATCAAAGATTTGTCCATCACCAACATTACTGCCAATTCTTTCTCCTTTATCAACCTTACTGCCTGGTACAATGTTATGAGAGCTATTATGGGATGTCCAAAAAATTGTGTTATTTTTTTAAACCCTTGCATTCTGTCCAGCTAACAACCCTAAGACAGAAAGAAGGGCAAGGGCTAGGGAAACAGGATTAAGTGACTTGTACAGCCTCACACAACTAGGAAGTACCTGTGGTCATAATTGAACCCAGGTCCTCCCACATCCAGACCTGGCACTCTATTCAACTGAGCCACCAAGCTGTCCCACCAAACAGTCTTTTTTTTTTAAGTGAAAAGTAGTGTATTTTGATTTGTATTCATACTTCAACAGTTCTTTCTCTGAAGGTAGATGGCATTCTTTGTCATAAGTCCTTCAGAACTGTCCTGGATTGATGGACTTCTGGGTAAGCATGGCAGCAGTCTAGATGCAGGACACTTCCTCTCCTCAGCACCCACCAATATAGACTACCTCAGAAAACCAAAAACAATTTTTCATAAGAATGGAGGGACTCTACAGTAGGGTGCAGCATTTAAGGTACATGAGATTTGGGCATTTCCACAATATAAGGGGGGTAAAAAAGCTCTCACCAAAACATGAACTGATCCACCCTCCCCCACCCCACTTGTGGAGCCAGAGTCAGAGCCAGCAAGTGCCAGAATCAGCGAGTGAGCAAGGGGCACCTTTAGGTCCTTGGGAGCTGACTAAGACCACCAAAATCCTACCCCTGAGAGCAACTACACTTGAAACCCTGGCAGGCTAGGGAGCACAGACCATGGGCTCTCGCAGGAAGGTGGTGCAGAGAAAGGCAGTGAATAGCTGATGCTGCAGAGATTCGAGAGCTTGCCTCAGACAAAATCCTTGTTCCTTAACTCCATACATAGAGAGCCTGCCCATATCACTCAGATTTTTTACTAAAAAGGAAAGGAAAAACCTCCATAGTGATGGCAAATTGTGCACAGGAGCAACAAACACCCTCCAAGAAAAAAAAAGGCATTGACCCTTGAAAATTTTGACAGAGGAAAAACCCAGGCTACAGAGGAAATACAGGAGGAAATTTAAAAAAAAAAACCCAAAACCTTCCAAAAAAATGGAAATTGTCCACAAGCTCTGGAAGAATTTAAATTGGAGCTAATCAAAAAGATGGAAGCCTTCTGGCAAGAAAAGTGGGGAATAGTTCAAAAAGAAAATCAAAAGATTATAACAGAAAATAAAAAGCAGAAAACCAAAAGATTATAACAGAAAACCAGGCCTTAAGGACTAGAATTAGGCAACTGGAAGCCAATGATCTTGCAAAACAGCAAGAATTAATAAAGCAACGTCAAAAGACTGACAAAATAGAAGAAAACATAAAATATCTCACTGACAAGATGACAGATCAGGAAAACAGAGTCAGGAGAGACAATTTGAGAATCATTGGTCTACCTGAAAAGCCAGAAACAAACAGAAATCTTGACATCATACTACAAGAAATCATCCAAGAAAACTGCCCTGACATTCTTGAACAAGGGGGGAAAATAGACATTGAAAGAGTTCATAGAACACCCTCTACACTAAATCCTCAAAAGACAACTCCCAGGAATGTAATTGCCAAATTCCAGAGCTTTCAAGCTAAGGAGAAAATTCTACAAGAAGTCAAAAAGAACTGTCCTGGATCATTACATTGCTGAGAGCAAAAAAGTCTTAAGGAAGTTTTATGATAGAGTTTAAAAGCATTCTAAAATTTTAGGAAATTCCTGAATTACAAGGTATCATTTTTTGAGATCCTCTCATCTGAGACTCTTTTCAAGGTGGCTGCAGAGGATATTTTGAGACTGGGAGTCTTACTCTCTCTGTCTATCTCCACTTGCATCCTTGCACCCCTCCAGCATTATCCTTAACACCCTTTCGGATGGCATATGAGGGCTTAATGAGCAGATGGCAGCAGAAGAAACAGTAATTATTACTATTATGACACAATGTTAAGTATGTTGCTTTACAATTTACAAAGTACTTTCACAAAAATGCATTAACTAATTTGAGCACCATATGAATCCTGTGCAGCAAATAGATGAGATATTAAGTATCCCTTTTTCAGACAGGGAAACTGAGACTCAGAGAAAGTTCAAGGGTTTATCCCACTCTCTCACAGTGAATGAGCAGCAGAATCAGAATTCAAATCCAAATCTTAACTGATTGAAACACATGTACAGAACCTAACTGGAAGCGTTAGCTGTCTAGAGCAAACAAGAAATGTGCCTTCAAATCACTTTGTAATTCATGATGGGAAAATAGTAATCAAGTAATCAAAGCAAATTCAGTTAATTGGGAGAGAGAATTAATTCCCTTAATGGCTTAGGAGTTAGAATTTCAGAGTTGAAAGAAACCTCAGGTATGATCTAGTTCCATTCATAGGATTTGGGGTCCAGTGTTCTTAAAATTCTTCCAGAGAGAATTTGGCAAAACAAGGCTCCCTCCTATACAATGAGTGAGAGGAAGAAGAGCTTGCTTATTATTACTTGTCATAATTGTAGGGAAATGTCACTACTTGCAGAGGGAATGTCAAAGAGAGAGATTGGTCTTCCTGGAACTGGAAGGGGAAAGCCCTGGGAAATGATAACAATAATAATAGCTAAAATTTATATGTGCTAAGTAACTTTATAATTATTGCCTCATTATATCCTCCAACAACTCTGCAAAGTAAATTATCAACATTTTGTTATTATTGCCATTTACATACGGGAAATCTGAAGCTGGGAAGATTCAGTGACTTGCCCAAGGTCACACAGTTAGTAAGCATCTGAGGTTAGATTTGAACTCAAGTCTCTTGGTACTCTTATCTACTCAATAGATGCCCATGAGGTTGGGCTTTCCATAGAAGATGCAGAGATAGAGGGCAAAAGTAAATAAGCTATACTCCATTGTACTATAACTTCTCAATACTTGAGCAGCTTCTTCCCCACTCTTGGTAAATGTTTGCATTTGTGTTACTGGCACTTTTTTTAACAGTGATGAAGAAATATGTAGATTATATTTTGTGCCTTATAAATATCTTAGCCTTAGTGAAGCTTTAGTGACCCCATGCTAGTTACACATCTACTTACTTGTACTGTTGTTGTTGTCATCAGATTATAGAATTTTATCCCACATTGGACCATATTACATATTTGGAAAGGACTTCTTTTCTTTAAAAAGTTCTGGAGGGGATGGGCAGCTAGGTGGCTCAGGAGATTGAGAGAAAGTCTTGGAGATGGGAGATCCTGGGCTCAAAACTGGACTCAGACACTTCCTAGCTTTTAATACTTGGTATTGATTCTTTTTTTAAGCCCTTACCTTCTCTCTTAGAATTAATGTTAAGGACTTCTGGTCAAGATGGCAGCTTAGAAGCTGGGAAAGTTCAGACCTCAGAAAATCTTCCTTACAGATCTCAAACTGAGAGCTCCTAGGACACCAAAATTCAAGCTGAACAACAGGACAGACCCGGGGAACCCTCCTCCTGGACCTGGATCAAAAGGTATGGCCCCCCAAAAGCCAAAACCCTAGATCACTCAGATCTAAGGGGCAGGCAGAAGGAAGGTCCCAGGACCCATCCCCCCCAACCCAGACTGCTGAGCCCATGGCAGCAGTGGGAATTTCAGGGTCAGCAAAAGGGCCCCAGGGCTGGCTATTTTGAAGGACTCACCTTGAAAGCAACCTGAGCCAGTCTCTGGGACACCCAACACAGACAGCAGGGAAACATAGAGAGAAGGGGGAAGCCTGTAGCCCCCTGGCTGGGTCCTTCCAACTGAGTCTCAAGGGAGGTCCCAGCTTTAGGGCACCAGCTGAACCCAATCCCATCAGGAGCCCTCAGAGCTACTGAAAGAAGAGAGACCTCAAGGATGAAATAGATGAAATACATCCTGATAAAAGGCAGTATAGACAACGAGGAAATATCTGTACTCAATATGTATGCACCAAATGGCAGAGCATCCAAATTTTTAAAGGAGAAACTAGAGGAGCTCAAGGATGAAATAGAGAGAAAAACTATACTGGTGGGAGATCTGAACCTTCCCCTATATGAACTAGATAAATCAAATCAAAAAATAAATAAGATAGAGGTGAGAGAAGCAAATGAAATCTTAGAAAAATTAGAGCTAGTAGACATATGGAGAAAAATAAATAGGGACAAAAAGGAATACACCTTCTTTTCAGCAGTACATGGTACATTCACAAAAATTGACCATGTACTAGGGCACAAAATCATTGCAAACAAGTGCAAAAGGGCAGAAATAATAAATGCAAACTTCTCAGACCACAGTGCAATAAAAATAATAATTAGTAAGGGTACATGGATAGATAAATCAAAAATTAATTAGAAATTAAACAATATGATTCTCCAAAACCAGCTAGTTAAAGAACAAATTGTAGAAACAATTAATAACTTCATTGAAGAAAATGACAATGGTGAGACATCCTTTCAAAACCTATGGGATGCAGCCAAAGCAGTACTCAGTGGGAAATTTATATCCTTGAGTTCATA
Organism: Monodelphis domestica; assembly: GCF_027887165.1. Taxonomy (NCBI): domain Eukaryota; kingdom Metazoa; phylum Chordata; class Mammalia; order Didelphimorphia; family Didelphidae; genus Monodelphis; species Monodelphis domestica. Next base: position 64,626,371 of record NC_077234.1, read on the forward strand.
TATAAACAAATTAAGAAGGGCAGAGGTCAATGAATTGGGCATGCAAATTAAAAATCTAGAAAGTGAACAAATTAAAAATCCCCAGATGAAGACTAAATTAGAGATCCTAAAAATCAAAGGAGAAATTAATAAAATTGAAAGTCAAAGAATTAATGATTTAATAAATAAGACTAGAAGCTGGTACTTTGAAAAAACAAATAAAATTGACAAAGTACTAGTCAGTCTAATTAAAAAAAGGAAAGAAAAAAACCAAATTGACAGTATCCAAGATGAAAAGGGAGACCTCACCTCTAATGAAGAGGAAATCAAGGCAATCATTAAAAACTACTATGCCCAATTATATGGCAAAAAATATGGCAATCTAAGTGATATGGATGAATCTAAGTGATAGGGATGATATGGAAAATATAAATTGCCTAGACTAAAAGAAGAAGAAATAAATTACCTAAACAACCCCACATCAGAAAAAGAAATTGAACAAGCCATCAAAGAACTCCCTAAGAAAAAATTCCCAGGTCCAGACGGATTCACAAATGAATTCTAGCAAACATTCAAAGAACAGCTAACCCCAATACTATACAAACTATTTGACAGAATAAGCCAAGAAGGGATTCTACCAAATTCTTTTTACGACACAAACATGGTACTGATCTCAAAGCCAGGCAGGTTAAAAACAGAGAAAGAAAACTATAGGCCAATCTCCCTAATGAATATAAATGCAAAAATCTTAAATAGGATACTAGCAAAAAGACTCCAGCAAGTCATTACAACGGTCATCCACTACGATCAGGTAGGATTCATTCCAGGAATGCAAGGATGGTTCAATATTAGGAAAACCATCCACATAATTGACCATATAAACAAGCAAACCAACAAAAATCACATCATTATTTCAATAGATGCAGAAAAAGCCTTTGACAAAATACAACACCCATACCTATTGAAAACACTAGAAAGTATAGGAATAGAAGGGCCTTTCCTAAAAATAATAAACAGTATATACCTAAAACCATCAGCAAACATCATCTGCAATGGAGAAAAACTCAAAGCCTTCCCCAATAAGATCAGGAGTCAAACAAGGATTCCCATTATCACCTTTATTATTTAATATTGTACTAGAAACACTAGCAGTAGCAATTATAGAAGAAAAAGAAATTGAAGGTATTAAAATTGGCAATGAGAAGACCAAGCTGTCACTCTTTGCGGATGATATGATGATTTACTTAAAGAATCCCAGGGAATCAACCAAAAAGTTAATCGAAATAATCAACAACTTTAGCAAAGTTGCAGGATACAAAATAAACCCACATAAGTCTTCGGCATTTCTATATATCTCCAACCCAGTTCAGCAGCAAGAATTAGAAAGAGAAATTCCATTTAAAGTCACCCGAGACAATATAAAATACTTAGGAATCTATCTGCCGAGAGAAACACAGGAACTATATGAACACAACTACAAAACACTCTCCACACAATTAAAACTAGATCTAAACAATTGGAAAAACATTGATTGCTCATGGGTGGGACGAGCTAACATAATAAAAATGACCATCCTACCCAAAATTATGTATCTATTTAGTGCCATACCCATTGAACTACCAAAAAACTATTTTACTGAATTAGAGAAAACCATAACAAAGTTCATTTGGAAGAATAAAGGATCAAGGATATCCAGGGAAATAATGAAAAAAAAATACAAAGGAAGGTGGCCTTGCAGTCCCATATCTCAAACTATATTACAAAGCAGCGGTCATCAAAACAATTTGGTACTGGCTAAGAGACAGAAAGGAGGATCAGTGGAATAGACTTGGGGTAAATGACCTCAGTAAGTCAGTCTTTGACAAACCCAAAGACCCCAGTTTTTGGGACAAAAATTCAGTATTTGATAAAAACTGCTGGGAAAATTGGAAGACAGTGTGAGAGAGATTAGGTTTGGATCAGCACCTCATACCCTACACCAAGATAAACTCAGAATGGATGAATGACTTGAATATAAAGTAGGAAACTATAAGTAAATAGGTGAACATAGAATAGGGAAAGATTTTAAAACCAAGCAAGACTTAGAAAGAGTCACAAAATGCAAAATAAATAATTTTGACTACATCAAATTAAAAGGTTTTTGTACAAACAAAACCAAATATAACTAAAATTAGAAGGAAAGCAACAAATTGGGAAACAATCTTCATAACAAAAACCTCTGACAAAGGTCTAATTACTCAAATCTATAAAGAGCTAAACCAGTTGTACAAAAAATCAAGCCATTCTCCAATTGAAAAATGGGCAAGGGACATGAATAGGCAATTTTCAGTTAAAGAAATCAAGACTATTAATAAGCACATGAAAAAGTGTTCAAGATCTCTTATAATCAGAGAGATGCAAATCAAAAAAACCTTGAGGTATCACCTCACACCTAGCAGATTGTTCAACATGACAGCAAAGGAAAGTAATGAATGCTGGAGTGGATGTGGCAAAGTAGGGACACTAATTCATTGCTGGTGGAGTTGTGAATTAATCCAACCATTCTGGAGGGCAACTTGGAACTATGCCCAAAGGGCGATAAAAGACTGTCTGCCCTTTGATCCTGCCATAGCACTGCTGGGTTTGTACCGCAAAGAGATAATAAGGAAAAAGACTTGTGCAAGAATATTCATAGTTGCACTCTTTGTGGTGCCAAAAAATTGGAAAATGAGGGAATGCCCTTCAATTGGGGAATGGCTGACCAAATTGTGGTATATGATGGTGAGGGAATACTATTGTGCTCAAAGGAATAATAAAGTGGAGGAACTCCATGGAGACTGGAACAACCTCCAGGAAGTGATGCAGAGTGAGAGGAGCAGAACCAGGAGAACATTGTACACAGAGACTGACACATTGTGGTACAAGAGAATGTAATGGACTTCTCCAGTAATGGCTTTACAATGTCCCTGAACAACCTGCAACAATCTACGAGAAAAAAACAAAACAAAACAAAAACTATCCTCAAGCAGAGGACAAACTGAGGGTGTAAAAGAAGCAACTGCTTGAGTACAGAGGTTGAGGGGACATGATCGAGGAGAGAGGCTAAATGAACGCCCTAATGCAAATACCAACAACAAGGAAATGGGTTCAGAGCAAGGACACATGTTATATCCAGACGAATTGTGTGTCAGCTAGGGAAGGGGTAGGTGGATGGGGTTGGGGGGAGGAAAAGAAAATGATCTGTTTCCAATGAACAATGTATGAAAATGACCAAATAAAATAATGTTTAAAAAAAAAGAATTAATGTTAAGTCTTGGTTCCAAGGCAGAAGAGTGGTCAGGGCTAGGCAATTGGGGTTAAGTGACTTGCCCAGGGTCACATAGCTAGGAAATGTCTGAGGTCAGATTGGACCCGAGGTCCTCCCATTTCCAGTCTGATTTCTCTCCACTGAGCCACTTCATGGTCCCTTTAGTACTGATTCTAAGACAGAAGGTAATAGGGATTTTTTTAAGTACTAGAATAATAGTGTGAGTCAGACAATTATTTCTGGAAAAGTAACTCAATACACATGCCCCACTGATAATGAATCACATCAGCAATGGACAGCAGCATCTCCATAGAGGATGGTCAGCACATCACTGTCATCCCCATTCCTGGCCAAGAGTTGGAGGAGTACAAACATCTCAGTCAATTAGCTTCAATTATCAAAGCTCCCTGGGTAGTAAGCAGAAGGACCAGGAAAGAAATTTCAGACTCATATTCCGAGGACTGATTGACTCTTTGTGAACAGAAAATTCACTTGCAATAAAAATGGACTTGGAAACATACTTTGGGAAGAAAAATCCACCCCCAAAATTGCCCATTTCAAATACTGTAATGGTTGTTTCTCTTTTATAGGGGTTGAATCAGCTCTTAATTGCTGAAATAAATAGAAATCCATTGGAAATCTTTGAAATGGAACTAATGGACCTACACAAAGCTTGCTTAATATGGGTTCTCCCTTGTTTTCTGGACCTAGGGCCCAGACAAATTACTGAATGCTGTTTGTTCTCTGCTACTTCTGAACTGTAGGATCTTTGCCAGTGTCTTCCAGGTTTGCCTCTGCTAGTTTCATCAAGCTGTCATTACCAAAATTGAAAGGGACCTTGGTTTGGGTCATCTGGAGCTCCAAGTGGAGCATGAAACCAGCACTTTTTTGTCTCAAGGGATAAATATCCAAGCTAGGAATTTTTATATTGAATATGATGCATTTTTGTCATTGTTTCCTATTCCCAAGGGATGAATTCAAATATTGAGAAACCCCATGGAAGGGATAGGCATGGATAGAAGCCCCATCTTTCCCTTCAAAGCACTGTGGACTTTATTTCTGCTCTCATTTCTTAACAATCTATTGAAGACCCAAGAGTAAAGAAGATGTCCATCTCCTCAGTTGGTATTTTGTAAAAATGCCAATAAAGGATCACCTTTATCCAAACCACATAATTAAAGATAAAATGAAAACTTTGCACCATGCATAAAGTCTGGTTCATAGGTCTCAAGTTGGAAGAGACTTCAGAGTCCATGTAGTCCAAATCTTTAATTTTGCATGTGAGAAAACTGAAGTCATGAGTTTAAGTGACTTGTACAAGATCAAATGGATACTAAATATTGGAGGGGGTGGGGAGCTAAAGCCTGGTCCTCTGATTCTTTCTACTGAATTCTATATCCTCTCTACTATTCCTCCCTACTTCCTAACTGAAATAAGGAGAACCAAATTGGGAGAAATTACTTCTCCAAAATTATTAAATCGCATAGGTTCCATTAAGTCAACAAATATTGAGTATTGACTGGATTCAGAGTACCATCCCAGAAAGATTCCAAAGACTAACTCATATTCAGAATAATAACTAGGAATCTTTTCACCGAGAGGGAAAAAAATGGTTGAGGGTGGACTAGAGTGGAGGACTGGGATCCTTGGAGATTTGGTGGGGACAGCGAGTCCCTGGAAAGGTATGTCATGAAAATTGAAGAAAATGCACCCTTTGATGTTAGTGCCTAAAGTAAAAGCCTTGATCACCCTTTCCTAGGTTTGTGACTGGTAGTAGAAAATGCCAGGTATGGCACCTACAAAGCTAAATAAGGAGCTGGAGGGAATGGAAATTGATGCAAAGATGAGTCTGTACTAGGCAAAAAACCTAGATATACTCCCTTGTACTTTTCTAATTACTCCATTACATATAGTTATTAGGGGAACAGCTCCAATTAGGATGTGACTGTTCTCTGCCTGTGAGAGTTCTCTATCTCTCATACTCATCATCCAGGATGACCAACCTCCCTGAAAACTCTTCCTGATGAGCCTGAATTCCAGGAAGAGGGTTAGTCTGCTTGTGAAGGTCATCTGTGGCTATAAGCAAAGAAAGCTGTTTCTGGGTAAGTCTGAGGGGAAATAAGTGAAGGAATGTACCTGAGATAAACATTGACTCTAGAGAAGCTTAATCAATCTGTCAGCTGAGTCAGTCATTCAGACCTTTGGGCCTTTCCTTGACCCTAGCAATGCCCAAGTTGTGGTATGAAGAAGGAGTGTGGTTAGTCCCTTTACTTTCCTAAAAGAATGCTGTCCCAAGTACAGATATTGCCACTCAGCAGAGAGGATAAAGGGCTGAGACTGGAGTTAGGAAGACAAGTTCAAATGCCATCTCAGACTTGATAGTGCTTTCCTTTGGTGTTTTTCCTGACCTAACCAAGAGCATCTTCCCATCTTGCCTTCCACTTTGCTCAGGCTGCTTAACTGCTCAAATTCATTCTGATGAGATGGAAAACCACCAGCCTTACCATCAGTCCTTCCATGGCCTCCTGAGATGCTGCAGGCCATGTCATCTCCTTTGCCTCTTCACCACCATGTCTGTCCTCTGGTAAGATCTTTTCACCATAACCTGATGACCTCTGGACTTTCCATCTACTGCATAGCTTCATCCTTAGGACTAGGGGCTTTTCTTTCTGCTCCAGGAGTGAACATTTGTTTGCCTTATCTTTTTCAAGGAGAATATGAGCTCCTTGAAAGCAAGGACTGTCTTAAAATGTCCCTGAGGCTTAGCATAGTGCCTGTCACAAAAGTGTTTAATAAATGTATTTTCATTTATTATTTGGACCACCGTAGTGACTGTTAGTTCACTTGGATTTGATGATACCCATAAGGGTTGGAGAGTCATCATCCTTGATAACTGCCCTGTAGTAAGTAGGACTTTTCTCCAAGGCACCATGTTCATGTTGATAACCTCTCATACCTTGATCCTATAGTGTCACGACTCTAGTACTCTCCTCCCCATCTCTGGTCTTCTCCTCCAATACATTTTAGCTATACTAGCCTACTCATACTCAAAAATAGCAGAGGTTGTTCAGGACTGTTAGGAGTAAAACCAAGATGGCAGAGTGGAGAAGGCATTCACCTGAGCCCTCCCAACAGTCACTTCCAAACAAATTTAAAATAAGACTTCAAATTGAATTCTGGAGTGACAGAGCCAATAAAAGGTCAGAGTGAGACAGTCTTCCAGTCCAAGACAACTTAGCAGTTTGGAAAGAGGGAATAGAGGTTGACCTAGAACCCATGTGGGACAAAACATCAAAGATGGAAGTAAGTGGTGGTGACAGAATCAGCATGGGCTTTGGGAGCTCCCAAGCCAGAGACAAAAAGGTGACCTAGAAACTGGTCAGGAAGAAACTATAGGGCAGTCCTGTGTTAGCACTGGATGAAGGACAAGATGTTATTTAGCAACTCCATTACTAATTCTGGGACATAGTTCAAGGGAAGGAAGAAGCACTTTTGTTCAAGAGAAAGTGGAAACAGAGAGGTGAAATATCACTTCGGGTCCACAAAGGATCAGGGACACTGAGAACAATATTGATTGCAATCCCAAGGGATCAGGAGACTTTCCTGGCCTTTCCTGCAGATCAGAAGAGCAGTGACAGTGATCACACCTCTCCCCAGATCACAGTGCCAAGGAAATACCAAAAACTTCCAGTCCCCCCAAACTAGTTCTGAAAACACAATGCAAAAAAGCTTGAAGTTTAAGACAATGCCCCCTCAACTCCCATGCCAGAAACAGAGCCCAACATTAACACAAAGTTCCATATCAAGAAATAGGGTGTTGACCATACATTAGGTCACAGAAACATAGCACACAAATGCAGAAAAGCAGAAATAATGAATGCAGCCTTCTCAGATCACAAGGCAATAAAAATAATGATTAGTAATGGTACATGGAAAACCAAATCTAAAACCAATTGGAAATTAAACAATATGATACTCCAAAACCGTTTAGTTAAAGAAGAAATCATAGAAACAATTAATAATTTCATCGAGGAAAATGACAATGGCGAAACATCCTTCCAAACCTTTTGGGATGCAGCCAAAGCGGTAATCAGAGGTAAATTCATATCCCTGAATGCTTATATTAACAAACAAGGGAGAGCAGAGATCAATCAATTGGAAATGCAAATGAAAAAACTGGAAAGCGATCAAATTAAAAACCCCCAGCAGAAAACCAAATTAGAAATCCTAAAAATTAAGGGAGAAATTAATAAAATCGAAAGTGATAGAACTATTGATTTAATAAATGAGACAAGAAGCTGGTACTTTGAAAAAACAAACAAAATAGACAAGGTACTGGTCAATCTAGTTAAAAAAAGGAAGGAAGAAAAGCAAATTCACAGCATTAAAGATGAAAAGGGGGACAGCACCTCCAATGAGGAGGAAATTAAGGCAATCATTAGAAATTACTTTGCCCAATTATATGGCAATAAATACACCAATTTAGGAGAAATGGATGAATATATACAAAAATACAAACTGCCTAGACTAACAGAAGAGGAAATAGAATTCCTAAATAATCCCATATCAGAAATTGAAATCCAACAAGCCATCAAAGAACTTCCTAAGAAAAAGTCCCCAGGGCCTGATGGATTCACCTGTGAATTCTATCAAACATTCAGAGAACAGTTAATCCCAATACTATACAAACTATTTGACATAATAAGCAAAGAGGGAGTTCTACCAAACTCCTTTTACGACACAAACATGGTACTGATTCCAAAACCAGGCAGGTCAAAAACAGAGAAAGAAAACTATAGGCCAATCTCCCTAATGAATATAGATGCAAAAATCTTTAATAGGATACTAGCAAAAAGACTCCAGCAAGTGATCAGAAGGATCATTCACCATGATCAAGTAGGATTCATACCAGGGATGCAGGGCTGGTTCAACATTAGGAAAACCATCCACATAATTGACCACATCAACAAGCAAACTAGCAAGAATCACATGATTATTTCAATAGATGCAGAAAAAGCCTTTGATAAAATACAACACCCATTCCTATTAAAAACACTAGAAAGCATAGGAATAGAAGGGTCATTCCTAAAAATAATAAACAGTATATATCTAAAACCAACAGCTAATATCATCTGCAATGGGGATAAACTAGATGCATTCCCAATAAGATCAGGAGTGAAACAAGGATGCCCATTATCACCTCTACTATTTGACATTGTACTAGAAACACTAGCAGTAGCAATTAGAGAAGATAAAGGAATTGAAGGCATCAAAATAGGCAAGGAGGAGACCAAGTTATCACTCTTTGCGGATGACATGATGGTCTACTTAAAGAATCCTAGAGATTCAACCAAAAAGCTAATTGAAATAATCAACAACTTTAGCAAAGTTGCAGGATACAAAATAACAAAATAAACCCACATAAATCATCAGCTTTTCTATATATCTCCAACACAGCTCAGCAGCAAGAACTAGAAAGAGAAATCCCATTCAAAATCACCTTAGACAAAATAAAATACCTAGGAATCTACCTCCCAAGACAAACACAGGAACTATATGAACACAACTACAAAACACTCGCCACACAACTAAAACTAGACTTGAACAAATGGAAAAACATTAACTGCTCATGGATAGGACGAGCCAATATAATAAAAATGACCATCCTACCCAAACTTATTTATCTATTTAGTGCCATACCCATTGAACTACCAAAATACTTCTTCACTGATTTAGAAAAAACCATAACAAAGTTCATTTGGAAGAACAAAAGATCAAGGATATCCAGGGAAATAATGAAAAAAAACACATATGATGGGGGCCTTGCAGTCCCTGACCTAAAACTATATTACAAAGCAGCAGTCATCAAAACAATTTGGTACTGGCTAAGAAATAGAAAGGAAGATCAGTGGAATAGACTGGGGGAAAGCGACCTCAGCAAGACAGTATACGATAAACCCAAAGATCCCAGCTTTTGGGACAAAAATCCACTATTTCATAAAAACTGCTGGGAAAATTGGAAGACAGTGTGGGAGAGACTAGGAATAGATCAACACCTCACACCCTACACCAAGATAAATTCAAAATGGGTGAGTGACTTAAACATAAAGAAGGAAACCATAAGTAAATTGGGTAAACACAGAATAGTATACATGTCAGACCTTTGGGAGGGGAAAGGCTTTAAAACCAAGCAAGATATAGAAAGAATCACAAAATGTAAAATAAATAATTTTGACTACATCAAACTAAAAAGCTTTTGTACAAACAAAACCAATATAACTAAAATCAGAAGGGAAACAACAAATTGGGAAAAAATCTTCATAGAAACCTCTGACAAAGGTTTAATTACTCATATTTATAATGAGCTAAATCAATTGTACAAAAAATCAAGCCATTCTCCAATTGATAAATGGGCAAGGGAAATGGATAGGCAGTTCTCAGATAAAGAAATCAAAACTATTAACAAGCACATGAAGAAGTGTTCTACATCTCTTATAATCAGAGAGATGCAAATCAAAACAACTCTGAGGTATCACCTCACACCTAGCAGATTGGCTAACATAACAGCAAAGGAAAGTAATGAATGCTGGAGGGGATGTGGCAAAGTAGGGACATTAATTCATTGCTGGTGGAGCTGTGAACTGATCCAACCATTCTGGAGGGCAATTTGGAACTATGCCCAAAGGGCGACAAAAGAATATCTACCCTTTGACCCAGCCATAGCACTGCTGGGTCTGTACCCCAAAGAGATAATGGACACAAAGACTTGTACAAAAATATTCATAGCTGCGCTCTTTGTGGTGGCCCAAAACTGGAAAATGAGGGGATGCCCATCAATTGGGGAATGGCTGAACAAACTGTGGTATATGTTGGTGATGGAGTACTATTGTGCTAAAAGGAATAATAAAGTGGAGAAGTTCCATGGAGACTGGAACAACCTCCAGGAAGTGATGCAGAGCGAGAGGAGCAGAACCAGGAGAACATTGTACACAGAGACAAACACACTGTGGTATCATCGAACGTAATGGACTTCTCCATTAGTGGTGGTGTAATGTCCCTGAACAACTTGCAGGGACCCAGGAGAAAAAAACACCATTCATAAGCAAAGGATAAACTATGGGAGTGGAAACACCGAGAAAAAGCAACTGCCTGAATACAAAGATTGAGGGGACATGACAGAGGATAGACTCTAAATGAACACTCTAATGCAAATACTATCAACAAAGCAATGGGTTCAAATCAAGAAAACATCTAATGCCCAGTGGACTTACGCGTCGGCTATGGGGGGTTGGGGGGGGGGAGGAAAAGAAAATGATCTATGTCTTTAACGAATAATGCTTGGAAATGACCAAATAAAATATATTTAAAAAAAAAAAAAAGAAATAGGGTGAAAAAACTAACAAACAATGAAAAAAACTGACTATAAAAAGTTACTATGAGTACAGAAAAGGTCAGGACCCAAACTCAGAAGGAGAAAATGAAGTCAAAGCATCAAAATGTCAAAGGAAAAATGAAAATGATTTGGACAAAAGCCCAAGACTGGAAGACTTTTTTTAAAAATGATTTTCAAAATCAAGTAAGAATGGTAGAGGAAAAATTAGGCCAAAAAAATGAAAACAAAGGAAGAAAATTATGAAAAGAACATTAACAACTTAGTAATAAGCCTTACAAAAATACTGAGGAGAACAATAACTTAAAAAATAGAATTGGTCAATTGGAAAAAAGAACAAAAATTTCACCAATAAAAATAGCTTTGTAAAAAGCAGAATTAGGCAAGTGGGAAAAGAGGTACAAAATCTCATTGAAAAAAATAATTACTAAAAAATTAGAATTGGGCAAGTAGAAACTAATTATTCTATGAAACATCAAGAAACAATAATATAAAATCAAAACAATGGGAAAAATTAAAAGTGTGAAATATTCTTTTCAGAATAACAACTGACATGAAAAAAAGACCGTGGAGAGATAATTTAAGAACTATTGAATTAAGGGCAATTAAGTGGCTTAGTGGATGGAGAGCTAGGCTTGGTTGTGTTAAAATCTGACCTCAGACATTTCCTAGCTGTTTGGTTCTGGGCAAGTCACTTAACCCCAATTGCCTTGCCTTTACTGATCTTCTGCATTGGAAGTGATACTTAGTTGATTAGATTATTTGAAATCTATGATCAAAGAGACTCTAAATATCATATTTCAAGAAATTGTCAGGGAAAACTACCCTGAAAGCATCAAACCAGAGGGTAAAATAAAAACTGAAAGAATCCATCAATCACCTCCTGAAAGAAATCCCAAAATGAAATGACCAGGAATGTTATTGTAAAATTCCAAATCTCCCAGGTCAAAGAGAAAAGACATCAAGCAGCCAGAAATAAATCATTCAAGCACCATGGAACCATCATCAGATTTACATATTATTTAGCAGCTACCACATTTAAGGTGTGGAGGGCTTGGAATATGATACTCTGGAAGACAAAAGAGCTGGGATTATAGTCAAGAATATACTATCCAGGAAAACTGAACATAATCCTTCAAGGAAAAAATGACTATTTAATGAAATGGAGGACTAGTAAGCATTCCTGATGAAAAAATCAGAGCTGAATAAAAAATCTGACTTTCAAATACAAGACACAAGCAAATGTTAAAAAGGTGAATATGAAAGAGAAATCATAAGGGACTCAATAAGTTAAAATTTTTACTTTTCTATATGGGAAGGAGATACATTTATCTGCTAAGAACTTTATCATTATTAGGGTATTTAGAAGGATTATGCATAAAAGAAGGTATGAGAGTGAGTCATTTATGTTGGGATGATGTTAAAAAAAAAAGGATGGGTAAGAAAAAAAGATCCTCAAAGAAAAGAGGGAAAAAGAGAAGAATGGAGAAAATTATTTCATACAAAATACATGCACAAGGAAGAGCTTTTATAATGAAGGATAAAATGGGGAAGGGAGCAAACATTTGTATATCACATCTAAGTTGGTTCAAAAAGGGAAATATATGTATAATAAATATATTGTAAATATACACGACTGTGTTTTATATATAGAGAGAGATACTTAATTGGTAATATAAATCTCTTACCCATCATGGAAGTATCTGGGAAGGGGGATAAAAGAAGGTAGGAGTTGATAAAGAGGAGGGAAGATAGAAGAAGATAGCAATCAGAAGCAAAGCAGATGTTAGAAGAAGGACAAGATAATAAGAGAGAGTAGAAGAAATAAAAGAAAATAAGATGGAGGGAAATGCACAGTTATAATTGTGAAAGTGAATGGAATGAACTCTCCCATAAAATGAAAGTGGATAGCAAATGGATTAGTAACCAGAATCCAAAAATATGTTGTTTACAAGAAACATACTTTAATCAGAGAGATGAATGCAGAATTAAAATGAGAGTCTAGAGCAATGTTTTATTGAAATAAGAGTCTGGGTATTTTAATGTAACAAACAAACTAATTTTAAAATATTGTACTAGAAATGCTACCTATAGCAATAGAAGAAGAAAAAGAAATTGAAGAAAGTAAAATAGGTTAAATGATGAAACAAAATGATTACATTTTACAGATCAGATGGCATATTTAGATAATACTAGAGAATCAACTAAAAAACTAATTTAAATAATTACCAACTTCAACAAGTTGCAGGATATAAAATAAATCCACAAAAGTCATTAGCATTTCTATTTGTTACAACAAAATCCAATAGCAAGAGATAAAAAGAGAAATTGTATTAAAGTAACTGTAAAATACTTGGGAGTCTACCTGCCAACACAAACCCAGGAACTATATAAACTCAATTACAAAACTCTTTTTAAACAAATAAAGTCAGGTCTGAACAACTGGGAAAACATTAATTGTTTATGGGTAGATTAAGGCAATATAGTGAAAATGAGAGTTTTACCTAAATTTACTTATTAAATTCCATACCAATCAAACTACTAAAAATTTTTTTCTAGAGCTAGAAGAAAATAATACAATTTATCTCAAAGAACAAATGGCAAAGAATATCAAGGGAATTAACCAAAAATGTGAAGGAAGGTTGCCTAGCTGTGCCATATCTCAAACTGTATTCCAAAGAAGTATTCATCAAAATAGTATGATATAGATAGAGTGGTAGATCAATAGAATAGATTGGGTATACAATACATAGTAGGAAATGACAATGGTAATTTAGTGTTTGATAAATGCAAAAATCCCAGCTTTGGAGGATAAGAACTCACTATTTAATAAAAAACTGATGCGAAAACTAGAAAGCAATTTGTCAAGAAACTAGGTATAAACCAACACCTCACATTACATACCAAAATAAGGTCAAAATAGGCACATGATTTAGATTTAGATTTAGATATAAAGGGTGCTATCATAAGCAAATTAGGGGAATGTGGAATAGTTCATCTATCAGATCTATAGATAAGGGAACAATTTATGACTAAACAAGAGATAAAAAGCATTACAGGATATAAAATGGGTAATTTTATTACATTAAATTAAAGAGTTTGCACAAACAAATTCAATGTGGCCAAGATTAGAAGGAAAATAGAGGGGGAAGCTAGTTGGCTCAGTGGATTGAGCAAGACCTAGAGATGGGAGGTCCTGGGTTCAAAACTTCAAACACTTCCTAGCTGTGTGATCCTCTACATGTCACTTTAACCCCTATTGTCTACTCTTCTGCCTTGGAACCAATACACAGTATTAATTCTAAGACAGAAGGTAAGAGTTTTAAAAAAAAGAAGAAATAAAACTGGGGAAGAAATTTTTTTAAGTGTATCCAATATCTCAAATACAACTGACTCAAATGTATAAGAATATGAGTCATTCCCCAAATGATGAATAGTCAAAGAATATGAACAGGTTTTTGAGTGAAGAAATCAAAGTTATCAAAAAAATGTTCTAAATCACTGCTGATTAAAAAAAAGATTAAAACAACTCCAAGGTACCATCTCAAATTTATCAGATTGACTAATATGACAGAAAAAGAAAATGACAATATTAAAGGGGATGAGAGAAAATAGGGACACTATGTACTGTTGGTGGAGTTGAGAACTGGTCCAACCATTCTGGAGAACAATTTTTAACTATGCCCAAAGAGCTATAAAAGGATGTATACCCTTTAACTCAGCAATACTACTAATCCCAAAGAGATCAAAGAAAAGGGGAAATGAGCTATTATATGAAAATATATATAGCAAACCTCTTTATGATGGCAAAAAATTGAAACTGGGGTGGGGGAGGGGATTGCCCATCAATTGGGGAATGGCTGAACAAGTTGTGGTATATGATTGTGATGGAATACTATTGTGCTATAAAAAATGATGAGCAGGATGCTTTCAGAAAAACCCAGAAGATTTATATAAACTTATGCAACATGAAGTGAATAGAACCAGGAGAATGTTGTACATAACAGTAATATTGTATGATAATTAATTGTGAATGGTGTGGTTATCCTCAGAAAAACAAAGATCCAAATCAATTCCAAAGGATTTTCCAGAGAAAGAACTAATAGTATTTAAATGCAAATTGAAGCCTGTTATTTTTTAACTTAAATTTTCATGGTTTTTTTGGTTTGTGTTTTCTTTCTTAACTGACTAATAAGGAAATGTGTTTTGCATGACTTCACATAAAACCTATATCAAATTGTTTGCTTTCTCAATGAGGTGAGGGAAGGAAAGAGGAAGAGAATTTGGAACTTGATATTTTTAAAAATTAATGTTAAAATTATTTTTATATGTAATTGGAAAAAATAAAACATATTAAGAGAAACAAAAAATTAGAAGAAGGGAAAGATGTGTGTTGGGGGAGAGAAAGAGACAGAAACAGTGAGACTGAGACAAAGATACAATAGGTAGAAGAAAGGGAAGGAGAAGGAAGAAAGAAGAAAGAGGAGAAAAGAAGGAAGAGAAGGCGAAGGAGGAGAGAAAGAAAGAAAGAAAGAAAGAAAGAAAGAAAGAAAGAAAGAAAGAAAGAAAGAAAGAAAGAAAGAAAGAAAGAAAGAAAGAAAGAAAGAAAGAAAGAAAGAAAGAAAGAAAGAAAGAAAGAAAGAAAGAAAGAAAGAAAGAAAGAAAAGAAGGAAGGAAGGAAGGAAGGAAGGAAGAAAGAAAAGAAGGAAGGAAGGAAGAAAGGAAGAAAGAAAGAAAGAAAGAAAGAAAGAAAGAAAGAAAGAAAGAAAGAAAGAAAGAAAGAAAGAAAGAAAGAAAGAAAGAAAGAAAGAAAGAAAGAAAGAAAGAAAGAAAGAAAGAAAGAAAGAAAGAAAGAAAGAAAGAAAGGGAAAGAGTAAGGAGAGGGGAAGGAGAGAAAGAGAGGGAAGGGAGGGGAGAGGAGAGAGATATTCAGTTTCCTGATCTATAAAATGAGTGATCTGGCCCCCCGAATTCCCTTCTCTATCCTTAATTATTTGAACTTTATTCTTTCCAAGGTATTTATCTTTAAAAAGTTACCAGACTCCTGGCAACTACCTATTCAGTTATACATAAAGCTGGCCCATTGTTCTGGGCCTGGTTTTATAGTTTTTTAAGATCATTAACAAAAATAAAAAACCTTCCCTTCTGCTTCAAGGCATTTTGAACCTCTCAGAGGAAAAGAACTCAAGAATATGCAGAGTATTTTTTAAACTATGCAAAAATTAAATTGTCAGAGTGAAGTTGGATCAGGTTATAATGAAAAGAATACTAGAGTGGAAATCTAAAGACCTAATACTAACTGCATAGCCTTGGGCAAGCTGCTTGACTTTTCTGGGCATCTCTTTTCTCAGATGTAAAATTAGGAAGGTGATCTCTAAGGTTCCTTCCAGTTCTAGGTCTATGAAATTATGTGTAAACTTGGACAAGTCACTACACTTGAACTCTACCAAAAAAAGAAATGATTTTAGTAAGCTCTGTGATTCTATTTCTACTGAGTTTGAGGCTTCTATAAACTGCTTTTCCTTAATAGCAAACATTGATCATTACTAAGAATTATTTTTGCTAAAAAAACATTGGCCACATCCAAGAAAGTTATCTCTCCAACAGCACCTGAGTCTATTACTTCTCTACCAGGAGGCAGACAGAATATTTCATATGATGATATTTAAAAATCACATAGTATAGATTAAAAATTAATATCCAAAATAATCCAAGTATTATATTTAATATGGTTTATTAATAATAACTTGAAGCAAAAAGGAAAATAAAAGGCTAGAGAAAAAGAGAGAGCTCACCCAGCCATGCATGTGGGAAAAGAGAGCAAGGGTGGCCAAAACATCAAACTATATACAAATGCACAAGCATGCAAGGTAGGGATAAAGAGGAAAGGGATGCTGGGAGATGTAGTTCAAAGGTACAAAATTTTCTATTTGTATATTTTCCCCTATGATCCTTTGGGAGACCAATCTCCCATAATAAACATAATAAACATAATCAACTTATAACTTTAATTTGAGGTACATACAATATTATAGCTTCTAAAGGGAAATTACAATAATATGGGGATAAGATGGAAGTAAAAGAGAAAAGAACAAAACCAATGTTAGGTGCATTGACAAAAAGCCAATTATGGGGCAGTCCCCTTTTTGCATAAGAGTGTACATTTAAAACAAATGCATTCAATCCCCCATCATTCAAATTCACCATAACTCAAAGTTCATTCTGGATCCTTTGGTGCAGCATGTGATCTCCACAGGCTGGAGGGTTGGGAGAGTGCAGGGTGTGCAGAGAGAAGAGGCAACCCCAGGTCTTGGCTCTTGTGGTGAACTGAGATTAGGCAAACATTATCTTTACTGAAAGAGCTATCTGAGTAAAAAATGTGAGAATTCATTTTCCAAAGTAGTTGCCAAATATGTAGATTAAAAATTAATATCCAAAATACCCCAAGTATTATTTTAAATAAGATTTATTAATAACTTGAAGCAAAAAAGGAAAATAAAAGACTAGAGAAAAAGAGAGAGCTTACCCAGTCGCGCATGTGGAAAAAGAGAGCAAGAATGGCCAAAACATCCAACTATATGCAAATACACAAGCACACAAGGCGGAGATAAAGTGGAAAGGGATGCTGGGAGATGTAGTTCAAGGGTACAAAAATTTCTATTTATACATCACTGATATTGAAAGGTTCAATGGCTTTCCCAGGTCACATAGCCAATAATTGTCAGAAATGGAATTTTGAACCCAGATCTTCCCCATTCCACTCTCTATCTTCTCTATCCTCTCTCATACTTTTACATTATCTTTCTCTTTGAATGTGTGTACATATATGTATTTATATTTATATATATATTCACATATATATACATAAATGTAAATGTGTATATGTGTGTGTTTATATATACATACCTATAGATGGATATTTTTCTTTACAGAGGAAATGAAATGAAAAACTTAGAAAAAAAAAACAGTTCTTTGCTGTGGTGTGGCCAGGTTTTTTGGAGAAAGAACAAACTCCTATTTGTCCCAATGATCATTTGTTCTTATTTTCATGGCCTTATTATGGACTTTTCTAGAATACTGTTAATAAGAGAGTCACAGTTCATGACAGTTTTCCCATTTTACTATTAATGAAATTTGTTTTAACAGTAATTATTAATCTTCATCTGCCTTCATAACATCTCTCCAGTATTTATGGGATTGTTATTCTATGCAACGAGTTGTCTCCTTTCAAGGCAAACCTGAGCTAAAGATGTTTTATGGATCCAAAAATGATTATTATTAATAATGGTCAATGATGAACTAATATCCAATGTTACCTCAAGGGCTGATTTAATATTTAGTTAGTATAAACTAAAATAGAAGAAAATCTTTACTACCTCAAGTGTGGTATAAAGTATTTACTTGGTCAATGGCATAAGTTATAGTCTTAAAAATTGAAATTGAAGTCACATCACCAAGGGGATGCTTTCTGATATTTCATTTCACATTGCTAAATAAATATGAACCAAACCCTTTAAGTTGAGTGACTATTATATTACTGGATTTTTTAACATAAGCATAGAAATCCAGTGGAAAAATCCTTTACCTAATTTTAATAATTTTTGTTAAGCTTCTAAAAGTCAAGATATTTCTTTCTATTCTCAAAATCATTTTAAAGAAAATTAGATAAATGCTCAGTTAGTGTTAATACGTGAGGCTGCAGTCATTTAAATTCCACTTACATTAAATGCCTACTATGTGAAAGACACTGTAATAGGCCCATTGGGAATTTTGGAGTCTATTTAGCCTTCTTTGTCAGCTCTATAATTTTGGCTAATGTTCTGTTACTTTCTCGCTATTTGAAATAAGGGGAAGAACACATAATTCTCCCCTGGCTCACTTCCAGCTAGAGCAATAAGTTTCAAAAATGTTATTGTGTTTGTGTTATGTAGTCATTTTTGTTGTCATTATTATTAACAAGATAGATTCTTTTAAATTCAAAAATGAACTTGTTGCTTGATAAAGAGGGACATCTTCACTAGCCCTCAGATTTGGCATAAAATTTATTATGTAAAACATCTGCTATTGCCTCCAACCCTCAGGGAAAGATGAGGACTAAAGATAAAGAAGATGCTAACAAGAAAGAAAATCATTACATATGTCCTGATTGGACTGGAAATAGTGGGTAAAGCCCAGAAATACATAAGTCTTCTGAACTTTCTCTCTCTCTTCGCTTTTATTATAGAGTTGTAGAGTTTTAAGTAGAAGTAATGCCCCTCTGCTGACTGAAACAAATCCAAAACCTCTTACAGCATGATACAATGGAAAGAACTAGAATCAGAGGACCCAGGTTCAAATGTAGCCTTGGATGCTCACAATCTGTACATCTCAGTAGACTTTTGTAAAAGTATTTTTTTCAAAAGTTTTTCAAAAGGGGGCAGGTGGGCTCAGTGGATTGAGAATCAGGCACAGAGATGGGAGATCCTGGGTTCAAATCTGGCCTCAGACACTTCATAGCTGTGTAACCTGTAAAGGGTGAATCCCAAATAATAAAATACCCAAGTCAGCTGCCAGATTTTATGGTGATTTAATTGATATAGTAGAGAAGATTTTGAGAAGAAGGAGGAAAGAAGGGGCTAATACCAGGCCGGAAGATAGGAGATCTAGAAAGTAAGGGTTTGAGTGTGAAGGAGGAAAGAATCAGCTTGACCTCCAAAGGGGCTCAGCTAAGATGCCCGAACCTGAAATCAGCTCCAGGGCAAACTCACCATCCAACACTCCAAGATGTTGGAATGCTTAGCACACTGCCAGTCAGAGTCATCTCTCCAGGGAACAAGAAAGAGGCAGAAACTGACATGCCTTATATGGATGTTTTTACATCACTTTTCTGCATCTCATCTGTACCAATGAGGACTTAGCTTGACTTAGGACAGCCCAGAGGTCTGTCCTTTTTTTTGCACATGTCCATTGAAGGCCATCTCCTCAGATAATTAAATCTTGAGTTTGATGCAGACCTTTCAAAATTTTGTTAAACTGAGTAGGGTGGAGAATGTGGGTTTTCCAAGACCTGATTCTGTTATTCCAAGCATCTCCATTGTTATTGATCAGGAAGTAGCTAAATCAGATCTTCTAAAGAATGGTCTGATTAGAGTGAAATAGTTTTAAAATTCACAGACCCTGGGCAAGTCACTTAACTCCCATTGCCTAGCCCTTACCACTCTTCTGCCTTAGAATCAATACACAGAATTGATTCCAAGACAGAAGGTAAGTGTTTTTTTTAAGTTTTTAAAAAGTTTGAAGTTTGCATTTTGTATTTTGCATTTTGCATTTCTGTAATTGTATGTTTTGCACTTGCATTTGTGCAAATATGTTTTCATTGATGTAATATTTATTTAGAAAGGAAATAGGATTGGGAAAATGGAGATTTAATGGGAGGTTTGTATGGGGTATGGAGGAGTTGAGGGGAGAGAGGGAATATTGCTTGGTGATGCAAGGGAGGGAGATGCCCCCTGCTGAGAGGAAGCAGCAGGGGTCTGATAAGGCCTGTTTGTTCTGGAATGACTGAACTGAAGTTCAGCTCCCTCTATGACCAGAAAAGATAGTCCACGTATCTGACTGCGACTTCAAATAATATAAAATTTAATAACCCATTGGAATTGGAGTTTTTTCTCAGCTTCAGACCTGAGGCCAGGCCCCAGAGGCTGGTGGAGGGTTCTCCCACTCCCATCTACTCTATATCAGTCCAGTTTTGTCTTTTTTAGAATCTTAGCAGTAGACAGAAAGCAAACAAGAACAGGTCTAACCTTCAGAAGAGATTGGACTTGAATCTTCAGGCTGAACCAAGAAAGAGGCACACCACACCAGACTGGGCTGACAAGCTCCTTCCTCCTCCAACACCTGGAAGCAAGCCCCCCCACCCCACCCCCCCCACAGGCAGGAAGTGCTAGTCACAAGACCCAACTGCCACTCCCAGTTGGCCACTTCCCCCACAAACTGTCAGTCTAATTTCCTTTCCACATTGATTATTTGTTTTTATTGAGAATTTCTTTTCTTTGATTTATATCCCTAGTGCAGGTTAGTATAGATAAGGTGTAGCAATAAGAATAGGATAAGATAAGCACAAGAATAAGACTATTTTTTAAAATATAATAATAATAATAAGGTTAGATATAGCTTTAGAATTACATAGAATAGCAAGGATATGGGAGAGATTTTTTAATCTCTCCATATGCTCAAAGGGGGTGGGGGGGGATTATAAGGATGATAATAGAAATTGTCTTGTTATATTAGTTTAGAGATAAGAAGTAGAGAAGCTGGTTTGAGAAAGAATTGGAGTTTGAAGCAGATCTAAGACAGAGTATCAGTTTCAAATGTTGACAATTTAATGGTTTTTCTGTAACAGTTACACACTCTGGGTATAGCAGTTACTCTAAGGGAGTTGGGAGTTACTCTCTGGGAGGTAGTGAGAAGTTACTCTCTCTCTCTCAAAGTCCTAACTTGGTTCTTGCTGAGACTCAGCCAGCTAACCTTTACTTTATAACTTCAAGACAAAGTTAAGAATTATAAGGATAAGGGTATTGTTATTGTAGAATAGAGAAAATTTGAGTTAGTCAGATCAGGAAGGATCACTGCTGCCTGTGGCCACAGGAGAAGCGGTTCCTTGCAGAACCAGGGAGTTTTATTTGGGTGGAGTTAGAGTCCCTTCGAGTTAGAAATCCTTTTTATCCTTATATATTTCAATAAATATTTTATTTTTTATAACAAGAGTCACTTTAGCATCCTTGTGCCTGACCCTGAAGAGAAGTTCACTTCTGAGCTTCACTTCACTGATATAAACTGAAGATATTTTGTGAGCACAGCAAGCAGAGTTTCTATATCAGTTTATAATCAATAATCAATCCATTGCTGTATTATTGTTAGTTTGCCTTTTATTTTTATAAGGCTTTGATTTCTTCATATGTCAAATGATAGGGTTAGACTAGGCTGCTGAGGTCCTTTCCATTTCTGGATAAATATTAGTCTTTTTTGCTTAGAGTATGTGCATGTCTTGACCTTGCTATATACAAATTAACTCATTCAGTGCCAATTAAATTACCAAAGGGTCATACAAAGGAAGGGATGCTATATACAAACTAGGTCAATATGGAAGGTTCTTGGAGACACACTATATATAAAAAAAAGTTATTTATTTATTTTTAATAATATTGAAATAAGTATTAATAATAAGGAAACCTTAACACTAGCCAGGAACTATCTCCACCCATCTGCTACGTCTACTTCACAATGGAGTCTTCTGATCTTCCAACTACACTAATACCTGCACTGACACTTGATAAAACCCCAAATGCTGATGATTAATCTACCTAAAATCCTTATTTAATTAACTTACTTTGACAAAGAGATTCTCCAAGTACATGTAATTCAGTCAGCCAAAATGGCAGCTGCTAACTGACAATCTGGTAGCCCTGGTATGACCCAGAGTCCAGACAAACAGCTTCAATCTTTCTCCTTCTTTCAAAACTGTTATCCAGCAAAGCAGATCTATCAGTTTCTTCTGAGATATGACTTCTCTCAATCAGGAAAGTAGAAACACTCTTCAGATGGGATTCAGATATCTCTCTTCCTTTCTACCAACCAAAGTAAAGTCACAGATGCCTGTCCAATAGCAGCAAGAGCAAGAGCAAGAGCAAGATTCACCTCACCTCACCTCATCAACTTACAGAACTTTTTTCTGTGTTCTTCCTTCCAAAGTCTGGTCTCACACACTGCTCTCTACCTTGCCTGTACCCTCAGAGATCTCTTTATCAAATATCTTATTTTAATCAATACCCTAATCAATATCCTAATTTCCTTACTACAGCTGATACTTTTAAAATATTATATAACCAAAACTGTCAATATAATATTCTCTAAGCTTTTCTATTTTTTGAGAAATCATGAGCTTTCATCCTATTTATACATCCAAAGAGTAATTTTCCCCCCTTTCTTCTTTGATTTGCTTATGCTACCTGTTATGTCTTTCAGGTATCCCTTTGGAACTTTTCTTGGTATAGAGTGTGCAATGGGGTCTATACCTAATTTCTACCTCAAGATTGTTTTTCAGTTTTTTCAGTAGTTTGTTAAATAATGAGTACTTATCCCAGTAGCTGAGGAGTTTGGTGCTATTTAATATGGAATTATTAGATTTGTTCACTTGTATATTGCATCCCTTCCTTTGTATGACCCATTGGTAATTTAATTGGCACTGGATAAGTTAATTTATGAAATAAAATAAGTTTAATGGCACTGGATAAGTAAATTAATTTAGATAGTTTTGTCATTTTTATTATATTGGCACAGCCTTGCCTTTTTGCATATCTTAAGCATTTTATTTCCACTTTCAAGATTCTTCCGCAGCTAGTTTGCAGTTTAATCAATAATTTTCCAATTAAATTTCAGCCATGTGTAACCTTTGATCACCACAGCCATGCTTTTCCCTTGGAGTCCATTTTCAGAAGCAAGAGAAGGATGGAGTACAAGGTTCAAGAAATGGTAACAAATAGCAGTAGCCAATTTTTGAGAAATTATCAGATCTAAGATCCTTATAGATGATGACTGGTATCACAAAATGATACCATGTTAAAGCAATTAGGGACCATAGAGATCATCTAGATCAATATATCTCATTTTATGAATTAAGAAACTGAGGTCCCAAAGGCCCTAACTTGCCAACTTAGAGTGATATGAGTCTTCTAGCTCCTAAGCCAGTGTTTGTTCCATGAAATTATTTTTCAGCTTTCTGCTCTTCTGAATTTTGATTCTCTGCCCCCATAAAATATGTACTAATATATAATAAACATAAAAGGATAACAATCAATGCTTAATATTCACTCTACTGATAGAGTCCTCTCCCTGTCATGAAATATGAGGACAGTTTAAAAAAATATTTTTTCAGAGAAAGCAACATTTTAGTTAGCCTTGTTCTTTGTAATTTAAGTGTCTGAACCACTTGCCTTTGGGAAGCCCAAAAGTGGGTGCTAATTGTAACAATAACAAAAAAATATCTGAAAAGGTAGAATGAGTGAGCTTTGCTTTCTTTGGGCCAAAGAGACAGCTTCTGATGATTTCCCAGTTCACCTACAATAAATGGTCTCTCTTAGACAGCTGCATCTCTCCATATCATATACTATTTTTACTGTTCCATTTTGCCTCTCAGTTCATTTCATAGCTATCAGAATAATAAACCAGATACACAAGAGCTCATTTTTACCTTGAATGGACTAATTCTAATTTTTCATGGCTGTTTGGGTCATTTCTGGATGTAATTACTTGTGATAAAGAGGTGGAGGTGACCAAATTAGGAATGAAATTATCTGTGTCAATCCTATAATTGTGTAGAAGCATGTGGTGCAGTGGATAGAGGTTTAGCTTTGGAGTGTGGAACACCTGGGGCCAAGCCCCGCTTCTGACAGACACTAACTGTGGGGCAATGGAAAAAGCCACTTAACCTTTCAATATCCTCAAGTTCAGACAAGTTGCTAAGGTACATCTGAGGAAAGAGTTTCCCACTTGATCTTCCAAAGCTGATTAAGTGGTAGGTCAGGACAAAAGAAAACAATCATCCTATCTTGAATTGTGGTAAATACATTTCCCATCCCTGACAGTAGAGCATCTTGAGGGAAGGGAAGGAGTAGGATAAATGTGTTCATCTCTGTATTTGCCACAGAACCTTGAAGATTGACTTGTACAATATGTAGCATATGCTTGTTGTTACCTACAGAGAAAAAAAAAGAAAAGATCTGTCCTCAAGAAGCTTTATGTTCCCGTAACTTAGTGGAAAGTTAAATGCCGTGGGAAGAAAGAAAATAAGAGACTTTTAGTTAGCCTTCATTTTAGGATTTAATTTTATTGGATGGCATTTCCATGACTATACCTGAGTAGAAGCATGTTCCCATTGCGCAAAGTATAATGAAATGAGAAGGTTCTTAATGATTTCCTCCTCTCTCAGAGGAAAGAGGGCAGATCATGTGGCTTGGAATAATAAGATTTAGAACTGGAAAGGATCTTGGAGATCATGTAATCCAGCCCTCTCATTTTACAGATGAGGAGCCTGAGGCCCAGAAAGGTCCAAGTGATGTGCCAAATAAATATTAACATCATAATCATGATCATATATGTCATCATTATAAGTAGTTGAGCAAGGATTTGAATCAGTCCTTTAAACCAAGAGGCAGCCGTAATAAATGCCAAGAAAGCTAAGATTCAAGCTTGGGTCCTCAGGTTTATTAGGATGAAATAAGTGAGGAGTTAATGAAGCAAATCATCAGTTTGTACAATAAAACAATTTGGGGGGACTTCAATTATCTGGACATCTGTTAGATTTCTCTGTCTTCTGAAAGCAGAGTAGTTAATCATTCTTGGCTTCTTTTCATCATTGTTTTATGGTTCAAAATGTGGAAAAAACAAAGAGAGGAATTATTCCAGATATGATTCTGTAATCAATAAAGAGGAAACTGACTTGAGATTTAAATTATAGGAATAATATCTTTCTGTATCTTGGAATTCATGATATATAACCAAAAAAGTCTTATTACTTCATAGATTTGGGAAAAGTTGAAAGAAAACGGTTCAAGGAAAGTGTTCATACAAATCTATGGTCCCCACAGGATGGAGTCATCTCAAAGACAAGATTCTAAAGATTCAAACAGAAACAATATCATTTTCTTTGGTGTGGGTGGAGGTGGGAGAGTGAGGAGTCATCTTAAAAGACCAATAAGAAATCACAAATAATTCATCAAGAAATTTGTATTTTTCAAAGATACATATAGAAGATTAAAGTGAGGGCAAATAATTAGAGATGACTATAAAAGACTGAGATGATTCTGCAAAAATGTCAAGACCACTGTAGTTCAGAATGACCCAAAGATGTAAAAATTTAGTCTTAATATAAGGGAGAACTCTCAAACATTCAGGCCCATCCAAAAATAGAAAGGGTTGCCTTGGAAGGTGGTACTTTCTCCTCCTTAGAAGTCTTCAAGCAAAGGAAGGATGTCCATTCAGTCTTTCTGTACTTTATAGATTTACCTAAGATTCAAAACAACTTGAAGAACTTGATCAGGGTCCAACAATTAGTAATCATGGGAGGTGTGATTGAACCCAAGTTATCCCTGGTCCAAATCCAGCAGCTGTATCTTCAGCACCAATGCTGCCTCAAAATAAGAACCTAGATTCACCTCTCTGACTGTTTCCTCAGCTGTAAAATGATGATAATGACACTTGAACTACCAACTTCACAGAATCTTAGCAAAGTGCTTACAAATAGGATCTCATTTACTCAACACTGTGAAGTGGTAAGCACAAATATTATCGTCTTTGTACACCTGAGGAAACTGAGGCTCTGTATGCATAAGTCTGAGCTCAAACAGCTAGAAGAAACTTAAAGGCATTGTCAATCACTATAAATTATTTGACTTTTTGCAACTGCTTATTTTAATAAAAATGATATATTTTTATATTATTTATTTATATTTATCATTATATATTATTTTATTTATATATAATTATATTTATAATTATAATAGATCTCTATAGGGCTTCAGTGTTTACAAAGTGCTTTCCTCATAAAAAATACCATGAAGTCATGTTTTTGGACTATTCCAGTGTATTGTGGAAAGGAAACTAGCCTGACAATTGGTGGGGGAAGGGGCAACTGGGAGTGGCAGTTGGGTCTTGTGACTAGCACTTCCTTCCTGTCGGACTTCTCTTCCTTCCTAGTGTTGGAGGAGGGAAGAGCTTGTTCAGCCCAGTGTGGTGTGGTATGCCTCTTCTTGGTTTAGCCCGAAGATTCAGGCCCAATCACTTCTGAATGTTAGAACTGTTCTTGTTTGCTTTCTGTCTACTGCTTAGATTCTGAAATTGACAAAACTAGCACCAACGAAGGGAGTGGTAGAAACCCTCCGCCAGCTGGTGGGGCCTGGCCTCAGCTCCAAAAGCTGAGGAAGACTCCAACCTTATTTAGGGATCTCCCTTGCCCCTCACTCCTGAAATCTCTCCAATCCCAAATGGTTATTAAACTTTATATTATTTGAACTCACAGTCAGATAAGTGGACTATATTTTCTGGGCATAGAGGGAGCTGAACATCAGTTCAGACATTCAAGACAAACAGTCCTTATCAGACCCCTGCTGCTTCCTCTTGGCAGGAGGTATCTCTCTCCTTTGCCTCACTGAACAATTATTCCCTCTCTCCCCTCAACCCCTCCACACCCTGCTACAAACCTCACATTATCCCCCATTTTTACAATCCCATTTCCTTTACCAATAAATATTACAGTATGATCAACTTTATTGATTTTTTCTTCTTAAAAATATTTTAGTCATTTCTCAGTCATGTCTGACTCTTCATGACTCCATTTGAGGTTTTTTGTTGTTGTTTTTTTTTGCAAAGCTATTGTAGTGTTTTGCCATTTTCTTCATCCCATTTTATAGATGAAGAAACTGAGTCAAGAAAGGTTAAGTGACTTGTTCCTGGTCACACAGCTAGTAAATGTTTGAGTCTTGATTTGAACTCAGGAAGATAAGTCTTCCTTACTCCAGGCCTTGTACCTTATCCACTGTGCCACCTAGCAAAGTTATATTTGCTATATCGTTTAGATCTCTGGGAGGGGGAGGAGGAAAGATACTGGGGATAACTGTGATGAAGTAAGAAATAGAAGACATCAATAAACTATTTTTTGAGGATTCTGTGAAGCTGATAGTTAAAGTGTCATCATCATAATTTTACAGATGAGGAAACCAAGTCAGAGGGGTGAATGAACTTTTCCATGGTTATGCTGCTCATAAGTCTTAGAACCAGGATCTGAATCCCAGACTCCCACAATTTTTCCAGTTCACTCTGGAGACTAATTTCTTCATTATATTCCTATGCAATTTGTTCATATGCCACCTTGGCAATTTGTAATCCTCTTCATGATTACCAGAGATGAGGAGGTGTGCTCGTGAACATGGGATAGGGAAGGGCTACCAAAGTTAAAGTGTCCATCACAATTAATGTTGACAATAACTTGGACATGCTTCCCTTTGTTCTGGGTTTAGTAGTGTAAATCAAGATTCCAAAAGTATGTTCTGTCTTTCTAAAAGGAAGAATTTTTCCAGCAGACACAAAAGTTTCTTTCTTGAAACTGTAGTTTAATTTTTTTTAAGTATATATTCCTTTTAAGGCTTATGTTTCTTAATGTCAGAAAAGCTTTGATCCTAAAAAAGGACAGAAGGTTAGAACTACACTTCTAAGATTTTTAAGTGGGTCACCCAAGTTGGCAAATTGCCCACCCCTAACTTCTGGCCAAAAAGTGTTCTGAAGTCCTTCTTCCCCTTTCTGTCCAATTTTCCCCCCTCCTCAAACAATACAATCTCTGATCAGATCTGATTTTTTTGTTCTCATTTCCCTGATGCTCTCTTCTGGTTGCTAGGGAAACAAATTGACTTGGTAACCTGCTGGAAGTCCAAAATTATCACCACAATGGAATGAAGAAAGCCCTTTCTCAGTGGTGATGTAGGTCACTTTAGGGATTATACTTTTAACTGTTACCCAGCAGAGATTTGAAGGGCTAGAACATTAAGGAAGGCTGCTGGATATTACTTTTTGAATTTGCCTTATTGGAGGAAATTAGAGAGATAGCGTGTTGTGGTAGAATTAATGTTGGACTTGGAATCAGGATACACCCGGGTTGAAATCCTGCCTTTGTCACTTATCAATTGTGGGACCCTAAGTAAGTCATTTAACCTCTGCCATTTTCAGTTTTCCCATCTGTAAAAGGGAAGAAAAATAGCTGTACTGTAAAATCTACCTCACAGGGTTGAATGAAATAATATATGGAAAGTGCTCTGTAAACTTTAAAGTACTATGGTGCCAATTATTATTATGACCAAATGCACTATTGCAATATATAAATATATATATATATAATTCACTTTGCAGCGAGTTATCTACATCTTAATCTGATGATTTTTCTAGGATAAGAAACTGTGCTTGAGAGGGTCTACCGCACTTATTTTCACTCTCCCAAGTTCCCATAAAACTTTATTTCATCCATTCACTGATATTTATTCAGGCCTCTAGACATCTAAGTGGCACAGTGGAAATGTGAACTTTAAATTACTCCATCCTACTTAGATCTTACTTTATGGTGAAGAAAAAGTTGTAATCTCCTGATTGAACAATGAAGATACTTAGTTTTTACTTTATAGTGAAGCTAGAACTTTAAGCTAAGTTTATTTTTAGATCTTACTACCAAAAGGTGTTAAGTAACTATAAAGGTTAAATTAATCACAAAAAGGTTAAGTAAATAACAAAAGGCCAACTTAACAAAGAAGTGTTAAGTAATTCAAAAGATATAATCTAATCAAAGAAGATGAGAACTAAAGAATGGGCAGTCCTGGAGAAAAGCCTCTGATGTGATTGGTAGACGTGAAAATTTAGAGGACGGGACACAAGAGCAAAAGGTCTATATATTTCGCGACACTTCCTCTCTTCTGGACCTTTGGTGACAGAGAGCTGGCTGGTGTCAGCATGCTGGGCCTTTTGGCATCTTGGCATGGCTACAACTATTGTCCGGTTCGGTGGTGAGTTTCTGGCTGAGTTTTCCCTTCTTTACTTTCCAAACTTTATCCTCTTAGAAGCCTCTAATCTCCTTCAGAGAACTAGCAGCAGAGATCTTGAACTTTCCCTGGCACAGCCAGGCGGGAGAAATCCTATGCCCTCTTCCCTCTTTCTCCTTAAAATCCTTTCCTCTATATTAATTAAAATTACCATAAATTGGGGGCAGCTGGGTAGCTCAGTGGATTGAAAACCAGGCCTAGAGATAGGAGGTCCTAGGTTCATATCTGGCCTCAGACACTTCCTAGCTGTGTGACCCTGGGCAAGTTACTTGACCCCCGTTGCCTAGCCCTTACCACTCTTCTGCCTTGAAGCCAAGACACAGTATTGACTCCAAGACAGAAGGTAAGGGTTTAAAAAAAAATAAGTAAATAATTACCATAAATTTCCAGACTGACTTGGGTATATTTTATTTGGGATTTTTTCTCTGGTGACCAATTGATTTAGATTTTAAGTTCATAACCCTAAAATTATCCTTACTGAATTTAAAGTCAGAAAAATCTGAGTTCATATCCTGATATAGACACTTAGTTTCTCAGTAAGCCATTTAACTTCCTTCTGCCTCAATTTCCTCTTCTGTAAAATGGGGATAATATATCCAAGAGTTATTAAGCTCCTTAAGGAGCTGCCATTTCCCTAAGGGGAAATAACATTTATTGTTGTTATCATTATTGTTGATGGTATTGTCCAGCTATTTCAGGCCAATTCTTCAGGACCACAATTGGGGTTTTCTTGGCAAAGATACTGAAGTGGCTTTGCCATTTCCTTCTCCATCTCATTTTACAGATGAGGAAACTGAGGCCAAAAGGGTTAAGCGACTTGGCCAGGATCCCACAGCTAATGTCTGAGGCCATATTTGAACTCAGGAAAATGAGTCTGGTACTCTACATCTACACATGTAAATAGGTGTTTATATATACATCCTATCCAGATGTTACAAATATTTTGGGGAGAGAGTAATGCATTGGCAGGATCAGGAAAGGTTTCTTTTGGAGGTGGCAGTTTAGTTGAACTTCAAAGGAAAATGGGAAATCTAAGCAACAGAGATGAAGAAATGATGCACTCCAGTCAGGGGGAACAGATTATGCAAAGGTACAGAGGCTGGAGATAGAGGTTTGTGTGGGGAGAATAGTAAGAAAGCCAGTTGGCTGAATCTGAGAGTATGTAAAAGTGAGAAAAGTTAACTGGAGATAAGACACAACCCCTGCCCTCATGATGCTTACAATCCAATAGGGGAATAAGATATAAACACAGATAATGACATGTATAATAGTATAGGAGGAGCACATTAGGGCGGTACAACACAAAATAGTGCTGGAGAGAGAATGTTGATGTTGAGGAGGTAGCATTTGATTTGGGCTTTAACAAGAGGCACAGGGAAGGAAGGGCTTTCTAGGCATAAGCAACTATGAGAGCAAAGACCAGGAAGTGGGAAGGAGCAATGCCTATATGAGGCGTCAAAGAATAATCCAATTTGGCTAACAGGCATGGATGGGAAAAATAAAGGTCCTAGAGTGCCGCCCAAAGGAGTTTCAAATTTTCTCCTGTGGCAGTAGGGAGTGTCTTGAGATTGTTGAACAGAGCAGATAGGTGACCAGATCCATGAATAAGAGATGTGATTCTGGCTTTGGTCTACAGCATAGATTAGCAGAATGGAGGAAGGAAGACATTATTTCCCCATCCATTGTTAACCAGTTGAAGTATTCTAAAGTTTGTGTTTCTTATAATCTAAAATGACTACTTTGAAATAAATTAGTGTGATTTTATAGTCATTTAAGCTTATCTAATAGTATTCATCTAAGACACTTGAAACTCAGCCTCCCTTCTTTATGATTACACCCTTACAAAATCTTGTACCTGTTTATAAATTGTATAATGTGACAATCATGTTCTGTCATTCATGCACTCTGTTTTTAATGTAATTAATTTTAATTTTTTTCAGTGAACAAACATTACTTTTCACTACCTCCTTACAAATGAAACAAACAAAATCAAAACCTTTATAATGAATATGCATAATCAAGTAAAACAAATTCCTAATTAATCACATCCGAAAGTACCTGTCTGATTTTCCTTCTGAAGTCATTCTCCTTTCAGTCAGGAGCTGAGCACTATGCTTCATCATTGGTCCTTCAAACTAGTGACTGGTCATTCTTTCATAAACAGGAAGCCCAGCAGGGTCAGTATGGTGGACTTTCAGAGTCACTGGCCACTGCTGAAGTTTCAAGTCAGAGAGATCTGCACAGGAATTAAGAGACCTATCAGGGTTGTTGGTGAAATGATTATTTTTCTGACACACTCTTCCTCCTGCTTTCTTTATTGAAGTGTGTATACTCCATCCCTACCTTGTCCTGATGAGCCAATGGTAATATTTTGGGGTTCCTCCCATCCCTGCCATGTCGGTGGTCCTGAAACAAAAAGCAATTAGGTATCAGAAGCACCAACCCCATGGTCAAGATGTCAGCACCACCCTCTAACCGAGTTAATCATTTCAAAGGAAATTCTATCTACTGGCCAAAGCATTTATGCTATGGAGTGAACACAGGATTATAGATTTAGAACTGGAAGGGACATTAGAGGTCACCTCTTCCAGAGGTGTGAAGTACACAGCCTAGGCAATATTGTGCCACATTGCAGTTCGGACCAGACAAAAATGTTATTGGGAAATATTTAACAAAATAAATAAAAATACAATAGAACATAAATAATGTTAATATGTGGTTTTCTGAGTCAAATCCTACAGGGGTCCTTAGATAGGGTTTAATGGCCTTCCCTTTCTATATGAGTTTGATACCATTGATTTAGTTCATTCCTTCTTCTTATAGATTGTGGAAACTTTTAAATGTCAGACCAAGAATCATGTATTTTATCCTCAGGGATAAATAGGGAGCCATGGAAGGTTTTTTCTTGCTTTGTTCTTTATTGGGGTTTTGTTTGTTTGTTTGTTCCTTTTACAACAAGAGGACATGACATGATTAGGCTTGCATTTTGGAAATATCAGATTGGTAGCTTTGTGGAGGAAGGGATTGGAAAGAAGAAGAGCCTGGAGACCAATTAGAAGACTGTTGCAAAATTCATCCTTAGGCCTGGTAGATCTTAACATATCTATAATTCATAACAAAAAGTTGGCAACTTTTAGAAATGTCATAGCAACTCACAGTTCATTTCTAAGGACAGTTGTATACTGGACACTTTTCGGGCCTTTTTCTGCAGTAGAAATATTTTTGTTTTACACTTTTCTTTGCATGAGACTTTTGTGAACAGTTGAAGCCATCTATCCTTCCCATTTCTCAATATTCAGCCTCAAATTCCTCATGGTTTCCCACTGAGACCATACTGATTAACTCACAAAGATTCAAATGCAATATATTTATAATTATAGTCCCACAGATTTTTAGTAATAAAAATTAGAGTTTCTAAGAAAGATACTCATACTCTACCAGGACACTAGACTAGGATTTTAGCCCCCATGACCCAGCCCTAGTTCCTCAAAAACAAGAGTCTCTCATGGTGAGCAATTACTGTAAAGATTGATAAAGGATGACATTAAGTAAGTCATTCAACTTCTCAGAGACATGTTTTTCCTCATCTGTAAAAGAGGGATAATAGTTCCATGACCTAGCTTGCAGGTTATTATGAGGACTGTACTTGATAAAATTTAAAATGCCATGCAAACTTGGACTGGCTCAGGGGAGGCAATTGTTAAATTTTCATTGTGATCATTTACATTTTAGAAATCAGCAAGCTATAAATCAGGGCTTGGTTTGTTGTTTTATTGATTGTCTAGACTAAAAAGATGATGGAGAAAATGTTAATAAGGTGGACCAAACTTGGTTTAATCACTCATAAGAATGGAGTTCTGGAGTGGTGTGTCCTGAGCCTGGTATCTTCCACCCAACTTCCAGAGTGATGTTCCTAACTCTAGAGTTGACCATGTCACTACCCAACTCAATATATTACCCCAATATCTCTAGGATCAAATGTAAATTCCACTTGTTGACACTGAAAATCCTTCACTATCTGACCCCAAGGTACCACTGCAGTCTTATGATGCTCAACACAGAATCTGACATGATATTGTTTTTGATTTTCAGTCATTTCAAATGTGTCTGCTTCTCCATGACCCCATTTGGGGTTTTCTTGGCAAAGATAATGGAATGGTTTGCCATTTTCTTCTCTGGCTCATTTTACAGATGAGGAAACTGAGGCAAATAGAGTTAAATGACTTTCCCAGAGTCACACAGCTAGGATTGGATTTGAGCTAGGGAAGATGAGTTCTCTATCTACTGTGCTACCTAGCTGCATAAGGCAGATTAAATTTAAAATATGTTATGGAAGGAAGCTAGGTGGCCCAGGGGTTAGAGAGCCAGGCCTGAAGACAGGAGGTCCTGGATTGAAATCTGATGCAGATACTTCTTAGCTCTGTAACCTTGGGAAAGTCAATTACCCCCCATTGCCTAACTTATTGCTCTTGTGCTTTGGAACCCACATTTAGTATCAACTCTGATACAGAAGATAATGGTTTTTAAAAAGTGTGTTCTGGGTTTTAAAAAAACAGGAAAAAAAACAACAGCAACAGCCCTGAAAGTTTATATGACACTAAAGATATAATTAATACTCAAGACCAATAGACTTTTTATTCTATATCGATCTTCATACTTGAAACATCATCTAGAGCTGATACAGTCTGCTTTCCCTTCAATGCAGGATTGACATGGAAATCAATCAATCAATAAGCATTTATTAAGGTTTGCTCTATACCAAGAACTGGTGGTACAAAAACAAAATAATTGCCTTCAAAGAGATTATATTCAAGTTGGAGAGACCACACGTGGACCATATCCATATCAAAGATACATATAAACTAGATAAAAGATGACCTTGGAGGGTCTGCACTATCAGCTAGGAAGATCAGCAAAGATTCCCCCACTTAACTCCACAAACATATAGAGAATGCAGAGCTTTTGCTATTTAATTGATAGATTAAATTAATATTTAATATTAATATTAATAATAAAATTAATATTAAATTTGGTAGGTTCCAAAAAAGGCTCTACTATAGACAATAACTGAGACTCAAACATAATTTTTATATGATATGGTAGCACCATAGGAAGGCTCTTCAAAAGACTGCAAAGGGAATCAATAATAATACTTCATACTTATTATTAGCATTAAGTTGGCAGTTTAAGATTTGCAAAGCACTTTACATATATTATCTTACTTGATCCTTATAACAACCATGTAAGGAAAGATTTTTTTTAATTTATGTAATTGATTAAGGAAAATTTTCCCATGGTTACATGATTCATGTTCTTTCCCTCCCTTCCTCATACTCACCTCCTGTAGTCAATGCTCAATTTCACTGGCTTTTACATGTGTCATTGATCAAGACCTATTTCCATATTACTGATAATTGCACTAAAGTGATCAAGTAGAATCTACATTCCCAATTATATCCCCATCAACCCACGTGATCAAGAAGTTGTTTTTCTTCTGTGTTTCTGCTCCCACAGTTCTTCCTCTGAATGTGGATAGCATTCTTTCTCATAAGTCCCTTGGTATTGTCCTGGATCATTGCATTGCTGCTAGTAGAGAAGTCCATTACAATCGATTGTGCCATGGTGATTCAGTCTCTGTGTACAATGTTCTCCTGGTTCTGCTCCTTTCACTCTGCATCAATTCCTGGAGGTTGTTCCAGTTCTCATGGAATTTAAATAAAGGTTTTTAATGATTATTATCTCCATTTTACAGATGAGGAACAGATTCAGAGAAGTTATATTTTACAGATGAGGAAACTGAAGTCAAAAGGATTTAAGTGATTTGCCTTGGGTCATATAGCTAGCAAGTGGCTAAGGTGAGATTTGAACTGGAGTCTTCCTGATGCCATGTTTAGTTCATTATTCAGTTTTATCTCTGAGAGAAAAACAGTTATCTGTCCAGGAAAGACTTCTTTGAAAAACAGAATTTAGAATGGACCTTAATGACCATCTTGTCCATTTTAATTCCCTCCTTTTTATAGATGAGGAAGCTGGGGTCCAGAGAGGGGAAGTGACTTGCCCCAAATTTCAAGGTTGAATGCCCCGTCACTGTTGCATGTCTGCTCTGAAGTGAAGGGTTGTCATGAATGAAGCTAATGTAAAAGAATGAGAACCCAAATAGAAGGATCATTTGTTATGAGAGAAGAAAGGGTATTGACAAAAAGAGAAAAGAAAAAAGCTGGAATGAAATAGAAGAAGGAGATAGGCATGTCAGGGCATAAAAACAAGAGGATGCAGAAGAATCTCAAGGGTGGAAATACTGAGTTTGAATTTATCTTGAATTGAAACAAGAAACCTGTTTCTTGGGAGTTATTTACTTACAAGTGTTAGAGGGAGGTTGATGTGATCAGAGCTTTGGATAATCTTAGCAGCAATAGTTAAGATAGAGCTTAGAGGTTGGAGAATGCTACCCTGTTGACATTTAAGTGGGGTGAGCTAGCAGACAGACTCAGACGGCTGTTAGAAAGGTATCCAGGAGTGTTTCAGGGAAATCCTGAAATAGAAACTAGCACAGACTTGGTTAGAATGAAATGATATACCATTTTGGAAGGGTTGTTGCTGAAATCATATGATTTCATTACTTCCTTAGAGCTGAATGACTCCACTCCAAAACATATCCTTAAGAAAGCTTCTAGAACAGGGTGTTGTTTTTTTTTTAATTTTCAATCTTTTTGTGTTATGTGGGTCATGGGACCCCTTTAACGATTTGGTGAAGTCCATAGGGACCCCTTCTCAAAATAGTGTGGGGGGGGTTAATTCATTATTGAAGAAAATGCTAAATTTCAGTTCAATGTTAGTGAAAATAGATATAATTTTTTTCCTATCCAAGTCTACTGACCCCCATGGATCCATGGATTCCAGACTAAGAACCAGAACATAATATGGTTAGGTAACTTCAAGCTACCTACTCAAGGAATATTGGTATAAATGCAAAAATCTATTTACACCTAGGATAGATTCACTGGACAAGAGAATCATATTGGATTGGCTTGTCCTTAGTTCTAATCCTTTCAATAAGTCTCTATGGATGAAAGATGTGAAATAGACCATCAAATCAATTGATCATTAAGGACTTACTGGCAGCCTACTGTATGCCAGGCACTAGGCTAGATCCTGAGAATATAAAGCCAAAATTAAAACAGTTTCTGACCTCAAGGAGCTTATATTCTATTGGGGGAGTCATGTAAATTCATTCAGAAGAAAACAGTAGTTTGAAGAGGGAGAATTTTATCAGCTTGAGGGTTTAGGAAAGGCTTCATTAGAAGATGGCACTTGAATGGAGTCAATCATTAGTCTCTCCTAGTTCCGATGGGATTTTGAGGAAGCATGGCACAGAGAAAAGGTAGAAGGTTCAAATCCCAGTTCTGTTAGTTACATTTGTGTCTTTGGACAACCCAAGTCACCTTTGTGGGCCTCTTAATTCCTCATCTATCAAAATGAGGGAATTGGATTAAAAGGGTTTTCAGGCTCTCAATCATCTGATTCTGTGGCTAAGTGCTGTCTTTCCTATAGAACCTTCCTTAACTTCTACAATGAGCAAGGATTGCTCTCTTGTCTAATCTCTCATCACTCTGACCTTTCCCCTTCCCTTAAATTATTTTTAAAAATCATTTTAATGATGAAATTTTTGTTAGATCACAATCATTTCTACCACATCCTCCAAACTGAGCATGAATTTATATGAAAAAAATTAAGCAAAATCATTTGCTGCCATTTCTGAATCAGGCAAAGTATACAATATTCTATACTAGAAGATCTCCATCTCTCTAAGATGGTTTTTCAGCCATTTTTCAGTATTCTAAGATTGACTTCTGTTTAGTGATCAAATTTTCATTTATATTGTTGTACTCATTCAGTAAGTACAAACCTTCTCACCTTTCTCAGAATCAATCACCAGATATTTAAATGTCAACTGTTTTTCAAACACCAGCTCATATTCATCATATTCTATTATATTCGTTTTTTTAAAAGTTATTCCCCAATTGATGGGCACTCATTCTGTTTCTAATCCTTTGCTACCCTAGTTACATTATGATTAAAATTATCTAGGGACTGTATATTAATTTTATAATTATTATTTATTAAATAGCAAAAAGCGGGCCAGAGAAAGATAAAGGGATGCATGAGCCACATGTGGCTGGTTAACTCTTTCTACCACCTCCCCCAAGAACTGGCAAAGCCAGCCAGAGCCAGACCATGTGGCTTCTAAGTCCATGATCTCAAGAGAAGAGTACACCTTCCTCTCCACCTCTTCCAAATTATGCTTTTCCTGATATCCCTTTCATAAGCCTCTCTAATTGATAGATTCATATCTCAGACCAGACAAGAGGTGAGTCTTCTGGACTCCAGGAGTAACCACTTGGCATTTAGAATGATCCCAGAGCCCATGTACAAGTGTCTTCTAGCATGGTAGACATAAGAAGGAAGAATTCCCTTCATGGCCTCAGGGAGCTACAGACCAGAGCTTCAGTTCTAAGATTTTTTTTTGCTTTAAAATTAAAAGGTTTTGGAAGCTAAAAAGGAGTTCAGATTAATATTAATTTTCCACATTTGCTGCCATAAATATTTTAGTAAATAGAATGTCCCAAAAGTTTTGATACAGTTTTAAGCATAAATGTTACAAACTTCCTTTAAAATTTTGAAAGGTTGATTATTTAATTTTCAAGTTGATGTTTCTTATTAAAATTCAACATAACCATTGTCTTGTGATGTATGTTACTCCAGTCAATTTTCAGAATTTGTAAAAATTTATATCAGTTGCTGCTCAGTGAGTGAAGGGACTGCATTTGTAATCCTAGTCTTAAAGTCATCCAAAGAATGAAATTTTGATACAAATATGACAGTTTTGACATCACCTCTCAAGAAATAGTCTAATGGAGATAGATTAGGGGATTGAAGTAGCCAAGCACCAAGTCCTCCAATTTGAGAAACTTATCCAAAAACTGTCACACAGGTTACATAATGACAGGGTGCTTTCTCGCTAAATTTAAATTTCATTATTCAAAATTTGTAAAACTGAATAAGTATAAAATAAGTTTTAAAAATTAACCTTTCAATTCTTTTGTTCTTATAACATTTATACTTGAAGTTATCAAAGTTTAAAACTGCCAAAGACTTTTGAGATACCCTGTATATTGGACCTTGTTTCTGTCTTTGCCTTCCACTAGTCAATGACAAGTAATTGCTACTTAGATTCTAATTTGAATTCTATTCCTTTTAATACTTCTTCCCATTCTTTTTCTCTACTCCCACCCACTAGACTCTAAGGGTCTGAATTGTTTTTCATGTTTATATTCCTAGCACCTAGGATAGTGCCTTTCACACAACTTTTCTATAAAATGTATTGAATTGAAATGAATTGGACCAAATTGAATTTCAACAAGTCAAAAAAGCTATTTTCAGAACACCTTTGACAGGTACCCAATTCAGGATTTTAAGATGTTTATTAGATCTCTAGAAACTCCATTGTCAAGTTAGAGCATGGCCAGGCAAGACATTTGAAGCAAATTCTTTCAAAACCTACTTATTTACCTGGTTCTTGCCAGGATGGAGAGGGAATTTGTTAGGACAAACAGCCCATTTCCTATAATCAAAAGATTAGATTTAAATGAAAGGAAGGCCATTTGCCTCGTCATTCACAGAGAAAAGCCAAGCCAAAGGGCTAGTCATAACAGAAATCTAGTATCTGCTGACACATGGAAATATATGCATTTATAAGAACACTCTATATCCTGGGCTTAACTTTTAGAGGTCAGGTTTCAATAAAAAAATATATGTTGGCAATCAAATGAGTCCTGGGAAATATTAACTGGATGAGTATCAAAGATTTTGTATGGGAACCAGGTAGAACTAGCCAAATGGTGCAGAGAATTACATGTGCTATGATTATGGAGACCAGTGAGTTGGAATTAAAGGGGCACAGACTATCATACAAGAGCTTTAAAGAGACACAAATTCTGTGTTTTAAGTCATTCGATTCTTAACATTCTCTTATGCTGGATGCCTTCGTCTGCAAACATCTGCCCCCTTGGCTTTTCAATTCCCTTTTAAATGACATCTTCCTCCATTAGAATGTAAACGCCTTGAGGGCAATACCCATCTTTCATTCCCTGTACTTGGCACAGGCACATAGAAAGCCTCTAATAAATGCTTGTTGACTGAATTTTAACAAGGTGAATACTAAATTAATGAAGAAGGATTAATGTTTTGATTTTTCCAGAGAAGAGGATGGAGCTTGCAAAACATAGGCTCTGTAAGCCCAAAGGGCTATAAAACAGTACATATCCTTTGATCCAGCAATACCATTATTGAGTTTGTATCCCAAAGAGATTTTTAAAAAGAGGAATGATCAATATATACAAAAATGTTTAAAGCAGCTCTTTTTAGGAGAGTAAAGAAATGGAAAGTGAGGTGAGACCCATCAATTGGGGAATGGCTGAATAAGTTATATTATATGATTGGGATGGAATATTATTATACTATAAAAATGATAAGTAAGAGAAGTCCACAAAAACTTGGAAAGGCTTATATGAATTGAAGCAGGGCAAAATAAGTAGAAGCAACAGAACACTGAAAATTGACAGGAATACTTTAAAATAAACAATTGTGAATAACAGCTATTCTCAGCGTTACAATAAGCCGAAACTATCCCAAAGGATTCATGTTTAAAAAAAATGCCATCTACTTCCAGTGAAAAAGAATTGAGTCTGAATCCATAATTAAGCAAACTTGTTTCACTATTTTTTTTCTATTTGAGTTTCCTTCCACAAAAAAATTAATATGGGAAACTATTTTATGTGATTGCACATGTAAAATCTATATGAGATTGCTTACCATCTCAAGAGGGATGGGGGTTTCCAAGAGAGGACTGAGTGAGAGAATTTGAGACAGTGTTCTTTGGAAAGCATTGGAAACTTTTTACATGAAATTAGGAGCTGAGCAAAAGAAAGTTTTTAGAAATATATTTGCTTTGACTCCTGGTAAAATTCTAAAAAGACCTTGATGCTGGGAAATATTAAAGACAAAAGGAAAAGGGGGTGGCAGAAAATGCAATGGATATATAATGTCATGGGAACCAAGAAAATGAGCTTGGACAGACTCCAAGAGATAGTAGAGGATAAGAGAACCTGGCACGCTATGGACCATGGGATCACAGAGAGTCAGACACTGAACAACAACAACATTTCCACAATATTAATAAAGGCATGGGTTGTGAGTATTTAGAAAGAGAAGAGACTACAGCACTAAGAACTAGCCACTGTGACTCCATCAGGAAGAATTCAGGCTCCACTAATTTAATTTCATTTTCTGACAGGGTTACTAGCTTCATAGATCAGAGAAATGAGATGACAAAAGTTTACTTGAGTTTCAGCAAAGCATTTGACAGAACCTTTTATACTATTCTTATTATCAAGATGGAAATACGTGGCCTAGAAGATAGTATGAATAGGTTGAATCAAAATCAATGACCAATGGCCCCTTAATCAGTCAAATTCAATTTTGAGGAGCATTTGTAATGGAGTGCTCTAGGGATCCTTGCTTGATCCTGGGTTACTTAACATTTTTGTCAATATCTTGAATGAAGTCATAGTTCAAATAAAAAGCATTTATTAGTTAAGCATTTGATGGAAGGCTGTCTTCAAAGATTTGAAAAACTATTATATGGGGGATGTTAGGAAGCAACTAGATCTGGAGTTAGGAGGATCTGGGTTCAAATCTGGATTCAGACACTCCCCAGCTATGTGAACCTGAGCAAGTTGCTTAACTCTATTTGTTTAACTCTCGCCACTCTTTTGACTAAGACAGAAGATGGGGGTTTGATTTTTTTAACATAGAAGAAGAATGAGTAAATTCATTAGGTTTGACTCCAAAGTCAGAGGACCACTGAGTGAATGTTACAGAGAGGGATATTTTAGCCAGATATAAGGAAAAATATCTTACTAATAGCAGTATTCAAAAGTACAATAGGTTACTTGCATAGATATTTCTACTCTTCCTTAAGCAGAGTTTGAATGACTGCTTGTCAGGGACACTGTTAAGGGGGATTCTTTCTCCATTATTCACTCTCAACAAATATTTCTTAAGAGGAAGGTACTAAGTTAGACAGTGAGATTACAGATAAAGAACACACCATTGTTCCCTGATTCTGAGACTCTGTGATAAGAAAATCCATATGTCAATGATCTTTAAGGTTTTCCTGGATGATAACTGGTATTTAGCTATATCGGGAAACTGAGGAAACTTTAGAGGGAAAACAAGGTCTAAGTGGTCCACTGAAATCTTAAAATAACACTCTCCAAACTGGGACCATATGAGATTTGCTTCCAGTACTTTATAGTCTGTAATTTCTAGAAATCTTCTCTTTTCCATCTCTAGCCTCAGCAGAAGAATCCTTTATTATCCATAATAAATATGGAGAGGAAATGGATAAATATGGTAGGAAGGAGGATCACAGTAGAAGTCTGAACTACCTTTCTGCCTGCTGGGATATACCTACTCCTTCTCTTTGTTCCTTCCCCTCCTTTCTAATCACGTCTGGAAAAGGAAGAGGGATGAATGGGGAGATGCTGGACTGAATTGGAAATGGTAGACTGAAGATTCCTAAACTATCTGGCCTGAGTCTGGGTCAAACTCAAGAAGGCTGGAGTTTGTAGCTCTACAAACAATCCCAATCCCAATCGTGGCCTGTACAAGTGTCAAAGGTTGCTGAGAGATAGTTATCAGTCACACAACCATTATCACCAAGGTCCTTGGCAAAACCACAAGGCAAAGTTATTTCTCCAGAATTTTCCACTCTATGCACCCTAACCCTTTTACCTAGATGCCTATCCAAGTTGCTATCCATCATAAATTCCGAACATATAACCCTGACTAGTCCTCCAAAAGAGCAATTCCTGTCTCCCAAATTCTTGCTTCCTCTTCTTTCCCCATCCTTCCTCCACTCCAAATCAAAACTCCCATGTGCCAAAGTTAATTATAGAGAACTTTCTATCCATTTTGTTTTCTTTCTCAATAACTTTTGGAGGTACAATAATCTCAAGTTTTAAATAGTGACCCAATTTCATTGTTCATTCCTTTCTTCTTCAAAATACCTGCAATCTTTTTTTTTAAATTAAAACTGCATTTATTTTTTCCATTTTAAGTTATTTATTTAGTCAATTTAGAACATTATTCCTTGGTTACAAGAATCATATTCTTTCCCTCCCTTCGCTTCCCCCACCATTTCTGTACCTGACATGCAATTCCATTGGGTTTTACATGTATCTTTGATCAAAACCTATTTCCATGTTG
Source organism: Monodelphis domestica (assembly GCF_027887165.1). Lineage (NCBI taxonomy): Eukaryota > Metazoa > Chordata > Mammalia > Didelphimorphia > Didelphidae > Monodelphis > Monodelphis domestica. The sequence continues at coordinate 64,668,969 of NC_077234.1, forward strand.
CTAGTGTTTGCATTAGGATGTTCATTTAGAGTCTACATTCCCAATCATACCCCCTCAACCCATGTAATCAAGCAGTTGTTTTTCTTCTGTGTTTCTACTTCCACAATTTCCCCCCTGAATGTGGATAGTGTTCTTTCTTATAGATCCCTCCAGGTTGTTCAGGATCACTGCATTGCCACTAATGGAGAAGTCCATTACATTCAATTGTACCATAGTGTTTCAGTCTCTGTGTACAATGTTCTCCTGGTTCTTCTCCTCTCACTCTGCATCAATTGCTGGAACTTGTTCCAGTTCCCATGGAATTCCTTCAGTTCATTATTCCTTTTAGCACAATAGTATTCCATCACCAACATATACCACAATTTGTTCAGCCATTTCCCAATTGAAGGACATCCCCTCATTTTCCATTTTTTTGCCACCACAAAGAGCACAGCTATGAATATTCTTGTATTTTTCATTATTATCTCTTTTAAATCCCTGCAATCTTAAAAATGAAATATTTAGTAAAAATTCTAAGGTTTTTGCATCATTTTCTTAGTCTTCCCATCCTCAAATCTTTTTAAAAAAATTATACTTTTACCTTCTGTCTTAGAGTCAATACTATGTGTTGGTTTCCAAGGCAGAAGAATGGTAAGGGGTAGGCAGTAGAGGTTAAGTGATTTGCCCAGGGTCCCATAGCTAGGAAGTATCTGAAGCCAAATTTGAATCCAAGATCTCTAGGTCTGGCTCTTAGTCCACTGAGTCATCTAGCTACCAGGCTCCTCAAACTTTGAATACATAAAATCCAGTGGTGTTGGATCACAGATTTAAAGCAATAAAAGGCTTTAGACAGAGATCATCTAGTCTAACCTTCTCATCTTAAAGATGAGGAAAATGAAACCAAGAGTGGTGAGTAATTTAGAATATATAGACAGTTAAGTGAGGATAGCTAGGTGACACAGTGGATAGAATGCTGAGCATGGAATCACAAAGTCTCATCTTCCTGAATTCAAATCTGGCCCCAGACACTTTCTAGCTGTATGACCTTGGGTAAGTCATTGATCCATGTTTGCCTCTGTTTCTTCACCTATAAACTAGAAGAATATAGCAAACCATCCCAGTATGTTTGCTAAAAAAAACCCCAAAAGGAATCTTGGAGAGTCAGTTAAGACTGAGGATAACTCAACAACAAGGTAGTAAGTGATAGAGTGAAATTTGAACCCAAGTCTTATGACCAAGCATTCTTTCTACTGAATGACCCTGCAAGAATTGGCTGCCAGGTCTCCTAGTACACTCTACATACTACAGAAACATATGCGCGACTTCTTAACCCACCCCAATGATGTCCCATTTTGGAATCCCTCAAGTAGAGTCGCTATGTGGAAGTAACTAGTGTTTGGGGGCAAAATATGCTTATGTAGTTATCTTCAACCAAGAGCCAAGGGTTTAGAAGGGTGAGAGAAGATCCTTCCAATCTAATTCTGGATTAAAAAGTATCATCTCAAAGCCTCCTCAGGAACCAAGGTTCCATCATTCGCTCTTATAGGATAGTTTCACTCTTAAGCAATCCCCTTTAAGAGTCATTAAGCAGCAATGGTTCAAGAAAACTATTTTGTGGAGTGCATGGAGTGAGATGTTGTCAAGACCTGACACAGCATCACTTCCCACTTAACTTTGTTTCTCAGACAGTCACAGGGGGAGCCTTCCCCTACAAGTATTGTTACTATGGTTACCACCCAGACTGGCACAAGATGTGAGCCAGGTTGAACTTCAAGGTATCAGAACCAACTGTTCTCCAGTCAGAAGACCTGCAAACTTCCCTGTCTAAGAAATAAGCAAACATCAGGACACAGTCGGTAACCCAAGTTTCTGACAACTTCCCAGCCTCAGGATGTCAGGGTTTGCAGGTCCTAGAAATGAGAGAAAGCAAAGAATAGAAAGAGAACAGCTGAGAAGGCTGTGTAGTCCTTACCAATTCCTGTGGAAGACATCAGCAGTAGTGGGATGAGAGACATATACTCTGGCATTAACTCAACAGAACTCAAATTTTGAGAGGGGAAAGGAGAAAGGTAGAAAAGCTCAGACTGGTCTGCTAAAAGTACCCTATAAAAAGGGATTTAAAAAACCCACCTTTGACCTCTGGCATCATCGCTGTTTTGAAAGGTGGAAAATCCATAGATTAAAGAATAAAATCAGAATGATTCAGAAATAAATGAAAAAGGGAAAAAACCCCACAGAGAATTCTTAAAGAAATAAGCAAGATTTAAGAGATTCCAATGTCATGTTGAAAATGAATGGGAAATCATAAGTGAAAGATTTTTTAAAAGAGAAAAAAAATTAGCCCCGTAAAATAGGTTGATACCCACGACTTATAGAAATTATTTAACTAAAGAATAAAAATAAACTTAAATAAATATTTTAAAAAAGAAAATGTTTTAACAAATTCTATTTATTCAATTTCTATTTGAAAATAGCTTGAATTCCATGTGAATCCATCCTTCCTTTGAGTCTATTTGTCACAAGCAAAAACCTACTGGTATCAGAGACTACCCATTCAGGTACCCTTTCATCTTTTCCCATTGTTCCTGGGCATTCTCTAAATATTTCTTTATGCCCTTTTCCAAGCCACCAAAACATAGGTCTTTCTTCCTACATTTACTACTTTGATATGCAAAGAATTAAATGTTAACGGTGATGGACAATGTTGCCTACTAGACAAAGAGAGGGAGAGCCAGGAGAATCTAGGTCCAAGTCCTATTCAAATGTGTGAACAGTGACCAAGTCACTTGTGTCAGGCTATAAGATCTAAGGCTGAATTTTAAGGTGACTTGTCAATATGGCCCAGGAGAAGGGCGTTCCCACATCCATAGCTCCATAGACCAAAGAAATCACAGGTTTGGTCCCTTCCCCAACTCGCCCTCTTAAAAACAACAACAACAACAACAACAACAACTTTAATGATCAGTATTTTGAGCAGTGTGGGCATCTTCATCCCAAATAAAATATTTTGGATATCATAGCATATGTTGAAAGTGCAATAAGCAGTTCCATGTGATCCAGGACTTAAATTCCTGATTTCAGGAGCATAAATCTTAGATCTGAGATTTTATTCACACAATAGACATTCCTTCTAACAATGAAGCTCAGAACCTCCTTTGTAACTTATAGGCTTAGAGGATCACCAACAGTTCTGAAAAGTGAAGTGATTTGCCCATGATTACAAAGCCAGTATGTGTCAGACACAAAACTTGAACCCAGGTCTTTATGGTTTAAGGACTAGTTTTTATGGTCATTATACCATATATATATAGGACCACTTGGACATTTTTAAATTTACGTGGCTTAGTAGCCGGTCTTTGAGAGTTACCTTAGCTGAAAATTTCATCACATCAGAGTCAAGTTGATAATAAATCTCTGCAGACTTGGCCAAGTTGGCCCTTGGAAAATAGGCATCTGGGCAGGCATCAGGTATCTACTTGAAGCTATGGCAGCTTGGTAGGAACTGCCTGCATTTTTACTTCACTGGTATATAGGGTCACTTTATAAGCCATGATGAGTGTCATATGTAGGGGAAGAACTGTAGGGTTGGAGAGTATTTTAACAGATCCCAAGATTTTACCTCTTCCACCTCTTTCCTAGATTAATCTGAGAAGATCTGATTTAAAAAAAAAAAAAGAGGTAGCTGCATAGTATAATGGAGAGAGTAACACACCTGGAAAAAGGAAGATCTGAGTTCAAGTCCTTCCTCAAACACTGTATGACCCTAGGCAAAACATTTAATCTCTCTTTGCTCCAGTTTCTTCCTCTATATAATGGGGATAATAATAGCACCTATCTACCAGGGTTGCTTTGAAGATCAAATGAGAAAATATTTGTAAAGTACTTAGCACAGTGTTTGGCATATAGTAGGTGCTATAGAAATGCTAGATATTATTATTATTATCACAAATACTCAGTGATTAAATTCCCATTCTGCTGATGGCTAACATCAGAAAAATATCCTCATTACTTTTTTTTAATCCTTACTTTCTGTATTAGAATCAATACTAAGCACCAGTTCCAAGGCAAAAACCCCCCAAACAAACAAACAGTAAGGGCTAGGCAACTGAGATTAAGTCATTTGCCCAGTGTCATATAGCTAGGAAGTATCTGAATTTGAATCCAGGTTTCTAGCCCCTAAGCCACCTAGCTGCCCCACCTCATTATTTCCTTTTGTAGAAAACCCTTAACTTCCATCTTAGAATCAATACTTTGTCTTGGTTTCAAGGCAGAAGAGCAGGAAGGGCTGAGCAATGTTGGTTAAGTGTCTTGCCCAGGATCACACAGTTAGGAAGTATCTAAGGTCACATTTGAACCCAAGATTTCCCATCTCCAGGCCTGATTCTCTATGCACTGAATCACCCAGCTGCCCCCTTTACTACATCTTTAGATTCTTGGGAATAATTAATAAATATTAGCAGATGCTCCATACCTTTACCTAATAGCTACAGCTATCTCCTTTTGTTTGGACAAAGCATCAGCTCTGCAGTTCTCTCTTCATTTTATTTTGTTAAAATTTGGTGAAGTTCCTTAGTTTTGAGTCTTCTAATCAGTATCAGTTCTCCCATTGCCTCCAACCCTAGCAGTGTGACTCTGGGCAAGTCACTTAACCTCCATTGCCTAGTTCTTACTGCTCTTCTGCCTTGGAACCAGTACTTAGTATCGGTTCTGAGACAGAAGATAAGGGTTTAAATTTTTTTTAATGTAAGTACATAGAAGTAAGTATATAATGTAAGTACATACAAATATTTGAATGGAAGATGACTTGGTCTTCCTCTTCCCATCATCACTTGAGTAACTGTCTATTTTATTTAAATATTTCTTTCGATAGCTGTCTTAAATATGATATAATATAAAATCATAGACCTAAGAGTCCATCTAAGCCCATCATTTTACAGATGAGGAAAATGAGACCCAGAGAATTTAAATGACTTGTCCATGAATCCCTGAATGGGAGGAAGAGAGGTACAATGAAAGAATTCAGTTGAACTGATGATTTCTGAAGCACTGGAGGGCTTTATGTCTTTGTATTCCAAGCCCCTAACATAGTATCTAGCATGTAGCAGTCATTTAAATGCTGGTTAAATTGAATTGATTTTAGAAAACTGCTTTAGAAAAGAAAAAAGGCAGTGAATTGAGCTCGAGCACCTCCAGAATGGAAAGGTTATGAGACCAGTCAATGAGAAGGGTCTGAATATCAGGTTCAGAGAAATGGGATACAGGAAAAACAGGATGACTTGGGGGCAAAGATCACAGGGAAACCAGCTGAGCTGGTGAAGGAAGCCACTTAGCAGACAGTCATCTTGCCATAGACAAAAATCCTCCTGGGATCCAAGCAGGAGGATAATTTGTTCCTCCAGAGAGTAAAATGATCAAAAAGGCAACAGCCTAGCTTTGATGAGAGAAGAAAAAGTAAGGTGGGAACTGTAACCTAGAAAAGGGGCCTAGGGAAGAAGAGACAAGGGACTGAAGGGGCAGTAGGAACAGGTAGAATCTGGAAGGGACTTCTGCCAAGCTGAGTAACACAGGAACATATTAGTGATTTTCATCAGCTGGGTATAGCTTGTATTATATAACTTCCTTGTACTGAGCTGCAGATTAATTAGATGAGGATGAGCCAGCTAACAGAAAAGGATGGAAAGATGATAAAGTCTAGGTACTACAGGTACAGATTCAGGACTAGTAAATCTCTTTTTGTCCCACTTGGGTAGTAGCTGAGAAAGAATCAGCACTTATGGGCTTGGGGAACCAGACCGGGAACGTGTTCCATGCCCTATTTCATCAGAGAAAGAATCAAAGATAGACTTTGCCTCCTTTACAATTTGGCTCAAGATGAACTCTTACTGAACATTAGTCTCTTCTGGATGCCTGGATGCCCACCTGCCCCTCCATTGTCTTTATAATAACAGTTGCCACTCATTTAACCCTTTAAGGTTTGTTAAGTCATCCAAATTCCATTTGAGCCACACAGCTATACCTTGGAGTTGGTTATTATAAGCAGTATTTCCATTTCACAGGCAAGGAAACTGAGACCCATAGTGGTTAAATTATTTGCCCATCATCAGACAACTAGTAATTAAGGGTTAGTGGAAGGATTGAAACCCAGATCTCTCCTCACTTTGGGCTAGTATTTGTGTCCCAGAGCCTCTCTTTGAGTTTCTGTCAATGTTGTCTCTGACTAAAGAACAGGCAGGGATATAGAGTGGAGACACCAGAAGGTAGAAACTTTTATGGGATCTAGGATGCAGAAAACTGCCTGAGATTATTGAGTTAGCAAGAAGAGTTCATTACAATAGGATATTCCTTGATTCACCTCCTTACCATATCACCACTGAGGAAATCCCCACTTAGCCTTTGATATAGGCTTTGAGTAGAAATCTGCCCCTGTGAGGCTATCTGTGTTAGGTCAAGGGAGTGTCAGGATGAAGAGGAGAGCTTTCTGAAGAACTGGAGGTTAAACTCAGAGAGGAAGAGAAAATAAAGGGAAAGAGAAGGACAGAGTTAGCCGTAGAGATCCAGGATGATCCAGAATTGGATCATGCCTCCCCTTGGGTGTGTTTTGCACTATTTGTCCAGGAGTGATAACTCTTCATCTAGCACTGAGCCCTGGAATAAATGTCTTTTCCTTTTTGGAGTTATTCATTAATTCACTTAATAGATTTTTATTGTCTCCCCTTCACACATACTATATATCAAGAATCATGCTGGAATCAACTAGAGAGAAAGAAGGATTGAGCTTCAGTCCTTGCCTTTAAGGGACTCCAAGTCTTAGAGAAGATATGTATGCATAAGACAAGTACACAAATGACCATGCTATAAGGGAAAGCGGGAAAGTGAGATGTCTGAAGGGCTCTCACCCTTCCTATGAGAAATTAGATGAGCAACTAGTCAATTGAGAGTTCCCCCAGCTACTGTGCTAGGTGCTTGGGATACAGATACCAAAGTGAAACCATTCCTGAGCTTACTTTGATCAGGGAGTGCTCAAAATTACTCTAAAAATTACTCAACTAAGGAATAATTGGCAATGAAGACAAAAGATGGAGCGATGTCTATCTGAATTTAGCACATTTTACAAGATGAAATTCATGGAGAAACAACTTCTTGCTTCTTGATTACAGATCATCTTGGGCACCTGTTAACTTGCAACAGCTTGCCTCTAAAGTATGAAACTAAAGAATGGAGGAAAATCCAAAGCAAAAGAACTAAACAACTTGAAGAAGACAGGCAATAAACATTTATTAAGTGCCTACAATGTGCTAGGTTCTGGACTAAGAGCTGGGGATACTTAAAAAAAGGGGTGATAGCTCCTGCCTTCAAGGAGCTTATTAATTCATTGATGACACTTGACTGAATTACATGACAGTTGAGCCTCTTAATGCAATGGAGTAGTGCTTACCTACCTAACCTACCCCATTTGGGGGTGTCTTTTGCCCTAGAGGGAGAATTTCAGGCTTCCTTTATCCTATTCTGGATCATTCTGGATCTCTGTAGCCAACTCTATTCCTCTCCTTCCCTTTATTTTCTGTTGCTCTCCAAATTTGACCTCCAGTCCTTCTGAAATCTCTTTTCCACATTCTGACCCCTCCCTTGACCCAACACATATAGCTTCATCAAGGCAGAGTTCTGCTCAAAGCCAACCCCAATGTCAATTCTAATTAAGATCCATCCAGTTCTGATCTCAGCTCAGCTCTTGCTGACCATTGTCCTTTTACAGTGACACCCTAGCTTCATGACCCCAAAACAAGACAGGATTCATTCCCACAGACAATCAACCCTCAATTAAGCACTATTACTAATAAAGAAAAACAGTGGTGCAGATAATTCAAAACAGCAACCCACTCTCTGTCCCTTGATTATTCTGATTTGACCATGGAATGTACTTTATGATGGGTTGTAGCAAATGTAGAATTCTAATTATATTTTTCTTTAGCTAATATTAAAATTAGGTTATCTTCCTTAAGGCTCTCCCAGCTGCATGTAATGGGGGTCATATCCCAAGGATATGCTGGGTGATGATAGAAAAGCTGGTCTGGATTTTGCAGATCCTAACTGCCACCCAGTCTTTCTGGTAAATGGGCAGACCTACAAGTGTGCATGGAGCAGGCTTGCCTAGAATCACAATGGACTCAGGGAGCTTCACAAAATTCTATTTAGGGACTCGACTTTAAACCAACTTCCTTGCTCCTTACTGGAAATACAATTTCATGAAGCAGGCTTGCCTAGGATGGAAATGGGTTCACGGAGCTTTACAGAGTTTCTTACTAGAAATTTGATTACATGTAAATAATAAGAGTGCCAGCACTGAAAAAAGAAAGGTACATCCATCCTCAAATCAGAATCACACTAACCTGACTCTTTCACACATTGTGTTGGACTGGATAGAGGAAATCAGGCCATAACTTGAGAAATGGTAGATATGGAGGGGAAAAGGGATGCAAGAACTAAGAACAGGCTGTCTATTCTGAATACTGGGATAAACGTGGTCAAGTGGATAATAGGGAAAGGAGTCATTTATGTCATGAGTATGCCAACATGAATTTTATTGTCCTATCTAGAACACAAAAATGGGAATTTTTAAAATGCTGATAAATGAAATCGGGTAATTTACTCATGAGGAAAGACACTTTGACTACAATTGCCTGGTAGCTTCCCAAAGAAGAAATCATTTTATTCTGTGACATCCTGTGAACCATGTTCATCACAACTCTGGCCTGGTGACCCTTTACAAAGAAATCTTTGAGACAGGAAGCATGTTATTATATGTAGAGAGCCGGCTCTCTGTGATAAAGGAACCCCCCAGGTCCTGTCTCTAACATGTACTGGCTGCAAAATCCTAGACAAGTTAACTGAATCTCTGAGTGCCCAGGCATATCCTCTAAATCCAGAGGACTATTTAGTCTTCTAAATTGCAGAGCACTTGCGGATCCCTTTTGACTGAAGGAGTTTCCCCACAGAGAGTTCCTTACTCTGATGAAATCACAGATCCAGGCTGAGACACAAAGGTAAAAGAAGACTTGTATGCAGTGACACAAAGTGGGGAAATTGCAGAAAGTGAGTAATAGACAATGAGTACAATCGCTAATGCAAATGAAAACACTAAAAGGCAGTTTAACCATCCTTCCTCTTAGTAGAAAGACAAAAGACAAAAAGGGCAAAGAATGTTGCAGATGTTGTCAGATGTGGTTACACTATCTTCCGTAAGTTTTATGCTTGGCTGTTGTTATTCGTTACAGGTGGAATGGGAATGGGTTACAGATGTCTTCCCCTTCTGCTACTGTCTCAAGTCCCCATTTTATATCACTCTTCCACTGTTAGCTGCCAGTAATTAGCACCCTTATTCCAATGATCATCCAATTCACAGATTTTGGAGCCAGAGGTGGGAGTTGGGTGACTGGTAGACACCAGAGGTAGATAAGCAGGCCTGAAAAAGAATTTGGCAAGCCTTCATATCAGAGACTCTAGTCCTCCTGAACTAAGAAGCTAGAGTATGTACAGTGATCCCCCTCCCTGGTAAAACCATCTGGGCATACAGGCTAAACCAAGTAGAGAGTAATCAACAAACCTCAGGCCCATTGGTGAGTCAGGGGGATGTCTATCCCAAGCGTACCAGAACGTCCTCTGGAAGAATAGGCAGATGAGAGCAATTTGTTCAGTGGCCATAAAGGCAGGAGGTGCTTATAGCTTGGTCATCCACCAAATCCTGGGCCAGTTGGCCCTGACTTTTGCCTTGCAACTGAACTTCGAAGACGTTAGAAGAGAGTGAGACTTGGCTTAACTCTGCCTCACAAAAATCCAATTCTCACTAAAGTCAAGACATCACCCCATGATGTCATTGGTCCTCTTCCAAAATGAAAGACAAACAACAACAGCAGCAGCAGCTTTTTTTTAAAGGGATATTCATTTTGGAGATATAGCAAGAACAGAAATAGCTCCCGACAAATTGGGAGTATAGTCTCCCTCATGTTATTTCAGGCTCTAGGGACAGTGAGCTCACACTTAATGCAGTTTCTACATGGCACTTGTCCCACCAAGTTCATGTCCAAATGGGCATCGCTGCCATATGAGTCCTACCCACAACTCCAAGGGGCTGGGTTTTGATAGTCACTCCTTACTCCTCAAGGTCCCAGGGCTAGACTGACTGTCTGCAAACTGTAGAATATGCTTCCCTCATAGATCACTTGGTGATTCATTCTCCTGACCTTTCAAGACTCACAAAGTTGTAGCCTCCGGTCCCCTTCACCTAAAATGGAAAAAAAAAATCCATCAACAAATGCTGGGATAGAACTAAGAACCATATTGATGAACTGTATTTCAGCATTGGATTGGAAGAGCCTGTGACCCTTCCCATAACAGCATTCTCTTCTTTCATTGGAATGCTACCTGGCAAGAAGTCAGTGAAGAGAAAGGGTAGGGATTTGATTCAATTAGTGTCCTTTGAATATTCCACCTTTAGTTACACCTACACAGGTAATCAAAGAGTCTCTTCTTCACCACATAGCCATCAGACCAAAATGAATCATAGAATATCTATGCATGCTCCAAAATCCACCTGGGAATTGCATTAGCTAAGCACTTTGGGTAGGTTCATAAAGATGGGGCTTCTGGGCCAGTTGTTATATAGCATCCTTGCCTTCAGAGATTAAAAATCAGGGTTTATAGAGGATGCTTCTGCCAAATCAAAGAACCAAGAAATTTAAGACAAATGAAAAATGAAGCCTGACAACATGAAAAGATCTTTCTCTGTGTTTTAACAAATTTGTCACCTAGGGAGGAGAATCTTCTGCCAGGGTTAGAAAGGTATTCTAATCCAAGGCTCTGAAAAGAAAAATGCTGAGGATTTCCCATCTCTTTCCAAGGTTTTTGCTGGTTTTATTACTGAGAAAAGAGCAGCAGCTTTTCTATTTTTTAAATGGTTGTGCTTTTGAACTAAAAGAGCAGGGCAGAGTTCACTCTTCTCATGAGTAAAACATAGCACTAAAGCCAAAGATTTTAAATGAAGCAAGATGTTGGAAATAGAGAGAAGCTCCATAGCAATGTCGGTTCCAGTGAGGGCATGCCTGGCAATATCCAGCAGAGCAATATTAAGTGGACCAGGGACTGGCATAGAACCATGTATCCAGGAGAGCAATGACCAGTGGAAATTATGGATCCAGTTTAGACCAGCACGGGGCATGCCAAATGGTATCAGCATGGTGATATCACTAGAAGAGATCAGTGGTTCTGTTTTGTTTGAGGTATGTGATGTTTCTGCGTAAGCATTCTCAAGACACAAGCGCTCCCTCCACATGTGCCTATGCACGTGCCCCATGCATATTCCTACATATGTCCACTCTGCCCATTGATGGTGCATTTGTGAAAAAGTATGTGTGCCATAGGTTAAATATGGGAATTGTTTCATTGTTACTTTTATAACTATACTATTATTGCCTTGAACTAATTATCTCCTCCAGGGACTATTAAAGGTATAGAAATTGATGGTGGCTTGGTGGGTATAATTTTGAGTCATTATGGAATCACAGAATATTCTAAGTCTGATGTAGCCTTCTTTGGCTAATAAGATCCTATTAGCTAGGGATGCCTTGAGACATAACATTTCAATGGAAATTATCTCTTTCTTCTGTGATTTATTTATTCTTCATATGTCTAAGCCTTACTAAAAAGAAACCAATTATCCCAGAGAAGTGGACAGAAGAGGGCTCAAATGTGTTAGGATTTTAATAGCCAATACGTGGTATGTATTTCTCTTCTTTCATCTTTATTTGTCTATGTGAGGAGTCCCTTTGGCAAACGATTTCTTGGATCTCACATCCTTCTCCAATTTGTGGTCTCTGTGTTACACACTGTTGTAAAGTTCAGTTTCCCAGGATGGTCATATTTACTTTGGTCAAGCTTAATCTTAGTGGTTAATAGCCTTTTCCCTAATTACAAGCCTCTGGGAGTTGGTTAGAGTAGTGAATCAGGGCACCATTTCAAAATCATTTGTTACAAGAATAGAGATGTGTTTTTAAAGTAGGAACAAATCTCCTTCTATGTTCCATTGTTTCTTTGAATTAGGAAAGAAGTGTACTTCAACTAATATGACAATCTTACTTTAAATCCCACGTGAAATGTCTACATATATCAGTGTCACCCTCTATAAAGTGAGGGTGGACTGCTAGTGGAATTCAGATGACCTAGGTTTTGAATCCCAACCCTGCATGACCTTGGGCAAATTACTTCCTTGTGCCCTCAGTTTCCTCATCTATAAAATGGAGGGGTTAGTTTAGATGACCTGTATGGTCTCACTCACATCTCCAGATTTTAGGATGCTAAAAACCGGTGAACATGGTGATCTCCAAATTTCCTTCCAGCTCTAATGTATAAACCTGTGACCTCCTACTATAGCCAATGCCCAAATTTATTCTTTTTTAGTCCTTACTTTCTCTCTTAAAACCAATACTAAATATTAATTCCAAGGCAGAAGAGCGGTAAGGCCTAGGCAGCTGGAGTTAAATGACTTGCCCAGGGTCCCACAGCTAGAAAGTATCTAAAGACAGATTTGAACCTAGGTTCTCCAGACTCCAGGCCTGGTTCTCTATCCATTGAGCCACCTCACTGCCCACCCCACAAAAAAATTGATTCCTTCTTTTTGTTTTATCCTTACTCATCACTTTTTTTCTTTTCCCCTTCTGATTTTAGCCCATTATATTAATCTTTTTGTCTCTCTTTCATTTTTGTTGAATAGTAAAAATTGGTTTCTCAAGATAAAAAGTTGGCAAAAACATATTTATGATAATTTATTACATATTTATAACAAATCATATGTATTACATTATTATATCACATATTATACTATTACTAGGGCAGCTCTCCAGCCTCTGACCCTCACCTGACACCCAGCTCTCACTTGTGGCTCCCAGTAGCTGCTAGCATGCAGCAGCGGCCACACCCCGAGCAACAGCTTCGACAAGCCAGCTAAACCTTGTGAGGGTAGCCATCGGGTCGACATCAACCCCTGGTGAACTAGGGCTTTGCTCACCCAGCATGTGAAGACTATTTCAGTGGAACAGGCGGAAGAAACCAACAAGAAGGTTCAACAGCTGAGATGGCAATACAGCAAGGCACTGTGGAGTGCTTAGGTCGTGTTGGAGCACCAAGGACAACACAGCCATCCAATGCAGCTGAGGAAGTCTCCAGGTGTAATGGCTTTTCGTGCCACTGGACCCAGGCTTCCAATGCCAAGAGAGTGGGACTGTCTCTGTGCATCGACTTTTCCACTTAAATCTCCTTCACGCACAAGTATCTTTGTGCACAAAAACGCACAAAGACAATCGTCATCCTCGGTTACCGAGAGACTACTACTATACTATTACATATTTTAAATGGTATCAAAAAATAAACGTAGGCATTCTACAAGGAAATAGTTTAAGGTTTAGCTTTTTTATAATAACATTGAGGTAACCAGGTAGGCAAGAGGTAGTCATAAAATAGTAGAGAGCTTCCTCCAAAACCACAAAGACATTGGTTCAAATATCTCCTCTGCCATATTGGCTGCAGGATCCTGGACAATTCATTTAATCTTTCAGTGTTCTGGGCAACTCCCAAAGATGTTATATGGCAGAGAATGTGCCATCTTGCATTAATCAAGGAAGACTTTTCACCTAGGAGTTCCTCATACCCATGAAATCACAAATCTCTATCCCTATTCAGTCAGGCCTGAAAAATGTATGGATTTCAAAATATACATTCAGACATTTTTAAAAAATAGTAGCACAAAGGAACATGGTTCTGAAGAAAAGCTATTTCTGAAAAGATATCTTTCTTTTGCCTCCATTGCCTTTACAGAGATGGGAGGTTCTTGGGTGTGGAACATTGTATATACTTTCAGACTTTATACATTGTATTTTGTAATTCTTGGTGTAGTCTATGTATCCATTGGTTTTACTGAAATTTTTCTCTTTTTCTTCTTTTTCTCCCTGAAAAACATTCTTTGTTATGTGGAATGACCCTTTGAGAGGAAAGAAATGCAAAGAATCCCTGGAAAATTCTGAGTAATATAAAAACAAAAGATGCCACTAAATATATTTTTAAAATATAGACTGACAAAAAAGAAAAAGAATAAATAGTAGTAAAATTCAGAGATGTGTGCACAGCTAACTTAACCATTTCATGAATAATTGGGTCTAGTAATAAATATTTCATTTCTTTGGACTTAAATCTCAAAACCAGACACTAAAAGTAAACCACCAATTTAGTATTTCCATAATCAAATTTGCTTTAGAGCAGTCAGCTATGATTAAGCCTTTCAGTTTCATGATCCAAGAATATGTGAGAATACTAAGGAACAATAGTTAAGTTCTAGGACCTGGCACAATACCTACCATTTAATAAAGATGTATTAAATTGAATTGCAGGTGAAATCATGAAAGTCACTAGCAAATTCCTGAATTCTAGTTCAAGGCCATACAGTTAGTATCCAAAATTGCATTGGGCAGGACAATTCTGAGGGACTTATAAGAAAGAATGCTATTCATATCCAGAGGAAGAACTGTGGGAGTAGAAACATAGAAGAAAAACACCTGCTTGATCACATGGGTTGAGGGGGATATAATTGGGGATGTAAACTCTACACCCTAGTGTAAATATCAATAATATGGAAATAGTTCTTGATCAGTGACACATTTAAAAACCAGTGGAATTGCATGTCAGCTATGGGAGGAGGCTGGGGGGAGGGAGGGAAAGAGCACGAATCTTGTAACCATGGGAAAATATTCTACACTAATTAATTAAATAAAAAATTTCAATTAAAAAAATTGCATTGGGCATCTTATTTTTTCCCTTTTTCTATAGTCAGAGTAAGGATAAGGTTTCCTATTTTCTAATGGAGGTCCTGTTTGTTTCTTAGTGTCTTGGGTAGCAATGGATTGTTCCTGCAAATTCAGGTGTTAAATTTCTTTTAGGAAGCATCCTTATTTTATAGGGCCGTTATGTTGATCAAGGTGGTATTATTAATTAAACTAATTTTTGGACCTATATGAACTGATACAGAGAGAAACAAGTAAAACCAGGAGAACACTGTATATAGTAACAATAATCTCATAAGATGACCAACTGTGAAAGATTTAGGTACTGTCAGCAAAACAATGATCCAGGTCAAGTCTGATGGATGTATGACAAAGAATGCCATTAACCCCCAGAAAAAGAACTATTGGAGGCTAGAATACAGATCAAAATAAACTATCTTTCACTGTAGTTTATTTGTATTTGTATTTTGCAGTTTTGATTTTATCTGAGTATTCTCTTACAACAATGATCAATATGGAAATACATTTTGCATGTTAATACATTTATAACCTAGATCAAATTACTTACCATCTCTAGGAGAGAGGAGGAAAGGGAGGGAGGGAAACAATTTGGATCTTATAACTTCAGAAAACATATGTGACCAAAACTTTAAAAAAAATGTATGTGAAAAATTATTACATGTAATTGGGAAAATAAGATAATTTTTAAGAATTTTTTTAAACTGTCTTTTCAGGGCAGCAAGGTGGCTCAGTGGATAGAGAGCCAGGCCTAGAGATGGGAGGTCCTGGGTTCAAATTTGGCCTCACACGCTTCCTAGCTATGTAGCCCTGGGCAAGTCACTTAAACCCTTTGTTTAAACCCTTTAAACTTAAACCCTTACCCCCTCTGCCTTAGAACCAATATACAATTCTGATTCTAAGATGGAAGGTAAGGGTTTTTATAAATTAAAATAAATTTAAAAATAAGCTATTTTTTCCCTTTATTAGAGAGAATACCAAGGAAAAAGGGGGAAGTATCTTGGTCAGAGTCTCACAAGGCAGTTCATCAGAACTGGAACTAAAGTTGTCAGACTCCAAATCCAAAACTCTTTATAAATCATCTTGGTTTATAGAACTTGATTGCTATGAAGCCACATAGCCTTGCCTATCATAAAATGTCTCCCTCAGAAATGTTCCAGGGTTCTCTCTTACTTTCTACCTGACCTGCAAAGAATCATTAATCCATGTTCCTGAGAGGCCATAGAACTGGGAAAGTTTCTTCCTTTCCCTGAACTTGTATCTGCAAAATGAAAGGACCAGACTAGAAGGGACCATGAAGTTCATTTCCAGGCATAAAAACATGAATCTCCAAAAGGTCACATTTGAAATGTGTGGTGCATGTGGTAGGGGGCAGCTGAGTGGCTCAGTGAATTAAGAGCCAGGTCAAGAAATGGAAGGTCCTGGGTTCAAATTTGACCTCAGACACTTCCTGGTTGTGTGACCCTGGGCAAATCACTTAGTCCCCATTGTCTTGCCCTTACTACTCTTCTATCTCAGAACTCAATACATAGTATTAATTCTAAGAGGGAAAGTAAGAGTTTTGTTGGTGTTTTTTTAATGTACATATACTATTTAAAAAGGGAACTATTCTAGCCATCATGAATTAGCATATTGACACAAATTCACTTTTCAAATTAGCCAGCTGTGCTTTGGAATGCACAGATAATTTGTCCCCAAGGACAAAATATTTAAGAGAATTTAAGTGGTGAAAAGGGGTGACAAAGACAACCACAAACCCTGGGATGTTATGTCAGGAAGTAAAAGCACAAGTAGAATTCCCCTATAACCAGGATAGGGTACCTATGGAACACATGCCAGAAAGGGCATACAGAGTCCTCTCTGCAGGCATGCGACTGTTGCCTACCACCAGAGTTCATTACTAGAAAGGCAGAGGGATTTGGGCTGAGCTGTTCCCCTCCCACCAATCACCACACTGAGGACATTTTTCACTTGACCCACTCCTCTGCCCAGCAGCCCAATAGGAATGCTTACTCCCTCCTCTGTCTAGGATAAGGTAGGTGGCTCACATGCAACAGAGCTGGAGGGGAGCAGAGTGCTTGGGCCACTTTCCTCCCTAACCCTAACTCTAAATTTGTTTCTAACCCTAAATTTGTTTCTAATCCTAACCCTAACCCTAAATTAGTTTCTAACCCTGACCCTAACCCTGAGGACATTTCTCACATGACCTGCCCCAATGGGAATGCTTTCTCTCTCCCCTGTCTGGGGTAAAGGAGGGGAGGGGAGGGAATGGGGTGGGGCACTCAGTGGGGTAGAACACAGCAAACAGTCTATAAAAGGTTCACCAACCCTGCTCTAAAATGTCTCCTCCTAAGTTCACTGCTTCTTTTCAGCGGTTTTTGCTGGATCATTATCTTTGTCCCACACAGGAGACATGGGATATACCAGTGATGGTGAACCTTTTAGAATCCAAGTGCCCAAACTATAACCCTCAGGCCACATATGAGTTCCCTGCCTTACCCCAGACAGGAGGAGGAAGCACTCCAATGGGGCTGCTGAGCAGAGGGGTGGTCATGTGAGAAATGTCCTCAGATGTGCATACAGAGGGGAAAGTGAGGAGTCCCCTCTGGCACATATGCCATAGGTTTGCCAACCTGGGTATATTCTAGAGCTCTTTCCCAGCTACAATTCTACAATTTCTCTCTCAATGATTTAGTCAGCAGCCATAGATTCTACTGTCTCTTTATGTAAGTGATTCCTCAAATCTATAAAACCAGCCCCAACTTCTCTCTTGAGCTACAGTCCTGCAACTCAGTATTTTGAGTTACAGTATCACCATCTGAATGTTTCATAGACATCTCTAATCCAAAGTTTTCAGAATGGAACTCATTATCTCTTCCTTTGAACCTCCCACTCTGCTAACCTGTCCATTTCTGCCCAAAGTAACACTTTTCTTCCAACTCCGGATTTACTATGTTGGAGACATTTTTGACTCTTCCTTCTCCCTATCTTCCAGTTTATAGTTTATACCTCCAGAATATCTCTCACATCCATTCCCCTTTTTCCCTTCATACCACTCCTCTCATCAACTTCCTAATCAGATTCCCTTAAACAAGCCTTTGCCCTTTCCTAGCCATCTTCCACATAGCTGTCAAAATAATATTTCTAAAGCAATGTCACCATGTCACTATCATGATAAAAGCTTCAGTGGCCCCAGTGCCTTCAGGATAAGTCACCAAATCCTCTGTTTGTCCTTCAAAGCCCTTTCCACTCCAGCCCCAATCTATCACTCCCAACTAATTCACTTTACTCCCTTCCCTGCATTCTCTGTCCTGGCCCAATTGGATTACTTTCAGCTCTTCCTATGAAATATTCTGCCTCCTGTCCATATGCCTTTGCCCAGACTGTCCTCTATGCCTGGAATGCTCTCCCATTTTGCCTTTGCCTCTTGAAATCCCTAGCTCAAGGTTTCCCTCCTTTAAGAGTCATTTCCTGATTCTCCCAATCACTGATGAACCCCTTTCCATTTTACTTGGGTTTGAGTTGTGGGGCATCCATGTCTGCCCAACAGGGTTTTGGAGTTTTATTCAAATAGTTTATGGCATAATAAACAAAATTCACTTATTTCTCTTCCTTTCCCTGAAAGTATTGTATCTTCCTTTTAGTTGATGAAACTCAGACATTTTAACAGGGTCAGGGAAGTCAGTGATGTTGTAGCATTGACTCTGAATAATTTGCTCAAACTTTAGACTGAGTTGGCAATGGAAACCAGAAACAAGCAATTCAGGGAGTGCATGAATGAAGGTAGACTTAGGAGAGTTAAAAAAGTAGAGCCAAGAAAACAATATCCACAGCATTTAAAATGATGCTAACACTAAAAGACAGCTAAATTCATGTAATGTATTGTACATTGACAATGATGATTCATAATGAGAAGGGTGACTGTGGAGATATGAGCTTTTAGATGGTTGCAGCATCAGTTGGCTTTACTTAAATGTTTTTCTTTGTTACAAGGAAAAGTTCAATCAGAATGAGAGGGTTAAGGGGAAATCTCTATTATAAAACAAAAGGCAACAATTAAACTTAAAATGCAGTTTGATATAACTAGACAATCTCTTTTTAGAAGAATTTGAGGCAAGCATTAAATGAGAAGAGGAAGGTGTCTTGGCTAGAAGAGCTACAACAAGTCAATATTTAGAAGGAAAAGAATGGTTAAAAAGAATAAGGAAAGAATTTGGCTTAGAACAATAGAAAACTTCTTCCAAAGTCATCTTAATTAAATAAACCAAAATAATTCATTCATCAACTGGCTCCACAGAAAACCACTGCCACTTATTTGCTCTCATGTATCCTTTTTTCTTAGAATTCCTTTGGTGTGAATTTTTCCAAACATTAAGCACTGTGGTAAACACTAAAAGCATAGAGATTATGTATTAATAGATATACATATGGGATCTGTACTTAGCTAACTTATGAAATTCCATTCCATTTCATATAATTAGATCTACTGATAAATACTGCATTTCTAGTTGGGCTTTAAGTACCAAAGCTAAATGGTAAAAGTCTCTCTCTCTCCCTCTCCTTCTCCTCTTTCTCTCCCTTCTCTCTCTCTCTCTCTCTCTCTCTCTCTCTCTCTCTCTCTCTCTCTCTCTCTCTCTCTCTCTCTCTCTCTCTCTCTCTCTCTCTCTCTCTCCAGATGTGTGTATCTGTCTTTCTCTTTACCTCTCTCTGTAAATGTATGTATACATTTATTTTTACATATTTATATTTATGTGTATAGAATATATATTTATGGGTGTCATTGAGTTAAACAATCACCCCCACCATTTTTAAGTTAGTTATAATATACTATGCCATCTTACATTAACCAAGTGAGAACATTTCTCAAAGAGTATAGATCCATGTTGGCAAAGGCATGGCACATGTGCCCTAGCATGGTGGAGGAGACTGTTCCATTCCCCTTCTCCACAGTGGCCAAGGACATTTTTTATGTGCCCTGCCCCTATGCCCAGCAAATCAATCAGGTTTCTTAGAGAAAATGAGAGGATGACCAGATGGGATCAGGGTAACAGCCATTAACAGTTTCATTTAGAAGAACAAATGTAAACTTTTCTCAAGTATGCTTTGGACAGTGCAGACAGGCTCTTCATATGCTTTATTCTTACTGCCTGTTTTTACCACGTAGCACATTTTCTGGATAAAAAGTACCTGGAATTTATTGATCACCATTTATCAGTACAGGGAGGTAACTCAATGTCTGAGTCCTGGTTTTATACATGAAGGTGTTAAAAAAGAAATTAAGGGCCTGAGACTTGCCCTTCTCAAGACTACATTTTATGTTTCTGTATTTCTGGGCAGACTATGAAACAAATCCTCTTGAAAATAATTGAAATCCTTCAAAATCCAAGGAATAATTTGGATTATTTTTTCTATGTAACTGCAGGATAATTTTAAATGTTAAAAATTATGTGATAATTATATAGCATTTTCAAGTTTGCATATACGTTACCTCATTTAATCTTCTCAACAATCCTGCAAAGTGGGATTCCAAGTATTATTATTCATTCCCAATTTATAGACAAGGAAACTAAGTCACAGAGAGGTTAAATGACTTGCTTTTGATCACATAGGAAGTAATGATTAGAGGCAGGGCATGACTTATGATACCAGATCCACTATATCAAGCAGACTCCTGTTTTCTTTCTTGTTCTTTGACTATTGGAGCTGCTTCCAAGTCCTTATCTAAATGGAGGTCAAAGTGAACAAAGGGATAGATATCAGAGAGTGGGGAGTCAGGAAACCTGGGTCAAAGAGATAGAAAGGAGAATCAGACTTAGAAAGGACCTTGGTGGCAACTGTGTAAAGTATAAAAAGGAAGAGGAAAGGGGTGAATGTGAGGAAACTTTTACAGATGAAGAGACTAAAAGGTTAGAGATTCTCCAAAAAGACTGAAAATACCAAATAAAGATGTGGTGTTTATTTGTTTATTTACATGTGTCCCTCCCATTAGAATATGGGCTCCTTGAGATCAAAAACTGTTTTTACTTTTCCTTGTATCTCCAGGATGTAGCACAGTGCCTGGTGAAGGAAAGAAGGAAGAAGGAAGGGAAAGAGAGAGAGAGAGAGAGAGAGAGAGAGAGAGAGAGAGAGAGAGAGAGAAGAAGAAGAAGAAGAAGAAGAAGAAGAAGAAGAAGAAGAAGAAGAAGAAGAAGAAGAAGAAGAAGAAGAAGAAGAAGAAGAAGAAGAAGAAGAAGAAGAAGAAGAAGAAGAAGAAGAAGAAGAAGAGGAAGAGGAAGAGGAAGAAGAAAGAAGAAGAAGAAGAAGGAGAAGAAGAAGAAGAAAAAGAAGAAAAAGAAAGAAGAAGAAGAAGAAGAAGAAAGAAGCAGAAGAAGAAGAAAGAAGCAGAAGAAGAAGAAGGAGGAGGAGGAGGAAGGAAGGAAGGAAGGAAGGAAGGAAGGAAAGAAGGAAGGAAGGAAGGAAGGAAGGAAGGAAGGAAGGAAGGAAGGAAGGAAGGAAGGAAGGAAGGAAGGAAGGAAGGAAGGAAGGAAGGAAGGAAGGAAGGAAAGAAAAGAAAGAAGGAAGGAAGGAAAGAAGAAAGGAAGGAAGAGAGGGAGAGAAGGAAAGAAAAGAAGGAAGGAAGGAAGGAAGGAAGGAAGGAAGGAAGGAAGGAAGGAAGGAAGGAAGGAAGAGAGGGAGAGAGGGAGAGAAGGAAAGAAAAGAAAGAAGGAAGGAAGGAAGGAAGGAAGGAAGGAAGGAAGGAAGGAAGGAAGGAAGGAAGGAAGGAAGAAGGAAGGAAGGAAGGAAGGAAGGAAGGAAGGAAGGAAGGAAGGAAGGAAGGAAGGAAGAGAGGGAGAGAGGGAGAGAAGGAAAGAAAAGAAGGAAGGAAAGAAGGAAGGAAAGAAGGAAGGAAGGAAGGAAGGAAGGAAGGAAGGAAGGAAGGAAGGAAGGAAGGAAGGAAGGAAGGAAGGGAGGAAGGAAGGAAGGAAGGAAGGAAGAGAGGGAGAGAGGGAGAGAAGGAAAGAAAAGAAAGAAGGAAGGAAGGAAGGAAGGAAGGAAGGAAGGAAGGAAGGAAGGAAGGAAGGAAGGAAGGAAGGAAGGAAGGAAGGAAGGAAGGAAGGAAGGAAGGAAGGAAGGAAGGAAGGAAGGAAGGAAGAGAGGGAGAGAAGGAAAGAAAAGACAAAAGGAAGGAAGGAAGGAAAAAAGGAAGGAAGGAAGGAAGGAAGGAAGGAAGGAAGGAAGGAAGGAAGGAAGGAAGGAAGGAAGGAAGGAAGGAAGGAAGGAAGGAAGGAAGGAAGGAAGGAAGGAAGGAAGGAAGGAAGGAAGGAAGGAAGGAAGGGAGAGAAGGAAGGAAGGAAGGAAATAAGGAAGAAAGGAAGAAGGAAATGTTTATTAAGCAATTACTATATGTCAAGCATTGTAAGCACTTTACAAATTTCTTTGATTTAATCTTCACAATGGTCCTGTGAGGTAGATACTTATTATCCCCATTCTACAGGTGAAGAGACTAAGGCAAAGGTTAAATGTTACCCATAATGTGAACTCTTCCTGACTCCAGACCTAGATCTCTATGCACTTTATGACATAATTGCCTTTGATGTTTGTTAATAAATGCTTCTGACTGAGTGCCTTATTGAAAGACTCAAGTATGGGAAACAATGGTGGAAATATAACTTTGGATGAATCACAAGCAGATAATGCGTCAGAAGATAGCTTCCTCTGTCGTCTGGGCAGAAGCCATGGCCCCAACTGTTAATACAAAGCCCTATTAAAGGAATAAATAGAAATGGGAAATTGGAGCTCTCTGGACTTACATAAGTAAAAGCTTGCTTATTTTCCCAACTGAGAGCTATGATTCCCCCGAGATTTAAGAGCCATTTGCAGTTCTCGAACCACTTGGGACCGTTTGAAGAGTTTCCATGAGGAGACTTGTTTGGGACTGAGCTGGGCTTAGTCTCAAATATGAAGAGCCTGTCTGCACTGTCCAAAGCATACTTGAGAAAAGTTTACATTTGTTCTTCTAAATGAAACTGTTAATGGCTGTTACCCTGATCCCATCTGGTCATCGTCTCATTTTCTCTAAGAAACCATGAAGGAAAGTTAATCATCTTCTCTCCTCTCCTCTCCCTTCCCTTATTCCCACAGAACTAGAATTTGAACTCGGGTCCCATGACTCTAAATCCAGCACTCCAAGTTCCAGATATACTGCCTAAGGTCCAAAAGAACAGAGTAAATCTGGCAACCTCCTGAACAACAACCCATATATAAAAAGGAGGAGAGTATATGGTGCTTGTCCTTGAAGGCTGTTATTTTTCCTCAAGAAGAAGCGATGGGTTTTTAATTCCAACTTGAGGGCTTAACTTGGACATCAAGACAACTTTCCTAATGGACCAGCTCAGCCCAAGAATGGATTACCAAAGTAAACCATAGTCCCTCGTTCTCTAGGGCCTGTGCAAGATTGCCCACACAACTTAAACCAATTTTTAGAAAACTAAAAGGCTGACCATTTTGACAAATGGCTTCACTTGTCAACGCAGCAGGAAAGTATAAACTGGAGAAATGGGCACTGAAGGCATACTGAAAAGGCCTCTGCTATTTACTATTTACAAACTCTGTGACCCTACGTGAGTGTCTTAACTTCTTTAAATTCAGTCTGCATTTCTTCTTCTATAAAATAGCTCTCTTTGTGCTGCCTCCCCCACAGGGCTGTTGTGAAACTCAAACATGGAATTTTTCCATTTTTTCTTTTGGTATCCCCAGCATCTAGGACAGTGTCTGGCCCATAGTAATAGCTTAAAGGTGCTTGTTGATTGGTCAATTGATTGAAACTGTAAATCACTACACAATGGGAAGACTGATGGAGAATAAAGTAGCAGACCCAAGAAAACAATACATATAATTTCTAACAGAGGGTAAATGAAAAGAACATCATAGACAAAAAGAAAATGAGACTATAACAAACAAGGTTGGCCTCAGAGATGAAATGAGAAAATATACCAGCATCCCTGTTATAGACAGAATCCATAGGTGTGGAATATTGCATATGTAATCAGACTCAGGTGACAAACTTACTGAATTGCTTTTCTTTTCTTTTTTTTCTTCAATTTTTGGTCCCAAAAAAAATGGTTCTTAGAGAAGAGGAAGGGATTTGGAACTGAAGGTCATGTATAAATAAACAAAACTAAATATTTTTAAATCATTATTCCAGTAAGTTGGTACTACCAAAACCATCCAGAAGCTCTATACCTAGACTCAGTAGAAAGCAAGAGGCAACATGATACAGGACATAGAGCACCCACTAGCTCTAGAATCAGAATATATTTAACATTGAAGCTATGTGACCTTGGACAAGTCACTTAACCTACCAAGACCTCAGTTCCCTCATCTATCAAACAAAGTTATTGGTTTAGTGTCCATCTGAGGTGTCATCTCACTCTATAGCTCTTGAGACTTCACATCTTTCCATTTATTGCAGGCTTTTTATTCTATAGTGGTATAGAAGATAGAGTTCTTGCTCTGGAGATAAGAAAATCTGAGTTCAAATTCAGCCTCAGATATTTACTGACTGTGTGACTCTGAGCAGGTCACTTAACCCTGTTTGCCTCCGTTTCCTCATCTGTCAAATGATCTGGAGAAGGAAATGGCAAACCACTCCAGGATCTTTGCCGAAAAAACCCCAAATAAGGTTTGGGAAGAGTAGGAAACAATAGAAATAACAGAATAACAACAACATCCCTCCTTGAGTTGTCTAGTTCAGCTCTAGCCTCAGTACCTTTATACTCCTCGTAAAGGTCTGCCATATGTTTCTGTGACCATTAGCAGATCTGGATGTATGTGCCTGATAATGGCCACATAAAAACTTGATTCAACTGTTTAAACTCTGAGACTCCTGAGGGAGCAGAAAAATTAGCCTACAAAACCATTGGCAGCTGCTTGATGGAAATGGGCCATGACTTGTTCTGGGAGGAGGTAGTCTCAGAATATACAGACATGGGAGATGGATGGAAACTGCCAAGGAGAACGCTCACTTTCTTTACGCACAAGTCTTTTTGGATGTAATGGCCTCTGGTTAAGCCAGATGTCAAGTCCACATTTTTTTCAGGCCATTTCTGAAGTCTAGTCTTGCTCCATGCTCTGATTCCTGGCTGTCATATCAGCCCAGTAGCTTATAGACATATCGTCGACAACCTTCCAGTTGTTTCATCCCAGACTGGCCTTCTTCCAAATGACAGCTCCCCTGGGCCGTCAGCCTACTTCCTGCTTCCTCTGCAATAGTTTGTCCTTTCTCCAATAGCTCCATTATTACTCAGCCTGATCCTTTCCGTGATTTTAAATAAATAAATAAAACCATCTTCCACATTATTTATTTTCATCCATTGCAGACATTTCCACTTAGAAGGCTTGGATTATTTTTTTTGGGGGGGGGGGGAGGAATTGCTTTTGTTTTCAGAAGATTTTTGTTGTTGTTGTATTCTAAATAAAATCCAGACCGAAGACACTGAGGTGTCCCCAATAACTGCCTCCCAGCTTTGGAATTTTCCTTCAGTCCCAGTCAGCCACCCCCTCAGTTTCCTGTTGGCCCTGGCCTGAAAGCCTCACCAGCTGGAGGAGCTCTCTGATTTTCTTAACCCCTTCTTACTGCAAATATGGAGCTCACAACACACACACACACACACACACAAAAACAAACTGTGGCTCTCTTCCCACCCTCTCTCAGGCCCCTGCCTCTGTCCTATACTTTGTGAAGACTGTTTCCGAATCTGATTTTTCTGCTCCTTATTTTGAAAAATACCTAATGTTGGAGGAAGGGCAGGAGGGGAAGAAAGGTGTGATACACATCTCAGAAATGAAAACCTGCTGGAAGGAAACATGCTAGGCAAAATAAGCAGGCCTCTACTCCCATCTACCCTCTAATATTTCTCCCTTTGGATGCAGGTCTGTCACGTAGAGTGGCAAAGGTAACTGGCCAGCAGTGTATAAAGTACTGGACCTGGAATCAGGAATACTTGAATTAAAAGTTGGTTCCAGACACTGACTAGCTGTATGACCCTGGGCAAGTCACTTAATCTCTTTTTGCCTCATTTTCCTCTTCTATAAAATGGGGATAATAATAATAGCACCTATTGTGGTGAGGATTCAATGAAATAATATTTATAAAGCACCTACCACAGTGCCTAGCACATAGTAGGAGCTGGAGAAATGCTTATTCCCTTCTATCTATTTAAGATTATCTTGACCAATGCTACTTTTCCTACTTTTTCACAAAAGTGATAATATTTCAAAATCAAATTCCATTGCACCCTCATGAAGCTACACAAATGCACAAACACCTGTTTGTGACTCTTCCCCCTCTCCTGCCTACATAGCTTTTTGGTTGTCAAATTAACAAATTGATCAACAGATTTGCTGAGTATTTACTAGCCACAAGCCATTTTGCTGGGTATGGAATGAAATGGAGGGGGAATGGAAAGATGAACTCCATGATTCTTTCCTTCAAAGAACATGCCACCTAGTATAGACGTGAAGACACAACCACAAATAACTATGACTCAAGAATAAATATGAAAAATTCATTGAGGAAATACAAAATATTATGGAGATTCTAGGATAGGGAAGGAGATCGTTTCCCAATGTGGCAATCAGAGAAGGTTTTGTGAAAGAAGCGACATTGACTTCTATCTAAAAGAATGAAGAGAATTTCAGAAGGTAGAAAGAAGGGAAGAATGGGAGGCAATTACAGGCAAAGGGAACCACATGCTCAAAGTCACAAGGCAGGAAATCACAGAATGCACTTGGGGAAGAGCAAATGGTCTGATCTGGCAAGGTAGAGTAGGAGCCAGGGAAAACTGGGAGATAGGGCTATGAAGATGGATGCTCCCTGGGCTTGTTTTGTATGTGGCTAGGAACTACTGAAAGTTTTGGAGTTGGAAGTATCATGATCAGAATTATAAAGAAAGCAAGGATTTTTGTCCATCACTTTGCCCTAGGAAATATGCATGGGACTAGTGCTTACAGCTTGTCCTTTCCGATGGAGAAAAAAGTTTACAGACCTCTACTGAGAGGGTTTGCAGAGTCTCGTTTGCCTGGTCCCCACCAATTTCTTGCCAGTCCCTGATAGTTCAGACTTTTTAGCTCTGCATAAGTAATACAGCATGAAAAGCAGATGGCTCTGTTATGATTAAAATTATTTCAAGAGACTGGATTTGGGGTAAGAATATCAGTTTATTGATTAGATTAGTATTTTAACCAATGAAGTGATAGATTGTTAGCCCTCTTGATGACTAAAGACCCTGCAAATCTGGAAGGCAAATAGAAATACAAACACACTTTGGGAGCTCATTCATTATTCAGCCTCTTTCTAGGACATCCCAAGACATCTCTAGTTGGTAAATGCCTCATTAGGAGGTGATCCACCAAATTATCCATTCCTCCCCAAATAGGTGAAAACCCTCAGGAAGAGGCAGGAAGACTGGAAGATTATACTTGTCTCTCCTTTCTAGTAAGCAAATTCTGTTAAAAGGGAAACACTCTAATGCAAATACTATCAACAAAGCAATGGGTTCAAATCAAGAAAACATCTAATGCCCAGTGGACTTACGCGTCGGCTATGGGGGGTGGGGGGGAGGAAAAGAAAATGATCTATGTCTTTAATGAATAATGCTTGGAAATGATCAAATAAAATATATTTTAAAAAAAGAAAAAAAAGAAAATTAAAAAAAGGGAAAACATTAGGATTCCTAAGGACAAAGAAAATGCTAAAAGCAGTAGACTGGATGGAATCTGATCTGGAATTGAATCACAGGAATACAAAGATATCTTCACTGACCCTTACATAGAAGTTGGTATCATTTATAATAAATAAATTCTCACAGCTCCCAGCATCTTTGGGGGTTGCTAAAAGATCCAAAAGATCTGATAAATACTCTGTTCCTTTATTGACTCTTTGGTAAGACTTTTACCAGCTTAAATACCTCTCATTCAGATTTCCTGATCCTTTATTTACCCATATGGACTGTACCCTTTATAAGAACACTTAGTATTGCCCCAAGAATCCAGAGTAGAGGGGTCTTATTTTTGTGCATGTGTCATGGTCCCTTTTGTCAGTCTGTTGAAGCCTATAGACCCCTTCTCAAAATAATTTTTAAATGATTAAAATAAAATACAAATGATTACAAAGAAACCAAATGTATCAAAACATAAATGGAATTTTCACATCCAAGTTCATGGATAACCCCAAAAAATGTTTTATGACACCAATATTAAGAATTCTTGATCCATAAAGAGAAAGAACCCCTCTGATTGATTGACCTACCTGTCATTAAGGAAGAGAAGGACATGGTTAGGACTTGTACAAAGTATATCATCACCATTCTGGGAAGAAATGGAGAGAGTATTTATGGGCATTTTCAAAGTGTTCACATTGGAAGACTGGGATGATTATGAGATGGCTGAACAATATAAATAAAAGGATACTTTTGAAAAGTATGTGTTGAAATTTTTCAGCTTAAACCAAGTCCAACCCAATTGATTTTTTAAACCCTTATCTTCCATCTTAGAATCAATACTGTGTATTGGTTCTAAGGCAGAAGAGTGGTAAGGGCTAGGCAATGGGGGTCAAGTGACTTGCCCAGGGTCTAATAGCTAGGAAGTATCTGAATCCAGATTTGAACCCAGGACCTCCCATCTCTGGGCCTGGCTCTCAATCCACAGAGCCACCCAGCTGCCCCCCCCCATTGATTTTTTAAAATATTTGACAAAGCAAAGGATGGTACTAGAAATTTTGTCACAGAAAATATAAGCAGGGCATTCCAGGTTCTGTTTCCCCTTTCATCACTGACTGTTCTTCATTTTCCTCATCATTAAAATGGGAAGATGATATTGAGTTATAGTCTGGCCTGTCTCCAAATGGTCTTTATGTTACCACAGTGCTTGAGGCCATTTGAGATTGTCATTCATTCTGGGAAATTCTCTGGACTATGTCTTCAAGAAAGCTATGGATGAAACAGTGGCATGATAACATCACCCAGCACACACTGATTAGGACAGAGGGCTACTAGATGGGCAGAGAAGCAATAAGACTTGTGGAAATGGGGAGGGAGCCATAAGGGCAGCAAAAAAGGAAGAAGTACAGCTTTCCCTGAAACTTTCTCAAAATAACCAAGAAGATGCACTAGATTGAGTTCTGACTGAAAAATACAAGAAGACATCCATCCCAGGTCACCATGAGAAGACAGGCAGAAAGATCCACAGATACTGAAGATGGATGCTGAAGATGACACTAGGAAGGAATAGCCATATGGAGCATTTCAATTGTAAAAATGGAGATTTGAACCTCAGACTTCAATCCCCAAAAGTCCTTGGCACTTCCCAGAATGCCCTATAATCTCAACCTGAGATACCCACCTGGGCAGAGAACAAAATGGGTATTTAAACTAACTGTACCTTCTACTTGGGCTCTCTGCCTCCACTTCTAAGCACACGCGTCTCTCAAGATGTAGAGTAAGTGGCTGTGAATGGGCTATTCAGCCCTGCTAGACATGTGCTTTTCTTATTTTATATATTTCTTTATCCTTGATTTCTAATAATCTTTAATAAACCTCTAAAATGTAATACTTTTAGTAGAGAAACTAAATTTAACTGTTACACAATACAGAGAAAGGCTGTGCACCAGGACAACAAAATGTCCTGGATCCAAAAGAGAGGAGCCCAAACACATGAAGAATAGAAAAATAGCTAATACTCACAGCTAGGTGGTAAAGAGGATAGAGTTCTAGGACTTGGAGTCAGGAAGACTCACTTCCTGAGTTCAAAATCAGCCTTAGACATTAGCTGCAGGATCCTGGGCAAGCCACTTATCCCTGTTTGTCTTAGTTTCCTCATATGTAAAATGAACTGGAGAAAGAAATGGCAAACTACTCCAATATCTTTGCCAAGAAAATTGCAAATGGGGTCATGAAGAATCAGATACAACTGAAAACAACTGAACAACAAACCAATTCTGCCTCACAGATTCAGGACAGACAGAGAAGGTTATCAGAGCCCAAGAGTGACAGTCCAGAATAAGAAGCAATCTAAGACCCTAGACCTTGTAGCAAGCAAAAAATAAATTAAAAAGAATATAGCAACCATGTGACTCTGAGACAAAAAAAAAAATAGACTTCCAAGCATTCCTGTTGAGAAGACCAAAGTAGCTTATAAATTATAAAGTTCAAATATTGGAGGCATGAGAAACAAAAAAGACAAGCATGAGCAAATAATCATAAGGGACTAAAAAAAGATAAACTATTTCTAATATGGGGAGGTGATCTATATGTCCCTTCATAACCTTCATGAGGGCTCATAGGAGGACCTAGGAATTGTTCTGTTATATTGTGATGAAATTAAAAGATGAATAGAAAGGTAAGAGAAGAAGAAAATACTAGGTAGGAAAAGGAAGAAGAAGGATTTAGGAAATTATCTAATATAAATTGAGCAAACTAGAAGTCTATACAAACAAAGAAGGAATTTTTAACACTCGAATCTCACTCTCTTCTGAACTGATCAAAGGAGGAGAAACTATATACAGATGGGAATAGAAATACATTTGACTCAATAAGGAAACAGAAGAGAAGGGAAGAAGAGGGAATGAAAGACTATAAACTGATAGAGATATAGTATAAAAATATTTTTGATAGTTCTTCCAGTGGTGGCAAGGAATTAGAACCTGTGGGGGTGCACACAAATTGGGGAATGGCAGAACAAGTTATGGTATATGAAGATGATAGAATACAATTGTACTATAAGAAATGATAAAGAAGGTTGTTTTAGGAAACTTATATGAACTGATGCAAAGTAAAGTGAACAGAATTAGGAGAACACTGTTCACAATAATAGAAATATTGTAACGATAATTAACTGTGAAAGACTGTTCTGATCAATATGATGATCCAGGAAAATTCCAAGGGATTTGTGATGAAAAAAGGCTATCTCCAAAGAGAGAACTGATGAACTCTGAGTGCAGACTGAGATACATTTTCTTTCATTTTTCTTGATTTTTCCCCTACAACATGGCTAACATGGAAATGTTCTGCATGACTTCATATGCATAATGTGTATCATATGTCTTGCCTTTTTAATAGATATGGGGAGAGAATTTGAAACAGAAAATAAAATTTTAATTTTTTTAAAGAAAATGATGGAGGGAATAGTTTTAGAGAAAACTGGGAAGACCTGTATGAACTGATACAGACTAAAGTGAGCAGAAACAGAAGAATGGCAGATACGATGACTACAGTAGTGTAAAGGTAAGAAAGATTTAAGAACTCTGATGAACATAATGACAAAGTGTGATTCCAGAGAGCTCATAATGAATCAATCACCTCCTAAAAGAAATAAAATTGAGACATTTTCTTTTTTTGGACATGGCCAAGGCAGGAATTTATTTTGCTTTACTGTACATGTTTATAACAAGGGTTTTGCTTTTCTTTCTCAGTGGGGGTTGAGGAAATAGAAAAGTAGAAAAGAGAGAAATTAAATTGTTCATTTTAAAAGTAAAATTTGATTTAAAAAATTTTTTTTAAATTCAAGAAGAATGATGACAATAGCCAATAGGCATAGATGAAGCCCTGGGGCAAAGAAGATGAAATGAGATGGCATCCACCTTTGAACCATATAGAGGACAAAGATGTGGGAGGTGAGAATCATTCTGGCATGAACAGAATTAGGAACAGGTGTCCTAAAGCTCTGGTTTCTAAGAAGTCTAGCTGCTGTGACAAGATAGAAAGGGGAGTGACTACAAAGAAGAATGGTTTTAGACACTGTTTTCTAATACCTATGTCAGAATTTTAAAATTAATGTGTCCTACTGCCTGTGTGTTAGGTAGACAGGAATTAAATGGGAGAATATTTACAACTTATTCAATTCCTTATTATTTATCTTAAATTCTACCTTAATTAAATGTCTTCTGATCTGTTTCCAAGTGTAATCTGACTTGGTTTGGCAAAGAGTCATTGATTGGGTAAGGGCTCAGAGCTATAGATTAGAATAAAAACTGTGCTAAAAACAGGCCAGCTAAGTGGTTCAGTGGATTGAGGGCCAGGCCTTAATATGACAGATCCTGGATTCGAATTTGGACTCAAGACACTTCCCTGCTGTGTGACCCTGGACAAATCACTTAATCCCAGTTGCCTAGTCCTTACTATTCTTCTTCCTTGGAACTGAGGCTCAGTTTTGGTTCTAAGACAGAAAGTAGGGTTTTTTTTAAAAATGATGAACCAAAACAATACATTGGATTTGAGAGTTACTAAGGGCTTCCAGAGCCATATGGAAAGTCTGTGAGAAGCTTATACTATAGACTAAAAAGGAGACATAACATTGTATAATAGAATTAGTATAAGACTTGGGATCAAGAAATCTGGGTTCAAATTCTGGATTTAAATCCTTGGAATCAGGACATCTGGATCCAAATTTCATTTTTTTAAAAAGGAAAATAATATTTATACTACTTACCTCACAAGGTTGTAAGGAAAGTGTTTTGTAACCTACTATTTAATTGTAATGTATTAATGTTAGAAAGCTATGCTTCTTTGTGATATTATCTGGGAAGAAGTCAATATATAAGGACGATTGAGAGTGAGCAATGAATCTCATCCTTCTATAATAATACTGATCACATTTCAAAACCTTTCCTTCATTGACTACCAGCCCCTCAAATACTAGCTCTAATTACTAATGATACCATGTAATGTGCATATTGAAGATTTGATGTCCAAAGCTAGAACAAATGTGAAAGTCTTTGGTTTTGCTTTGGGTTAACTACATCCCGGTTGATGGAAAAACTGAATACCCTAAGAAGTGGTTGAATTATTTGGATTTATACTGCATATTTCCATTGGACTAGAACCAATTATTGTGTTTTACATAATTATAACTTCAAATACCACTAATTCAAATACATGAATGCATACAACCACTTCAGGGGATTTCTTATTGACATTAATCAGGACCTAGCTAATTATAGCAGCTAGTTATTAATTCCTAGAAAACGAACTTGGGCTAAGATCATTACTGCATCCATAACCTCTTTGAGGGTAGAGACTGTTTCATTTCTTTTCTTATTTTTTTTATTTCTTAGCATGTTTTTGACACATAATAAGTGCCTAATAAGTGTTTGTTGATTGACCAATTCCAGGAAGTTGAGTGGAATACAAATATAGGTTTATTAGTTTTCTTTTTTGTTCCACTGTAGGCATTTCTAGGAAAGGAATATTTTCTGAGAATCCTTGTAGCCAAAATACTTGACAGCTCCTATTTGATTTTTCCACAGGGTCTAGGAAATGAGTGTTAATGCAGATAGTAAGTAAAAGCAGCTCATCTAACAAGGAATATGGACTGTTTTATTGATTTTTTCAATGAATATTTGAATTTAAATTCCAACTGCATTATTATGTTCCCATTAAATTGAGACAGTCTTTCCTCTGAGGACCTACTGTGATACCTAATCATGGCACTCAAGAAAGTGGTCCTCTATTCTTGAAGGTTATATTTTGGAGAACAAACTCCTGCAAGTTCTGCTAGACCAGAAAGGTTTCAAGAATGAGCCCAAGGAAAGACTTTATGTCTATTCTTTGAAAACCAGATTACACAAATTCAGGGAATTTTGTAATCAGATTGGCTAGAAGTGACAGATTATTTTTTTCAGTCACAGTAACTCTCAAGGACTATGGAAGTTTACACTCTCCACCAGAGAGGAAAGACTGGCACCAATAAAATCCAAGTCTGTGAAGTTTTTTTTTAACCCTTAACTTCTGTCTTAGAATCAATATTGTATATTGATCCCAAGGCAGAAGAGTGGTAAGGACTAGGCAATGGGGGTTAAGTGACTTGCCCAGGATCACACAGCTAGGAAGTGTCTGAAGCAAGATTTAAACCCAGGACCTCCCATCTCTAGGCCTGGCTCTCAATCCACTGAGCTGCCTACCTGATCTCAATGTAGTAGTTTCTTAATAAATATTTGCCAATTGATTGATTTCAGGCATGGAGGACCATCCTGTTGTATGTCAAGATTATTTTTGATATTAACCTTTGATTTAACTAAGACATTGGTAGAATTTAGTAGGATTGTTAGGAGTAAAGGAATATTTTAAAATATACATAACATAAGTAAATTTTTTGAATTGAAAATTATTTTCAATAAATTCAATTGAAATTTATTATCAATCAATTCAATAAATCATCATTTAATCTCAGAGCAGTTTGGCACAGGAGAGGTAGGAGGGATGCAAGGGAAAGAATACTAAATGTAGAGCTGGATTCAAATCCCAGCCCCAATACTGACTGTCCATGTGACCATGGACAAGTCCCTTTGCCTCCCTCAATTTCTTTTTTCTTATTTGCAAAATCAAAAAACACTTCTCTATCTCACAGGGTGGTTGTAAGGAAAATACTTTATAAGCTTTAACCCACCACAGAAATATGAGCAATTATCCATATCCAAGAAATGCTCAGTGATCAGTTACTCTAACGAGACACCTCATCTCTCACCTGGCTGCTCTCCTCTAGAACTTGTCCTACTTCACCTTGGCCCTGCAGGCATCAGGTACCTTCATTCCCACTCCTCCACTTTTCAGCATC
Source organism: Monodelphis domestica (assembly GCF_027887165.1). NCBI lineage: Eukaryota > Metazoa > Chordata > Mammalia > Didelphimorphia > Didelphidae > Monodelphis > Monodelphis domestica. The sequence goes on from NC_077234.1 coordinate 64,703,375, forward strand.
TTTAGGAAGTCTTCCTCCATTAGACTGTAAGCTCCTAGAGGGCCACGATTGTCTTTTTTTTTCTTTTTCAAATTGTATCTTCAGTGCTTAGGAGAGTGCCTGGCAAATAGTAGGTGCTTAATAAATGTTTATTGACCACTGTCACCATCTAGTGGAAGCTTCCATTATTGCAGCCCCAGTCTGGAGGTTGGGATAGAGCAGGTAACAGATTCTGAAGCTAAAGTGTTGGAAATGGAAAGTGTGTCTTCAGCATAAGGAATTATTACCAGAACAGCATATGACTGGCTATCTGGCATTAGAGAGGAGAAGAACCCACTTGCCTTCTCTTCTTGATGCCTCTGATTCCACAGACCTTGTTAACCTTATGGTAAATTCCCATGATAAGTTCATAGACATGCCTGAGCTTTAAGTAACAATTGTAAATGATACAATATAATATAATATTTATTTTGTTATTGTGTACTTATATTTAATACTATAATAAATTATAAATCATAAAATTGGTTTTAATTGTTTTTATTCTCTTTCATGGCAAAACTTCCACTTTTCTAAATTAAGCTCTCAGTTGTCCATTTTTTGCTTAAGTCTTTTTTAATCTCTCTCGGATTACTAGGGGCCATAGTGAATAGAATGTTGGACTGGGAGTCAAATTCAAATTCTGCCTCAAACACTTACTAGCTGTGTGCCCTGGCAAGTCACTTAACTGCTCAGGCATAGTTTCCATATTTAGGTACAGCTAAGTAGTGCAGTGGATAAAGTATGAGACTTGGAGACAGGAAGATCTGTGTTCAAATCCTACCTCAGACCCTTATAAATTATATGTCCATAGATTAGACATTAATCTGTTTGCCTTAGTTTCTCAACGAAATAAATAGCATCTATTTCCTAGGTATGTCATTAGGATCAAATGAGAAAATGATTGTTAAGCTCTTAGCAGAGCACATAGTGCATAGTAAACTCTATAAAAGTGTTGGCTATTATTATCTTAAATGGAAATTATGATAATACCTACATCACTGGGTTGTTATCAGGGCCAAATGAGATAATATATACAAAGTGCTTTACAAACATTAAAACACTATATAAATCTTAGCTATTATCATCATTGTTATTAGTATTAGAAGGGATATCATTGGGGAAAGGGATTAGCTTGCTCTGCTTATGCCCCAAAAGAAGAGCTAGAAGCAATGGGTGGAAATTGTAGGACAGATATAGGCTTAGGAAAAACTTCCTAAAAATTAGAGTTGTTCAAATGGAGGATACGTTGCCTCTGGAGCCGATGGGTTCTCCCTCATTAGAGGTCTCCAAATGAAGGCTACATGGTCACCTGTCAAGTATACTGTATAGGGCATTGAAGGCAAACCTTTTAGAGGTGGAGTGCCAGGCCCCACCCATAACCCACTCCCCAGACCAAGTGCCATGCTAACTCCCTCCAGACACCATGTGTTGTGCCACCTGCCCCCCACCACTACACTCCACACAAGGTGGAAGGGTGGGTGAAGTAAAGAATGTCCTCAGCAAGTATAGAGAGGGGGAGGGGAGTGGCCTGAGTGCTCTGCTCCCATCCAGCTCTGATACCTGTGAGCCGTCAACCTTACCCATTCTGTGCTTCCATTGGGCAGCTGGGCAGAGGGGCAGGGGCTGTGAAAAAACGTCATCAGGCACAGTGGAGAGGGGAAAAGGAGCAGCTCCACCCAAGTCCCTATGCCTTTCTAGTAACAAACTTTAGGGGTGGAGGAAGGGTGGCCAAGTGCCCACAGACAGTGCTGTGTGTGCCATCTTTGGCATCCATGCCATAGTAACCATGCCACTGGTATAGGGGATTCTGATTAAAAGCCATTTTAAACAAGATGGCTTGTGAGGATCTTTGCAGCTCAGAGATTCTGTAAATTAAAGATTTTCCTCATTTAAATGACTTATGCCAAAGGTATTCAATTTCTCAGTTTCCCTTACAGTCCTCAGAATGAGGGTTTTTCCAAACAAGGCTTTTCTTCCATCAACTCCCAAATGCTGTCTGGGATTATGGTCTCCTACTTAAAAGTGTGTATGTGTGGTGGTGGGGAAATGGGTTATTTTCTTTTATCTCTCCCCCAACTTCTCGGCAGTCTTTCTTTTTCTGGCAAAGCCAATGAGTCTCTAGAGTCCTCTATTTCTTCCAATCAAGTCCCTGGTGAAAAAGGTGAAAAAACAAAACCAAAAAACCCAAAGCACTCCTCTCTTTTCCATGCCACTCCTGACCCTTACTACTGGGATCCTTCCTCTCTTCCCATTCCTTGCACTTCTTCCCTTCTTTAACAGTCTCACCCATCACCATTTCTTGGTAACAGATGCTATATTTTCCCTGGCTACACCAGTGGGAAAGAGGCAATATTCCTACTGCTTACTATTTGAAAAACACCTGGCTTTTGGCCAAAGAGAGAAGAGTAAGGCAGGAAATGAAATGGCTTTTTTTCTGTGGTTTTGTATAGTACACAACAACAGGTTGCCTCAAGTCTGGGAATCTCAAACATGATGAGCATGTTTTTATAGGGTTTACAGAGCCGAAAGGAACTTTAGAGGTCATCTATTTTACCCATTCATTTTTACCAGTGAGGAAACTGAGATCCAGAGAAGTCAATGATCAAATGCTAGTGAGTAGGTACGCTAGAATCAGAACCCAAATACTCTGGTACAATACCCAGGAGATCTTTCCAGACTACCTTTCCCAAACCTATTGATTCTGATGCCTAATTGCTAAGAATATTGCTTATTCTCTCCTAGACACCCACCCGTCTAACCTCAGATGGGTACATCCATCCACTACAACAAAGCTTCTCTGTGCTCATTCCCCAGAACAACAAAAATATACTCTAGATCTGTGGCAGTGCAGAAGGTGCACATGGTTTGATTTCATTCGATTTCCTGGGAACCCCAGAGAGCTGTTTCCATGGCAGACACTGGTGACAGTCACTAAACAGTGGCATCAGGAGACTCAGCTGGACTATTCTGAGACTGCTAGTACATTTAATCTCAATGGGAATCATTTATAGCTCAGTAACACTAATGACTAAGTACACACCCAATGAAGGGATCGTATTGCACAAAGAAAAGTGGGGGAAGAGATGACAGTACCTTCAGTTCTCTTCCTATTTCAGTCCAGTTATTACTAGAATTTCACATAGGGCCTAACTCTTCTCTGTAGTATTTCAGAGCTTCTTTGCTGTCTTTCTTTGCAATATACCTGGTAATTAGCTGAGCGTGCTAACCTGATTTATGGACCAGGAAGGTCTTGTTGCATAAATTGCTCAGTATCATACAATTAATTCAGAGAAGAGCCAGGATTAGAAATGGGAGAATTTGAATTAAATGACCTATTTTTTTAGTAAGTACTAACAAATACTATAATAAAGTGGGCTTTCACTCGGGCTAAACAAATAAATAAACCACAAAAAACTCCAAGTGGCAATACTCAGTAGCAAGCAAAATAAAAAACAAAAAAACCCTGCTCTCAAGGAGTTCACAATCTAATGAAGAGAGATAGCATGCAAATATCTATGCGATTGTGGACAAATCACTACACTTTCCTTTTTCTTCAACTATAAAATGAGATTCGACTAAATATTCTCCAATGTCCCTAGTTATGTGACCCTGAACAAGTCATTTAAGCTCTGTCTCAATTTTCCCATCTGTAAAATAATAGCTATATCATGTAGATATAATGATGATAATAATAATAGCATAATAAGATAATAGCACCTATCTCTCAAAGTAGTTGTGAGGATAAAATGAGATAACATTTGTAAAGTGATTTACAAACCTTAAAACACTATATAAATACTGCTATTTTATTGTAATTGTGTGGTTGCTAATCATATTATCAGGCTGGGTCCCCAGAGGGAAGTTACTATGTCCCCAAGAGCTCTATGGTTAACCCTAAGTATCTAGAGGAGTATTACAGCTCAGGAGTCCCTACCAGTGTGCTTCTAACCATGATTACCCACTGATATCAAGAAGTCAGCTGGGTAGCTCAGTGGATTGAGAACCTAGACCTAGAGATGGGAGATCCTAGGTTCAAATCTGGCCTCAGACACTTCTCAGCTGTATGACCCTGGGCAAGTCACTTGACCCCCATTGCCTAGCCCTTACTACTCTTCTGCCTTGCACAGTATTGATTCCAAGATGGAAGGTAAGTGTTTAAAGAAATTTTTTTTATTTAAAAAAAAAGAAGTCATTAATTAGATTTTATAAAGGAATATTTACTAAGTCGATATAGTAAGAACAGCTAATAAAAATACTTCCTTAAAAGTCTATGACCAAAAAAATTTTTTTAAGTCAGCAACACACTGTCTTTGCTGTATATACAGAATCCAAGGGAAAGTGGGTTCAGACTCAAATGAGTTAGCTCTTGGTTCCTCAAAGTCCATTATTTCCCTTCCAAGGGAGAATTTCCAATTGGTCATCAGTAGAGTTTACTGCTAGATTCCTAAAGCTGTCTGTCCTTGGTGTTTCTAATTTGTCCTTGTATCCCAATGCCAACACTTCTGTCAACTATTCCAAAGATGCTGCTAATTAGTCCAAATCTTTTAACCCTTCAAAGTTCATAAAGTCTTCCTCTGGAATGAAAAGGAGCCTGGGACTCTTCTCCTCCTTCCCCCTCCAAGTGATTTCCTCTCATGGGCTTGCCTAGAACTTCTCTCTGAAATGGACTAATAATGATGGATTATGAACTAGAAGACCCAGAGGGTATACAGCTCAAGCCTTTGATTGATAGATTGATTCAACAGAGATATCTAGGTCTTGTTCCCACCTAGCTCATACCTTAGAATGATGGAGTCTGTGGATAAGTTCTTAAGCACCTTGTTAGCTATATGCAGTGGGTGATTGATTAATTACTCAATCCAGCTCCATACTTACACTAATAATAATAACCACCATAAAATTCTCTAAGTATACATAGAAAAAATAGATCAGATGATATAGACACATATGCAAAACAACAATAACAATAGCAATATGTAGCATTGATATGGTGTTTTAAAGTTTACAAAGAACTTTACAAATATATACATTTTAACCTCACAACAACCCTGGAAAGTAGTTGTAATTACTTATCCATTTTACTAATGGAGAAAATGAGACACACAAAGGTTAATTTGCTCAGGATCACACAAATAGTAAGTGTCTATGGTCATATTTGGACTCAGTGACTTCAGACACTTCCTAGCTGTGTGATCCTGGGCAAGTCACTTAACCCCCATTGGCTAGCCCTGACCACTCTTCTGCCTTGGAACTAATATATAGTATTGATTCTAAGACAGAAGGTAAGGTTGTTTTGTTTTGTTTTTTAAATCAAGTTACAGGTAACCATTTAGTGTCCTACTGATTTTGCTCCTATCATGTATCAACTTTAAAAAATCTGAAAACTACCAATGTAGTTATAATAACAAGTCTTCAACTGGGTCAAGGAGCATATAGTCAAGAAACACCACACAGAGCCACCTCCCTGGGAGTAGTATATTCCCAAGAAGGAACACAGACTCAATAAACTACAGAAGGTGGGATACTTATTTAGCTCTTTGAAGAGGATCAATATTGCCTAGTATTATGAATTTGCTGAGTCTAGAGAGATTGAGAAGTACTTGAGAGCTTATTGTCCTTAGAAGGCTAGGGGGCCTGGGAGTAGATCTTTAGTACTTTAGATTTGATTGTCTTTTTGCAAATTCAGTCCTCCTGGGCAGGGGAATATTTTCTAGAAGATAGATGAAACCTATTCAGAGTCAACCCAGCCAATTCAGTCTTGTGAATCTTTGTTTTGACCTCTGGGAGAGTCAGTAATGGAATTAACTATGATAATGTTGCCACATATAAGATTGGAATATAATCAAGATTTCAAATGAGGGGGGAAGTTATAATGATGATGATGATGATATTAACATACAAATATCTTTATAGTTATTAATACTATCACATTATTTATAGTAAATATGCTATTATAATTAATAATAACTAATATGTATATAGTGCCTACTATGTATCAGGTACTATATTATGCATGAACTTTATCAATAGTATTTAATCTGATTCTCACAAAAATCCTAGAAAGTATTTAACAAATAAGGAAACTAAAGTAAGCAGAAATTAAGTGATTTACCCAGGGTCACATAGGTAGTAAGTGTCTATAGCCAGATTTGAATTCATATCTTCCTGACTCCAGAACCAGCATTCTACCCATGATGCCACCTACCTGCCCTCAAAAATTTGTGACTTATATCCTTAGTTCCCAAGGAAACTATTCAGAGATAAAAAAGATACACATAGCCAAAGGGTTGCATAAACATGTTTTTTAAACCTTTGCCTTCTCCTTAGAACCAATACAAGGCAGAAGAGCAGCTGGGCAATATGGGTTAAGTGATTTGCCTAGGTCACACAGATAATTATGTCTGAGGCCAGATTAAAACTGAGGATCTCTTACTTCCAGGCCTGGATCTCTACCCACTGGACCACCTAGCTGCCCCACAGCATAAACATTTAAAAATTGTAAACAATTGGTATTCTGTGGGGATAATTTTTATTTAGTTTATTTGAATGTTTTTGCTAATAATTACTAGATTTGAGAATATAAGAGAAAGCAAGAAAGGAGGAAGAAAGGAAAGAAGGGAAGGAGGAAGGAAAGAAAGAAGGGAGGAAGGAAAGAAGGAAAGAAAGAACAAAGGAACGAAGGAAGAAGCAAAGGAAGGAATGAAGAACACTGAGGTTCTTGAGAGCCCTATAGATCTTCAAGTACTAAAGACAGAAAAAAAAAGTGGCCCTAGAGTTGTCTTACCCTTACTTTTCTGTCAAACCAGTTTATCTCCTTTTCCAGATCTCTTTCAAACTCATCACAAATAACCTTATAATACATGTTGATAGTCACTGAACCCCCCTGTATTCTAACCCTCTGCTTCCCTAATTGCATGTGAATTACTGTAGATATGTCAATATGTCTTATAAAGGAACTTTACTGAGTAAACTTAGATTTTGTGTGTGTGTGTGTGTGTGTGTGTGTGTGTAAACTTACGTTTAATAGGGAATGTATGGGGAAAGGAATCAAGACTGTGAAATGACCATAAGGATGTAGTTTGACCTTGTAAAAATAGCATCAAGGGGCTTTCACAGTTCATGGTGATGCTTTAGTTGATGATAAAAGCCAAGGACAATAGAAGGAGGGCAGAAATGTTTTTAGTTACATTTGGAGAAAAAGCAAGATTAAAATATAGCTTGGACCATTGCTTGGGGCGGATGAGATAAGGATAAAGGACAACAGAGAAAAAGCAGAGTAGCTCAGCTCCAATATTAGTTCTGTTTTCTCTTCCAAGGGGAATGACTTTTATATTGGAAATCAAGGGACAAAAATGATTGAGAGAGCTAATGCCCACAATAAGTAAGGAAAAAGTAAGAGCTCTCAGCTGTCCTTGATGAGTTCTTGTCACCTGGCCTAGATGAACTGCTTCATTGAGTTCTGAAAAACTGGAAGACATAATTGCTGATTCACTTGTCCCTTATATTGGAAAGATCATAGAAATCAGGGTATAAAGCATAACATTGGAGAAAACCAAATGTTCCATTTTTGAAGAAAAAAAAAGGTGTAGGGGTAAAGAGAATAGAGTATGGAAACTATAGGTCAATGAGCTTGGCTTTAATTAATTCCTGGGGGAAATCTACAAATGGATTATTAAAGAAAATATTATTAACCATTTAAAAATAATAACTAGCACCTATATAATTTTTCAGATTTATGAAGCATTTTACATATCTTATTTCATTTGATCCTCACAACAACCCTTTAAGGTAGGGACATTTTTGTCCCAAAAAGGGAAGCTGAAATCACCCAAATCCAGGACAGCTTCATCAAAAATGGGTCACGCCAGATGATCAAAAAAAGGAAATAAGTTTAAATTAGTAAATGTGGAGAATATTGTGGATATAGTTTGTATATATTTTAGAAATATTTCTGGGGGCAGCTGGGTAGCTCAGTGGATTGAGAGCCAGACCTAGAGATGACAGGTCCTATGTTCAAATCTGGCCTCAGACTTTTCCTAGCTGTGTGACTCTGGGCAAGTCATTTAACCCCCATTACCTAGCCCTTACATCAATTACTTTTCTTTGAATCTGGCTATCCAATCACCTTTTAATCTATTCAATGATTTTATTAGGATCTAATTCATATTTCTCTGTCTTTTCCTCAAGAATACTATGAGATATTTTATCAAAAGTTTTTTTTTGTTGTTGTTGTTTAAACCCTTATTTTCCATCTTAGAATCGATACTGTGTAATGATTTGGTGTCAGTGTGGCAGAAAGTCTCCCTAAGTGCTCCAGAGATCTATGCTTGACCCTATGCTGTTTCACATTTTCTATCAAAGACTAGGATAAAGGCATTGATGATATATTTATCAAATTTACTGATTACATTAATTTAGGAGAGCTAGCCCATTCACTAGAGCACTGGGCTGCATTTACTAAAAGGAAATTCAATAGGGACAAATGTAAAGTCTTGTACTTGGGTACAAATAATCAACTTTACAAGGGTAAGTTAAAAGAAGCATAACTAGATGATTGTTATTTTCAAAAAATCAAGGTTGAGGGACTGAAGGTAGTGTACTACATCTTTAATATAAGTCATCTTGGGCTGCATGAAGAGGGGCAGAGCTTCCAGGAATAGGAAGGTAAGAGATCCAAGGTAGTCCATCATCATCAGACCTCATCTGAAGCATTATATTCTGTTCTAAGCACTACAATTTAAGAAAAATATTGATAAACTGGCATTGATCAAAAGAGGATGACCAGTATAGTGAAAAGTCTCAAGTCCATGATATATAAGGATCCATTGAAGGAACTTGATATATTTTCTCTGGAGGAAAGAAGAATCAGGAGGCACATGATAGGTATGATCAAATATCTGAAGGGCCATCATGAGGTTGATATGGGTAGAAGTTATAAAGAAACCAATTTAGGTTTGATATCAGGAGAAAACTTCACACAGCTGGTATGTGTTAGTGGAAGTCATTGAACCCCAGGCCTTTCCAGATCTATCTACTACATCATGTTGCCTCTCAAAGAATCCTAAATGCTCAAACCAAATAATCTACTTTGGAGGGTTTAGGGTAGAGGAAGTAAGACACTCTGGTCCTGGTGAATGTCACACTCCACATTCCAAAATATCAAAGTGTCAAAAGACAGAACTTAATGTGTTCTTAGACTTAAACAAGCTGACTTTGTTCTCCCATCAGAATGAGCCTGAATAAGAAATTGTGAGTCAGCATAGCCAAGATGACTCCTGTCTGCCTGGGTGTGTCTCAGAGAGATTCTGAGTTGCTACTTCTTAGTGGTCTTCCAGCTTGGAGGCTGGATATGAGTAACAACAGCTAAAGTCATAAGAATAACACAATGGGTGGACTTTCAGTTGTCCAGCAACAACAGGGAATGCTTTGTTCTGGTAAATCAAATATTCTGCTTAACAGAAAGTCTCTAGTCAATAAGACACCCAAGGATCCCTGGACTTCAAGGAAGTAGAATAATATAATATGTACATAAGCATCACACTAGGTTTAGAGGTCACCCTGCTCTCATTTTATGCCATATCCCAAACAGCCGGGATATGCCATGGTGAGATGGTTAGAAAGCCAGATTTGGAATCAAAAGACCCTGGTTGAAATCCTGGCTCACTCACTTACTATCAAAGCCTGACATAACCCACCTGTAGTTCATCCAGGAGCTGGTCAGCACTGCCAAGATGTTAGACTACACGAGGTATTAAACTGCTTTTATACCCAAGAGACCAAAGGGTATTAGAATCCTTTAAAATGCATCAGGTTAGGGGTGCCGATCCTAAGGATTTGGGGATGTACCAATCTGAAAAGCTGAATTAAGGATGAAGCCAGGGGTTGGTAAAATTCCTTTGGGATCATTGATCCTTCAAATGGTTTCTATTTTTCCTTCAGGAGTAAGGAGTCTAGTCTAATCAGACTTCTCTTTTATTTTCTTTAAGCTTTATTTTCTTTAAGTAGAGTATCAAGTGAACAGGTATTGAGTTCAGCATTAATTTTTAAAATTAATTAATTTATTTATTCAGAATATTTTTCCATGGTTACATGATCCATGTTCTCTTCCTCCCCTCTTCCCTTCCCCCTCCCTGAGCTGACAAGCAATTCCATTGGGTTATTCATATATCATTGTTCAAAATCTATTTCTGTATTCTCAGCATTAATTTTTAAAATTTTTAGTTTTTTTAAAAATGTCTGCCCTCTACTGCTTTACCAATGTAGGCATTTGGGGAATAATCATTCCCAGAATACTTGGGTGACTTGGCTCCAGTGTAGAGAACCAAGAAGAATCCTCTTATCCAGGATTGCTTAACCATATTTAAGGCAGATTTAGACATAACTCTAGCCCTCTTATTTATGTGGTCACTTAGATATTCTCTCTGCCCAATAGTGAATGGGAAATAAATGGAAAAGAAATAGACTACAGGTTAGGACAAGTGGGTTTTCTAGTCTCAGTTGTTACCATTAACTTGCCAGTAGGTGGCACAGTGGCTAGTGTAAGACCTGGAGGCAGAAAGATTCATCTTCATGAGTTCAGATCCAGCCTCCAACACAAACTGTGTGATCCTGGGCAAGTCACTTAATCTTATTTGCCTCCATTTCCTCATCTTTAAAATGAGGGGAGAAGGAAATGGCAATTCATTTTCTCCAGCCCCAGAACACCATGACAGCAACCTTGCCAATTAAAGACAAATAGTGATCTACCCTGTTGCGATGTCTTCAAATGGAAGACACTGATCCAATGTGATACTTCCAAAGTGATAATCTAGCACTTGATAACACTGTGGAATAGTGAGGACAGAGCTGAACTTGACATGAACAGAAGCCTCAGTTTAATACATCTTCCTAAGTTCATATCTGGGCTCAGACACTTACTAGTTATGTGACCCTGGGCAAATCAGTTAACCATTTTTGCCTCAGTTTCCTCATCTGTAAAATGAACTGGAGAAGGAAATGCCTAACCACTCCAGTATTTTTGCCAAGAAAATTCCAAATGGGATCATAAAGAGTAGGACACAACTGAAAAACTCAACACCAACAACCACTAATATAATGTATGGCCTTTGGTAAGACTCATCCTCTTCGTTCTTACTTGTAAAACGTCAGTGTTAGAGTAGTTGATTTCCAAAATCTCCTTTTAGCTCTGACATTCTATGAATCTAGGAGGCCACAAAACTATCTGCTATTCAAATTTATAGCTCTGTGTTATTAATTCTTATGGATTAAAACAAATGACTCACTTCTGAGACTGGCCCAAGAAACCCAGAAACAACTCCATTGTTTTTCATGGGCAACTTGATTCAGGAGAGGCAGTTGTCTGTGACAGACTATCACTCTGAAATTTTCATTTGAGGACCAATAAATAGCAGTATCTTTATATATGTACCCAAGGAAAATGGATCTCCCCATTGGAAGCAAAAAAGGGGGGGCAGTATTGTCTGAGAATAATGCCCTGATTTGGGAAGTGGAGTTCTAATAAATTACTTTCAAAATGAAAATTAATTCCAAGTAAGTTGCTAGCCGCCAGTACTGTTTGTTCTGAACACTGATGTAAACATATGCTTTGATTTTTTTTTCCTGGCTGACACTCCTAACTTGAAGTAGTCAAAGCCTTCTGTTTATGTATTTAATTCTGTCCAACAAAACCAGACAACTCTCCTACACTCTGGATGACTGAGTGTTTGGTAATAGAATGTAAGTAAACACAAAAAAGGACCCAAATTTTGTTGGCAAAGTGGTATGTTTGGGTGGTACTGAGAAAATTGTAATATGAAATAAATTAATTTAATGAAAATCACAAGACTAGAAAGTTTAAAGCAACCACAGGGACTATTTTCTTTAATATTCTCTAACTGGGTGTCCCAAAGAGTAAAAGTAATAACTTACATTTGCAGAGTCCTTTTTTACTTTCAAAGGGCTTTCTATGCATTGGCCCTTTGGATACTCTCCAAAATCCCTGGGAGGAAATGCATTATTATCCCTATTTTTCAGACGAGGAACATGAGGCTTAGAAAAGCTGTATTATTTCCCAAAAGCATAAGACTAGAAAATGGCACCACTAGTATTTGAACCCAAGTTTTAGGAACTGATGCTCAAAGACCTTTCTAGTAGGCCACCTTGCTAAAGCTAAGCCATAGAACTAATTGCTTGGTGGCCATATTGTTGTAGCTCCTTTGTATAACAACAACCTATTTTGATTTATTTCCCAAATATATGAGAGGAAGTCAGATCACCTCCTTGGGGCTCATTTTCTTCATTTGTAAATTAGTGGTCTTTAAGGTAACTTTTTTAAAACCTTTACCTTCTGTCTTAGAATTAATACTAAGTATTGGTTCCAAAGAAGAAGAGTGGTAAAGGTTGAGCAGTTGGGGTTAAGTGACTTGTCCAGGGCCACATGGTTAGGAAGTATCTAAGGCTATCTAAGGTAATTTCTAACACTAAACCTAAGAAACTTACCTTAAGAACCCAACCACTGCTCTTGGAGTCTACCCATGATTTCAGTCCTGGTAACAATTAACATAACTCGCATTTATATGGCACTGCAAGATCCCAAAACATTTGTCCCCACAACCCCTGGCATCCTGGCATCAGAGAAAAAGCACTGAATTTGTCAACTGATGACAATGGGCTAGAATCCAAGCTCTGTTATTTACTAACTCTGTGATATGAGGAAAATCATTTGACCTCAGCTCTCTTATCTGAAAAATGAAGAGGTCAGTCAGGAACAAGGGTCTTTAATCTCAGGCCCACAGACCCCCAGTGGTTCTCTGGGATAGATTTCAGGGGGTTCTATGAACTTGACTGGGGAAAAAAATCATTTTCACAAAGTGAAATTTAACATTGTTTCAGTTTCTTAAAACACATTTCTGAAAAGGGGTCCCTAGGCTTCACCAGACAAACAAAGGGGTCCATGGTTTGGAAACCCTAGATTTGATGATTTCTCAAGTTTCTTCTAGCTGTAAAACCAGTTCTCTCAATAGATTATTATGAACAACATCTGGCCTGGACTTCACCAGTATAGGGAGTCCTTCAACTGAGAAAATCTCCCCTCCTATAAGATGAGCACCTGTTCTTTGAATTTGTAGTCTGATGAGTTTTGAAAGTTTAAGTGATCTACTGAGTCACCTAAGCAGTATGTGTCAAAGGAAGGACTTGAAACCATAGCTTTTTGATGAGGATGCTGGCTCTCCATCCACTCTATCCATGCTGTCTCTCTAGTATTATCTATAATACAATTGGTAACTATGTTAGCAAAATAACCTCCCTAAATATCAAACTCATATCATTATTAGTTATTTGGAGCAATGAAACTTTGGAGTATAAGTTTATATTTCATAAAGAATTCAGGTTTTCATTTTGACTGGTTTGTAATAATTTAAAGTAAGGCTGCAGGGAAGCATCCCCTTAAGCTGCCTTTTGCACAAGGGTTCACCAGCCCCCAAATATTCAGCATCCACCCAATGTCAAAACAATGAAGCATCTGGTAATGAAGCATTAACAGCTGGAAGAGTCAAGATTCTGTGGCTGAACTGTAGTCCGTGAGTCATCCTTTTGAACATTTCTCAAAAATTCTTACTTGCCATCTGATTACTTATAGACTTCACTCGTTTGATGTCATCTGATTACTTACAGGTCCACTTCTCCAGGCACTTTGCCTGCAATACTTCAAAGTACCTGGAGCAATTAAGCTAACTTCTAAAGCAAAGACCCCTCGATGATGGTATTACAGTTTGCATTTCCTTCTCAATTTATTCCCTCTTCACTATTCCCTTTTAATGATATTTCTAGAACATGAATCTCTCAGGAAATGTTTACTAAATAGTCTTGCTGAATTCTGAGAACTTAGGCCTGAGAATGGTCCATACAGACACTAGCATGCACCGTTCCAACCACTCCTCTATGGAAAAAAAAATGTGTGTGTACGTGTGCATGTGTGTGCATGTGTGTGTGTGCGTGTGTGTGCATGTGTGTGCATGTGTGTGTGTGTGTATAAAACTCATTCTGGAGTTACAGGATGGGGATAAGGAATAAGAAGCCCCCATCGATGTAAACTCATTGCTTCTAAATTGGTTTCATTTTAATGATTCTACCCTATTCAATTTCCTCTTAATCATTCCACCCTATATCAACTTTGTAAGTATACATTAATTATCTAATATGTTTTGAACTCTGTTCTAGGCTAGAGGGGACATGGAATTCTCATGAAGTATTAAAACAGGATGTCTGTTCTTAAAGTGTCTACCATTTCATTAAGAGGAAATTGGCTTGAGCTGGATAAATAAGGAAAACTCATGGAAGCCCTGGGACTTGAGCTACACTTTGAATGATGTATTTTCAACTAACCAATTACTCAATATATATTTACTAAACATTTGTGGACCAGACACTGTGCTAGGCACTGGGGACAGAAGCACAAATAGTGAATTAATCTCTAATTTGAGGAGTATGCATGCTCATAGAAGAGATGATATGTGCATATGTCATTATGTATCGAATAAAGAGAAAGTAAATAAATACAAGTATAAAATGATTAAGTACAAGACAATTTGGAGGAAGAGAGCTAGCACCTGGGGGAATCAGGAAGGAAGACTCATAATAAAGGGTGGTATAGAACTTACCTCTTCAAGGAAGAAAAGCATTCTATGAGATAGCAAAGAAAAGAGAGTACATGCCTTCCTGGCGTGGGAGATGGCCAGTTCAAGAACAAAGATTTGGGACCTGGAGTGTCAAGTGTGAAGAACAGAGAGAAGGATAATTTGGCCAGTTCAGAGAGGGGAAGTGAAGAAACATTCAATGAGACTGGAAAGGTGAGTTGATGCCAGGTGATACAGAGCTTTAGAAGCTAAATGAGGGGTTCCTATTTGAACTCAGAGGACTTGGGGAGTTACTGGAGTTTATTGAGTCAGAGAAAGATATATAGCCAGATCTGAAGGAAGATCATTTTCTTAGTTCAGAGGATAGGCTAGAAGGGGGGGGGGGGGGGCAGACTCGAAGAAGAATAACTAGGATGATGTTGCAATTAGCTACATGAAAGATGATGAGTGCTTCTAATAACAGTGGTTTTGTGAGAAGAACAAAGGAATTACATGAGAGAGATTTTCATAGAAATGGAAATGGTAAAATTTGGCAACTGACTAGATAGATGAGGAAAAGTGGGAAGCTGAGGATAGTGCCAAAGTTATGAACCTGGCATAGTGGTAGGATATTTGGTGATACCTTTGAAATAAACAGGTAAATTTGGAAGAGGGATGAATTTGGCATAAAAGATGAGTTCTGTTTTAGTCATGTTGAACTCTAGATGTCTATGAGAGAGTTATTTTGAAAGGTCCAACAAATAGTTGGTGATGTAGAACAGGAACTTGGGAAAGAAGCCAAGACTGGATATATAGACCGGAAAGATATCTGCATAGAAATAATATTTAAACTTAGAGTAGTTGATGATGTCAGAGAGAAGAGACAGAAACAGACCGAGAGAAGGGGGAGGGAGGGAGGGAGAAAGAAAGACAGAGATAGAGAGAGACAGAGACAAAGAGGGGGGAGAGAAAGACAGAGACAGAGAGGCAGAAAGACAGAGAAAGAGAGAGGAAGAGAGAGAGAGAGGGGGGGAGAGAGAGAGAGAGAGAGAGAGAGAGAGAGAGAGAGAGAGAGAGAGAGAGAGAGAGAGAGAGAGAGAGAGAGAGAGAGAGAGAGAGAGATCGAGCACCCAGGATAGAATATACATAAAATTTGGATCATTAGAAAGGCAGACCAGTATGTTGGAGGGCCTCAAGGTCATAACATGGAGAAGAAAAATTTGGTGAGGTTGTGATCTGTGCCTTCAAGTGTTTGAAAAGCTCTCATGTGGAAGAAGGATAAGATTTATTTGTTTAGCTCCAAAAAAACAGAAGTAGGAGCAATGAGTAGAAGTCACAGAGAGGCAGATTTAGGTTTGATGTAAAGAAAAATTTCTTAAGTTGCCGCTATTCCAAAATGAAATGGGATTCCTCAGCAGGCAGAAGCTTTCCTCTCTGTAGAAGTCATTATCTAAGGGGAAGATTTATTGGTTTTCATACTAAGGATTCCTTTTCAGAAACAAATTACCTTGATTGGTCTCTGAGGCACCTTTCAGTTCTTTGATGTGCTAGGCTTCCAGATTGAGGATCAAGGCTAAACCTAGCATACTAAAAAGGAAGAGAAGGACAGCAGAGCATCTTTTAAGAGGGAAAAGAGGACACCAGATAATGCAGGTCTTTGACAAATTAGAGATCAGTCTATTAGCAGTACATGACCATTTATGAATTTTGAGCCCAGAAGTAACAGGATTAAAATGGTATTATAGAAGGCTTAATTTGGTCTAAAGGTAGATTGGACAAGAGAAAAAAGAGGGAAAGTGAACAACTGGTGTAGTAATACGGAAGGAAAAAAGGAAGGAAAGAAAGAAGAAAGAAAAGAATGAACGTTTATTTATTAAGTGCCTATTGTTTGCCAGGCACTATTCTAAGCACTTTACAAATATATCTTTAATCTTCATAACAAGCCTGGAAAATAGATATTAATATTCCCATTTTACAGCTGAGAAAATTTTAGTAGACAGAAGTTAAGTGACTACCTCAGGGTCACACAGTAAATGCACAAGGCTATATTGGAATTCAGGTCTTTCTGACTCTACACCCAGTTCTTTATCTCCTGTGCTCTAGGTAAAGGTTGAAAAGAAGATAAACATACAAAAATATTTCAAAGGAAAAAACAATAGGACTTGATGGTTGAATGGATATAGAAAGTAGCATTTCTAATGCTTTTGAGGACAGTAGAAATTTATACCAGTTCACCAAAGATAGAGCCTTAAGGAACATCAGAAGAGCTGATGGAGAGGTTCCTCCTCTTCCCCAAATGCCTCTAGAGCTAGAACTGAATATGTCTTTTCCAAAAAAATCTTTGATGCTTTTTCTCATTTCCAATTGACTCCCAGCCTCTATCCCAAATACAGTGATATACCTACCACAACAAAGAAATTATTGAGAAAAACGAATCAACACGTTGTCCATGTCTGAAAACATACACCTCATTCTGCATCCCTAGTCTACTACTTCTTTGCCAAGAAACAGGGGGCAGGCTTCAGTGACAGTCTTTTTTCCCACCAACATCTTTTGAAGTCGTGGCTGGTCACTGCATTGATCAGAGTTCTGAAGTCTTTTTCATTGTTGTTTTCCTTTCTGTAATTGTGGTCATCATGTACCACATGGTTCGTTGTGAACCTTTGCCTTGCATCTATTCATATAAGACATCCCAAATCGCTCTGGATTCTTTATGTTTATCACTTCTTACAATGCAATAAAACCCCATAATATTCCTTGTTGAGCCATTCTTGGTTAATTTCTAGTTCTTTGCTACCACAAAAGGTGCAGTTGTGAATTATTCTTGCATATTTGGGACCTGTTTTTTAATTCCTTGGTGTATATGCATAGCAATAGTATCACTGGATCAAATTGTCCATTTTAGTAACTTTGTGGGCATAATTCTAAATTGTTTTCTAGAAGTAATGGTCTAATTCACAACTCCAAAATCAGTGCATTAGTGTGCATTAACTTATTATGCATTAATAAGAGCATTAACTTTCTATAGTTCCTTCAAAATTTACCATTTTCATCCTTTGTCATTTTTGCCAAAATTATAGGTGTGAAATTAAAAATTCTTGATTGATTTAATTTACATGTGCAAGCTCAAAATATTCTCAATTTGAAGAAGAAAGTGTGAATAAGTGATTTTTCAAAGTCATACAGGGGACAATATTGGAGTTGGAACCTAGGTCCTCTGACTACAAATTCTGTGCTTTTCCACTGCCCTTAACCAAGTAGGGATCAACCAAAAATGTTCAGTCCCTAACAAAGAGAAGAGAGGAAAAGCAGCATTCAATCATCTCCAATGCCACCATCAAAGTCACGAGAGGGATGAAATAGACTGGTGCCCCCAAAACAACATTAATATGTATTTTATCTGTAAAGATTGCTGACATCACTCCCTCCCTAGGGAGTCAGAATCACAGCTTCCTTCTATTTGCAATGTTTGTGAAAATGATATCCAATCTTTCAAAGGAGGCTTGAGTCCAAAGCCCAGCAGGCAACCGGAGTTTCACAGAGCCCTCTGGGTCATTCCTTTCCACCACCCATTCCTGACATCCAATTTTCTGTGATTTCCAGTTGGGCTTTGGGCTGAAAGACATCTATAGTAGCAATTTTCATCTTTTGTCATCAGCTCTTAGAAATGAAGAGAAGTTTCACAATCTCAAGACAGCTCTGCATGAGACATAAAAGAGTGAGCTAAGACTACAGGACATACTCTCATTTCTTCAAATGTTTGGAGTGTTTGAGTAAAGTTAAAAATGTTGAATTCTCAACTTTTTTAACCATTTGAAACAGAGTAAAATTTAATTCATACTGATAGTTTCTGCATTGGTTGGTCTAGGGTCTCTTTTAAAAATTGTCTTAAATATTAAATTTAATGATGGTTCATATACATTTTTATAAATAAAATAAAAATGAATTGACTTACAATCATGGAATTGCCTCTGGGGAAAAATGTCAAAGTCAAAAACTCCCAATGATCTGAAAAATAAGTTATATAAAGTGATTTGCAAACTCAACTCTTGACATGAGGGCATAAATCATAAATCTTGGATCCTCACACTTCCCCTTTCTTCCCTCATCAACATTTTTTTAAAAACCCTTACCTTCTGGGGGCAGCTAGGTGGCTCAGTGGATTGAGAGTCAGACTCAAAGACAGGAGGTCCTGGGTTCAAATCTGACCTCAGATACTTCCTAGCTGTGTGACCCTGGGCAAGTCACTTGACCTCCCCATTGCCTAGCCCTTACCACACTTTTGCCTTAGAACCAATACATAGCATTGATCTAAAGACAGAAGGTAAGGGTTTGTTTGTTTTTTAACCCCTACTTTCTGTCTTAGAATCAATACTGTGAATCGGTTCCAAGACAGAAGAGTGGTAAGGACCAGGCAATATGGGGGTTAAGTGACTTGTCTAGGGTCACACACCTATGAAATATTTAAGATCAGATTTGAATCCAGGACCTCTCATCTCTAGGTCTGGCTCTCAATCCACTGAGTCTTTTAGCTGTCTCACCAACATTTTGAATATGTATTTAGTTTTAATATAATTTAAGTTGAGTGGCACTTTAGAGATCATCTTATGTAACTTCTACCATCACCTCAGTCATTTTAACTGAAACCCAAGAGATATGGTGATTCTCATTCACATAGCAAGATGATGTTTAGTAAAGTTCAGTTTAAATGCTGGATCTCAACCCAAAACTTGAGTTGCTCTCAGACTTATCTCTACCAAAATATCTACAGTTGTTGAAAATTGATACAACTTCGTTACACTCCTTCAACAAGAAACATGTTTATTGTTTTGGGGAATGGGCGGTCTGGCTGGGCCAGGTACAGAATTAACTCAATTCTTCATTTCACTTATCTCCATAGACCTCATCTCCCTAAGTAAGGAATTCCTGTCCTTTATGATATTAACCTCTAGGTTGGATAGCACAATTAGATTATCTGGCAATAGTGAAAGAAGATAAAAGTTTATTTGTCATCCTCAATTCTGAATCAAGATTCCTGATTAATTTTAGAATAGACTTTTCCAGTCCAAGAAAAAAAACCACAAGCCTTAAAAAAGCATAATAAAGACCCTGACTTTACCTGAATCAAGTAGCAGTATAATTTTTATCTTAAAGCAATGAATTTTCAATTTATTCTGATAATGAATTCAGATAAGTTATATGAACGCTTCCGATAAAGTCAGGTTCTTCTAATTCTTCCACTAAATTGAGCAGATGATAAACTTGGAGCTAGAATGGACTTTAGAGATTATCTAGTCCACTCCCTTCGTTTTACAGGTAAGGAAACAGACCTAGAGAAATTAGCTCTAATGCCTCATCCTAAATGTTGGATAAATCATTCAATGATAGAATGCTGGGCTTAGAGTTATGATGACCTGAGTTGGAACCCTACTTCAGGCACTTATTGGCTGTGTGATCATCATCATCATTATTGTTATCATTATCATTGGTGTGGATATTGTTCTGTAATCTTGAAGACAAGAGTAGAGTACACCAACTCTAGAGAGACTTGTTGAAGGAGAAAAAGCTTTGAATAAAGTCCTTGAAATGGATTGCATGTGTACTATATAAGGACTAATTTGGTTAAATTTGGAGCAGTTCAACATGTTCCCACAGAGAGGAAGGTAGGGGAGTTGATGTGGGGGCTGGAAAGCAGAAGCTGCTACTAGTGGCCCCAAAGAAGACACTAGCTTCTTTCCCACTTTGGGGCTGCCAAAGGCAGTAGACAGAAGGAACAAGAGGCTATATCTTGGACTGGACCCAATGACTGGATGGCCAGACCCTGGGCTTCAGGGCTTGTATTGAAGAGGACATTCAGCATAAATTTTCCCCATATTTCCCTTCAGCTACACTGCTTTTAGACGTATTTGGATGTCTCCATCATGCCTTCCCTCCCCAGGAAACTCATCACTAGGAAATCTCATTATGCCACCAGATTGAATCTGTCTGGGTTTCACATCTCATCAGTATCCTCTGTCTATTTGATTAGATCCTTTGAGTAGAGTGTAGGGCCATGAGCTCCAGGGTCTTTATTTAAAGAAGAGGCTTGGCATGGTTTGTTTTTTAAACCCTTGCCTTCTGTCTTAGAATCAATACTGTGTATTGGTTCCAAGGCAGAATAGTGGTGAGAGATAGGCAATGGGGGTTATGGGTTATTTGTCATCTGGCTAGGAAGTGTCTGAGACCAGATTGAAACCCAGGACCTCCTGGGTCTCTGGGACTGGTTCTCAATTCACTGAATCAACTAGCTGCCCCCATCAGCACAGTTTTTACATTTTCCCCATCCTTTTTCAGCTTCCTTATGTGTGTCATCTTCCCCCATTTCTCTTATCAGCTTCTTTAGGACAAGGACTGTCTTTCTTGTTTCTCCAAAGCTTAGCACAGTGCCTGGTATATAGTAGATGTTTAATAAACATTTATTAACTATTGACTAAGTCCTCAGTATTTTTTTTTTGGAAAGAAGAAAATCAGTTAAACCAGGTCTGATATTATTGTGGGAAGGCAATATGAGTTTGGGTAATCTAAGATAGTGTGCATCTGCATTTGTGTTCTCCAGTGTCATTTGTCCCTGGGAAAACTATAAGCTGCTGAATTCTAAGCAAAAATATATCAAGGACTAGGAAAAACTAATGCTGTCGCATCAATAGCCACCTTTGTATACTTAACAATTCCTTTTAAACCTTTCCTAATTCTTTTAAAATTAATTTTATTCAATTAACAAATCACTAATTGAGCCTATATACCAAAGAAATCAAAGAAAGAGGGGAAGGACCCATATGCACAAAAAAAATGTAGCAGCTCTTTTCTTGATGGCAAAGAACTGTAAATGATGCGATATGATGAATGTAAGAGCATACTGTTGTGCCATAAGAAATAGTTAAAGAAATGGTTTTGATGGGTTAATTCTTATTGGGTCTCATCCAAAGAATTATTTGATTCCTCAATTAATTCCATTTCAGGGAAATAAACTTTATAACAAGAGAGTATAATAGCAGGGTAGGTATGGTAAATAAAAGAAACAAGAGAGTAAATAGTGCAAAAGATGAGTGTGAAGAGTGTGTGTGATAGGAGAGTGTGTGTAGGGATTTTCATGAATGTTTTTTATCTAGATTAGGTATTAAGGATTTGTTTGGGCAGTTGTTTCCCTGTGTCTCCAGAGAACTGATGACACTTTTCTCTGTGTGGCTTTACCCATGATTCATTCTGTTTGCAGAGTTGGGGAGCAAACCTCAATGTAAATGGGATGCTACTGTTTTGTTAAACTCTCCAAGGCAATTTTAGGTCAAGTTTTGCTCTTTTGTGTACAGACTCTAGGAAAGGCAGTGACTGTGGAAACTGAGCATTGTTTGGACCTAGTCCTCTGTGACTGGGAAACTGAGCCACCTGTACTTGCTCTCCAGAGACCCTGATCTAGGTCATAGATTATGTCAAAAGATTGATGTGAAGAGTTTTCTCATAATTGTGAATATAAGGAACTCATGTCTTATCTGAAAGGTAGCCTCATGCTAATTATTGTTTCCATGTTCTTTTGATTGTATACAGCTATTTGGCAGGGTTTGTGAAACATTTCAGCCCACATAAGTTTCAACCTTTTCCCTCTTCTCTTGGTCATGCATGTATAGACTTCATGAGACCTTTACATGGATTGATTAGTCCAATCAATCATGGGTCCTGACACAGTCCCAAAGGAATGGCCCTCAAGTGATGAAATAGTTTTGATCACAGCAGTTTGTGAAACTGTCTACTAAGACACAGAAGGGCTTTAAAGGGAATGCTATCAGGGACGAAATCATGGATCCCTGAAATATCAAAATAAAGGCAGATAATTACCTGTATTTCCAATTTTAATCTGGTTTAGGATTTTGAACAACTTCCAAACCTCTTTCAAATATCTGAATCCAAAATTTAAAGACTGATTCAAAACCTTTTTTTCACATAAGGAATTTTGTCAAATACTTAAGAAATGTATCTTTTACAAAGTTCCAGTGAAATGGAGAATTTGTAGGAATTCCATTTTGCCCTTGTCTGTTATATCCTAATAGGGTCAAAAATCTCCATTACTTAGAGTGCACCAAACTATAATAAAACTGGACAGGTGCCAAATTGAGCACAGTTGATTTAACAGCATAAGCCCTTGACATCCTTGCTCTGGCTCTGGAGGTCTTCAAAAATACCCAATAAAATAGTCCTGGAATTCAGGCTTGTTTTTATAAAAATTGATCTATTAATAATATTAATAAAGATCTCTTTGAATGGAAACAGGAATGCCTTAGGATTTTAGCCCATTTCCATTCCAACACTCCAGGATCCCCTTGGCATTATATTACTCTTGTATGTGCACAGTTGTTTACATTTTGTCTCTGCTATTGGAATATGAGCTTCTTGAGGTTTTTGTGACTTTGCCTTTCTTTTGTATCTCTAGCACTTAGCACAGTGCCTGCCTCATACTATGGAAATGATCAGTGCTATTAAGTGACTGCTCTCAAACTTTCCCAAAGTTCCTTTATCCCAGGGCCAATATTTATGAGTTTCATGAAAAGATTTCAAGCTACCAGTTTGGGAATACTAGATTAAAGCATAATGCTAAAATAATCTGGGCTACAGATTCCATGTCCAAGTGGATAAATTAGTTTCACATGAAGTTGATGAGTTAGCCAACAAATATTTATTAAACATCTGCTATTTACAAAGCACTGTGTTAAGTGCTAGAGATACAAAGGAAAAAATAAACAAACAAAAAACACTGTCCTTACCTCAAGTTGCTCATCTTCTAATGAAGGAAAGCCTATTCCAGGCTTCAGACTTCACCCTTGACACCAGCCCACTACACAGAGGTCAGGTAAGAATGTGGACTTTTTAAATCACAAATCCATTACTTCTATTGGAGAAAAAAAAAACAACCCAAAATGAACATCTTAAAGAAACATGTACCTAAAGCTTACCTTGGCCAACCTTATTTTATAAATGATATAACTGAAGTCCAGAGATCTGAAGTAATATTGCTTTGTGTTCTTTTTTTTCTATCATTTCAGTTATTTCCAACTTTTCATAAACCCATTTGGGGTTTTCCTGGCAAAGCTACTGGGCTGGTTTGCCTTTTCCTTTTTCATTTTATGAGATGATGAGACTGAGGCAAGCAGGGTTAAATGACTTGCCTAAGGTCACACAGATAGTAAGTGTCTGAGACTGGATTTGAACTCAGGTCTTCCTCACTTCAAGCCCAGCATTCTATCCACTACAATACCTAAGAGATAGGACCAGAATTAAAACCCACATTTTCTGTTTGCTTCTCAACTGAAAGAGTGTTAGATTTAAAGTTAGAGACCTCTGTTCAAATCCCAGATCTTTCACTTTCTGCTTTGGTAGCCTTTCTTTTTTTTTTTAATATTTTTTCCATGGTTACATGATTCATATTCTCTCCCTTCCCTCCACCCTCCCCACTCCTAAAGCTGACAAGCAGTTTCACTGGGTTATACTTATATTATCACTCAAATTCTATTTCCATATTGTATTCCACATTCTATATCCATATTTATAACAATCTTTTAAAATCAAAACCTCAAATCATGTATGCAGGGAGCCAACAACCCCGCACTGGTTGACACAGTCACAGTTGGAAGCCAGGAACTACAAGGCAGCCCCCCAAGAACAAAGCCCCCCACTAGCCCCCTTCTGTGACTTCTCTCTCTCCAACTTTCCTGATTAATGGACTTGTTATGATTATTATTCCCTCCCCAATTACAGGAGAAATAATATAAGAGCAAATATTTATAGGATCAATGCATATATATATATCCCACTTTAATCCCCCTAGATTATTGCCCCCAAAAGATTGCATCTACAGAATTAAAGCCCAAAGATTATTGCCCATCACCCCTCCTTTCTCTCACTTAAGCACAGATATGCTTCAAGGCCCCCACAATAAACACTGGCCAAATTCTTGAGCACTATAATAACTCTTTCCTTACAGTTATCACACTCCAATGAATTTGTTGATGAAGAGAAACCAGGCAGCATTGCTAGGCATTTCAAAGTAACACAAGAAAAATAGAACTGGTAAATTGAGGAAAACCCCAAATCTGGCCTGTCATTAATTTGCCCTCTAACCTTGTATCTAGCTACAAAATGTTTTGTTATCCATCTCCTAAGTAATTGTGATTGATTGTGAAAGCTGACCAAAAGTAACAATGATTCTCCTAGGTCAGGGAGAACTAAACTCTAGATCACACTGTTTGTGTCATTCATCTATAGCAACAATGTTTCATTGACTATTTCCTTAGACTATGCATCTTATTGTTAAGTTCCATGGAAACATATATGTAGAAAATTGATTGTGTGCCAAAAAAACATGTAATCACCAGCCTATATAATAAATGAACCTCTGTGCTATGGCAGAATGCTATGTGACACCTATACATATGGGTCTCAACACATAGTGCTTCTCATCTCCATTATTCAACCAGATTGTCACATGTAGATGGAGTATGCCTTCACCCTCAGAGAGACCGCTGGACGGTTCCCAAAGCATGTACCCATACATACAAGTAATTGATCATATTTTTTTCTTCTGTGTTTCTACTTCCTTGGTTCTTCCTCTGGATGTGGATAGCATCTTTCTCATAAGTCCCTCAGGATTGTCCTGGATCATTGCATTGCTATTAGTAGCAAAGTCTATCACATTTGATTGTCCTACAATGTTTTGTGTACAATGTTCTCCTGGTTCTGATCATTTTGCTCCTCATCAGTTCATGTGGATCTTTCCAGTTCTTCTAGAAATCAAGCAGTTCATCGTTCCTTATAGCACAGTAGTATTTTTGATACCTTTCTAGGTCTCAGTGTTCTTATATATAAAATGAGCGGGTTAGACTAAATGATTTCTTAAGTCCCTTTCAATTCTAAATTGATGATCCTATCCTGGAAATCAATAGGTGTTACAGTGGGTACAACACAGGACTTGAAATCAGGAAGAACTGAATTCAGTTCCATCTTTAGATACTTAGTAGGTGTGTTACCCTAAGGTGGCAAATCACTGAATCTCTGTCTGCCTCAGTTTCTTTATCTGTAAAATGGGGTTAATAATTTATTTCATAGCATTGTTGTGAGGATAAAATGAGATAATACTTATAAATTACTTTGTAAACCTTAAAGAGCTCTATAAGTGCTAGCTGTTATTATTATCCTATTATCTAGATCAAGTGTCCTTTCTGCCCAGATTCATTGCCTCCAGAAAACCAATATGAGTCTGGAAGAAACTGTCCTGTCAATCATGTGGAGTCTCTGCAGAATTGTAGGTTTCCTTGTTCCTCTCCATAAACTTCTCATTTTCTTTAAGGAAACCTCTATAAATGTCCCCACATTAATGCAGTCCACTACTGCTTTGAAGTAGCTTTGCAAGAGGTTAGAAGTAGAAGGGACCTTACAGGTCATCAACTCTTACCTCCTCATTGTTCATGTGAGGAGAGAGAGTACCAGAAAAGTCAGCTGATTCTTCAAGGGTCACAATTAATGATAATAATGATTAATATTATTACTAATGATAGCTACCTTTATACACATGCCAGGCATTGCAGAGAATTAGTTTAAATGTCTGAGGTAGGAAATGAACATAATCCTTAATTAATCAATGAGTCCATTTATTTCTGTTTATAATTAAAGAATTCATTTATTTATTCAACCAATATCAATAACTACAACAGGGGCAATGCACAAGGTAGGTTGAATACTAACAGGGAAATTCAAAGAAGTAGGAAAAAACTCCCAAGTGGCAGATTAGTAAATGTTGGTGTGGGAAGGAAACCAGAGTCTTTCATTGTTTTCCAACTCTACCCCTCTGTCTCCTTTTGCTCTCCTTGGCTTTCTGACTACCTCATTATTCTTGACTTTTAAAATTCTCTCCCAATTGAGCAATCCACATTGGTTAATGCATCTTTTCTCCCAAAGTAAGACTTATAGTGATGAGACTTAATAGTAGCTCATATTTTACAAGGTTGTTCCATTTTTGGTTCCCCTTTTGACTTACAACACTCATAGTTGGAATTGCTGAGTCCATAGGATTTCTGACCTGTCCTCATATTAAGAGGATCCTGACCTATTCACCCTCAGTTTCAGGATTTGCTCTTCCTCCCAAAACACATATGCACCTCTTTAGTTCTTGGTCAGACGCAATCATTTGTCTTTCATCTGTTTCTGCACCAGTTGCTCTATGCATCCCCCAACCCAAGGACAGCAAATACAAAGAGATCTCAATTAATACAAAGAATGAATTACATTAATTAAATTTTCTTTGAATATTTCTATTGGATTAGAACCAACTATTCTATTTTATTTATTTATTTATGTTCTAAAATATTCTATTTTATACATTATTATAATTTTAAATAGCATAAATTCATGGATCCATTAGTGTGAAGAATGAATCCCATGAAGTGGTCACATCATCTGAATTTTCATTGTCCTTTAAACTAGAACCAATTTCCATGTTTTACACAAAATTATAACATATAAATAGTGCAAATTCATGGATTCATTATCCTCACTATATAAGACTTGATTGCACAATTAAACAGAACTCCATGTTTTACACATAATTATAACTTCAAATAGTACAAATTCAGGGATTTATTATTCACCTTAATTGGGACCTGGCTGAACAATTAAACAGAATCAATGTAACAAGTGACTGCATCACCCTGATTAATTAATCAGAATATGTGGATTTGAATTCTGGCTCTGCTGCTTTCTAGTTGTCTTACCCATGATGTCACAAAACCTTCCTGAGCTTCAGTTTTCTTGTCTCTAAAATGGGAATTAATAGTACAGGGTGTCACAAAAGGCTTAGTGAAATTTTAACCTTTGATAGATTATGAATGCCCTAAGATTTGGGGGTGCTCTCTACTTTCAGTAGCTGCTTCTCAGTATTGATGTAAGGACCAAACTGGTATTGTTATTATTGCTTTAGATTGCTTTCCACTGTACATTATCAGAGATATCACATATTCTGTAGGCACCCTGTGATGTACCCTGGCATTGACTCTGGGTTTTCTACTATGATGATGCTCCCAAAGTTACACACTAGGGAAAGTTCTATCCAGGGAGAAACCTCCAAGTTCAGGACCAGCAGTGGACTGTCTTCCACTGGAGGATTAGGTTCACTGAGATCTGAGAAGCTCATCATCAAGATAACTTCAGGACAATTTGTTTTTTTTCAACCAAGACAACTTGACAATCAATCAATATTTATTAAGCATCTACTATGGGCCAGCTATTATGCTAAGAACTGGGGAGATGGTCTTTCAAAATCACAGAATCACTGAGGGGAAATAAGATTCGTTTTCCATCATTAGAACTTATGGCACCTGGGGAATCTGACTAGCCATAAATACCAGGACTGCCTTGATACTGGATGACTTCAAAGATGTCCACATAACCCAGCAGAAAAGGCATTGGCTCTGGGGATGTTGGATCAGATAGCATTTCTAATAGTTCTTCCCTGTAATCTGGACCTTAGTTTCTTTATGTTAAGAGAGAGTTGGGTCAGATGGCTATAAGGTAGCTTTTAGCACTCAATTTATAATTGAATGAATCTCAGTCCTACTATCTATGTGCCCCCCAGCAAATCACTTCACCTATCTAAAGCTCAGTTTCATTTGTACATTGAGAGGGTGGGACTAAGTGATCTCTAACAACCCTTTCAGCTGATCCTATGCCTTAAAAAAAAAAAAAATCTTTACCTTCTGTATTAGAATCGATGCTAAGTATCAATTCCTGGATGGAAAAGCAATAAGGGTCAGGCAACTGAAGTTAAGTGACTTGTCCAGGGTCACAGAGCTAGGAAGCATCAAAGGCCATATTTGAACCCAGAACCAACTGCCTCCAGGTCTGGGTCTCTATCCACTAGTTGGCCCAATCTCATGACTTCTTTACAATGGCCCTTGCCTTAGACCTGGTCCCCTATTTTATTATAATAAAGAAGATGGTGTAGATTGCTGGGCTCCACTTAGAGACTGAAAATAATTATCCAACTATCCTCTCAGAGAACAGGGATTGTCTAAGGAGTTGAGTTTACAGCTAACCAGGGACATCATTAGGACACATTGTACCCAGTTTCAACAGTATTTCATCAGGAAACCATCTGGTGTCTTCCTGCTATAATGCATTAAATTAGTGATGTCCACTCAAATTTTCCAGAGGCGATAAGCTCATGTGTTTGAAATTGAAGGATCAAAATGTATTTCAGATCCAACCCATCCTTCAAGGTCTAGC
The DNA here is from genome assembly GCF_027887165.1 of Monodelphis domestica. Classification (NCBI taxonomy): domain Eukaryota; kingdom Metazoa; phylum Chordata; class Mammalia; order Didelphimorphia; family Didelphidae; genus Monodelphis; species Monodelphis domestica. Next base: position 64,732,309 of record NC_077234.1, read on the forward strand.
TCACACTCAAATTCTAACATGGGACCTTTCTAGCCCAATCTGACTCACAATGATGTCCCCTTTTGAAAGACCCTACAAAACTTTATATTATTATTTATTGTCTTTACTACCTGGCCTTGAACAAATTCACTGTTTGGACCTTGGTTTCCTCATCCATAAAATGGGAGACTTAAAATAGGTGATTTCTAGGGTCCTTTTCAGATGGTTCTATCTCTACTGTCCCTTTCAGGAGTACCATGAACAAAAGGACAGAAAACATTTTGGAGTCTTTCCATTCCACTGTTAGCCATATCTCAATGGTAAGAAGTTATTTTCCACATCTTGAAATCTGTCTCTGAAACTTCCCTCAGTTCTTTCTAGGTCTGCCTCCTGGGGCATTCTGAAGCCAAATACTGGAAGACAACTTCCTTTAAACCATCTCTTCTCCAAGCCAAACAATCCAGATTTCTTCAGTGGATCTCTATACAGCATGATCTCCAATCTCCTCACCATTCTGGTGCCCTAAGCTGGATAATGACAAACAACAACAACAACTAGAATTTGTTATTATCGTAAGATTAGTGAATGCTTTATCATTTAATCTGGATATCTTGAAACTTGTCAGTGCCAATGTGTTTCCTACAATATGGAGCCCAGGACTGAACATAATATTCCTGATTGTTAATCTTAGAGCACTTTGTCTCTATTGCTCACCTGGACCCTTCAAATCATTTGGGTTATTACTTAAGTGTTGCATATGTGAATATCTCATAATCCAGTTTGCAATGAGGACAGAACTTTATCTTACATTTTTTTATATATTTGTAATAGAGTAAAGGGAAAGGGTAATAAAGAGATGATAGTCTTCCCCCTTGGAAAGCTGCCCTCAGCTTTGCTGGGTGCTGAAAAGAATCTATTTGGAGAGATTATGATGGTAATCTTTGTCTTTGGGGAGAGAAAGTCACCTCTCTCCCCCACCCCCTCACTCTCAAGTTTCCCCTCAAAATTACTTAATCAGTTCTTGAATCCTTTCTTAACCACAATTTATTACAGGGAAACAAAAGGGTACAGGGCAGATTGATGATAAGGATTTTTGTATTCAGGAAAGGAAAGAGGGAGAGGGGTCCCTATCTAGCTAATATCCTTTCCCCAAAGTCAAGTAGATCAGGTTTGGATCACCTGACCTGAAGATGCTGATTTTTGTTTACACAAACAGTGTCCCAAGTCAGCTTTAAGGAGGTAGATGACAACTCTTCTTGCTTGGACAGTTTATTTCCCCCCAAAGTCTTGTCCAATATGTTTATCTTCTGATGGGATCTGGGTCAGAAAATTCACAAAGAAAAGATCACTGGATCAAGAAGTTCAGTTGGAGCTGCCTGTCTGGTCTGGTACCAGGCAGAAGTTCACTCCCAACTGTAACTGAGATCAGCTCAGCTCTCTCCTCTCAAAGTTCTGCCTTCCTTTTCCTGCCCATACCCCCATTGCTATGTAATTCTGCAGCTCTCTCCTTTTTCATTTCTTTCCATTTCTCACAATATCCTATATGTGCCTTAAATAAACAATTGAAAATTATGTTTAGGAGGCAGCTGGGTGGCTCAGTGATTAAGAGCCAGGCCCAGAAACAGGAGGTCCTAAATTCAAATCTGGTCACAGACACTTCCTAGTTGTGTGAACCTGGGCAAGCCTCTTGACCCCCATTGCCTAGCCCTTACCTTCCATCTTGGAACCAATAGTATCGGTTCCAAGATGGAAGATAAAGGTTTAAAAAATAAAAAAATAAAATTGTGTTTAAATTTTTTATTTTAAAAATTATAATATAAATATCTTTAAATTTTAAATTGTTCAAAAAAATTTTAATGTTGAATGTCAATTCCATTGATATAGAAATTTCTTCTAATGTGATTGGCAGCTTTTTTTTGCAACTTAGAGTCTTGGGGACATTCCCAAGGGCATTGAGAAGTTAAGTCACTTCCCCAGTACCACTCAGCCAATATCTGGCAAATGCAAAACTTGAAAACATGGATGCTAGCCCTTAATCCACTATGCAACTCTATCTTCTCAAATAAATAATGATAAATAAAATTGTATAGTGATCTAAAGTTTACAGAATGCTTGGCATATCTTATATCAGTTGATTCTCACAACCTTGTAGCTTAAATGCTATTATTACTCCCACTTTACAGTTGAGGAAACTGAGACCAAGTCCAGTGACTTTCCCAGGGTCACCTAGCTACTAAGTGTCTCAATCAGGATTAAAACTCGGATAATCCTGACACAAAGTTGGATGTTTTATTCACTATGCATTCTAATCATGTTAGAAAGCTGGAAGGTAGAGGAAGCAAATTCCAGGCATAAGGAACAGCCAATGGAAAGGATTGAAGATAAAGAGATGGATGGCTGTAATAATAGCCATAGCTAGTATTTTGTAAAGCCCTTTAAGATTTTGCAATACTGTATACCTTAAATACATTATTTTACTTGATCCCTACAACAACCCTGAGAGGTAGCATTATATTCAGTTGAATAAAAGTTCAAGACACTGCTAAGTGGCAGGGCTAAAAAAACAAATTAGCCCTGCCTTCAAGGAGCTTATATTTGGATGGGAAGTTAGAACACTGTACAGAAACAAGGGTTTCTGAAGAGCCAAGGTGAGGAGAGAGTGAGTGAATGAATGAATGAGTATCAGCTACATGGAATTTGCATAAATTTGACATATTTTAAGGTAATGTTCAAGTCTAAAATTGTTCACACTTCAAGAATTAATGCCTACTTGGTTAATTCCCTCTCCAGAAAGCTTTCCATGTTGGAGAAACCTATTTTACCAGTTCTTAGCACAAACAATTGAATTTAGTCCATTTGTCTTCTGCATTAAACCATCTTCATTTTAATGTTTGTACCATATTTCCCATCTATACCAAATAGGATTTACATATGTCACTCACTTCTATGCCACAGAAATGTTTTTATACTGTTATTGTTCTTGGCAGAAAAGTAAGGTGTTAGTATTCCCCTGTGATATTTGGATTAGAGAATTTGTTTAACCTTGAGCTATCCCGGGGATATTGCTGGTCTGACAAATTTAACTCTAATTGGCAATCTGTGGAAAGCAAAATTGAATGCAAATGACATGTCATTAGTGTCTGAGAAGGTGATCCATGCCATCTCATGCCTGGCATGCTCCCCTCTGCACACTTTTTTAAGCTGGAAAAAAATTAAAGTCATCCAGTCCTACCCCATCATTTTACAGATGAGGAAACTGAGGATCAAGAAAGGAAATTGACTTTGGGTGGGGATGGGGAAGAAAGGGAACAAGCATTTATTAAGAACTTACTACTAAAACAATAACAAAAAGAATCTACTAGATACCAGGTGCCACGCTAAGCACTTAGCAATGTTATTTCATTTGATCCTCACAACAATCTTGGCATGTACATGCTGTTAATTTTCTCTATTTTTTAAAAAATTGAGAAATTGTGGTAGACAGAGGGTAAGTGACTTGCCCAGGAACACACAGCTAATAAGTGTTACAGAAAGGATTTGAATAAAAGTCTTCCTGACACTCGGTCCATTACTCTTTCCACTGTACCACTGAGTTGCCTTGAATCCATATCTTGTGACTCATAATTCAGAGATTTCTGCCTCCCAATCTAATGTGGTTTTTTTCCTATAATACAAAGCCCAGCCTAAATGCTTAGTGTACAATGTTTATTGACTGACTAAAATGCTCTCTAATCTATAGCTTTCCCCAAGCATTACAATCAATCCTCTGGCTCCTTCGAAGTTTCAATTCCATACTTTACGAGCATTTGCATACTCTACTTTGTATTTTATTGAGAGGTTTCCTGTTTCCTCCAACAGGACTGGAAGCTCATTGAAGGCTAAGAATTTTCTCTTAGGCATCTTAGTTATCCTTCTCAAAGCCTGACACAGAGCCTTTGCACATAGTAGGCACTGAAATATTTGCTAGGCTGTTGATTGAATTGGATTAATTGTATCCCTAGGCATAGCCCATTTTTCTTAGAGAAGCTCAAATTTCTGCTTGGGTTTTACTTAGTAAAACCAGCCCCTTGGTAATTTTTCCCCTTTATTTGATTAATGAGTTCAGGGATCAAAAAGATTGTAGTTGTAAAAAAAAAAGTATGTCTGCTTTTTAGTTTCTAAGTTTAAAAAGTCCAATTCTAATTCCTTCTTCAGAGCCAACCACATACTGCAGGTAGTTTCATTTTCTCCAGTCCCAGAACACCCTGACAGCAACCTTGCCAATTAAAGACAAATAGTGATCTACCCTGTTGTGATGTCTTCAAATGGAAGACACTGATCCAATGTGATACTTCCAAAGTGATGATCTAGCACTTGATAACACTGTGGAATAGTGAGGGCAGAGCTGAACTTGACATGAACAGAAGCCTCAGTTTAATACATCTTCCTAAGTTCATATCTGGGCTCAGACACTTACTAGTTATGTGACCCTGGGCAAATCAGTTAACCTTGTTTGCTCAGTTTCCTTACTTATAAAATAATCTGGAGAAGGAAATGGCAAACCACTCCAGTATCTTTGCCAAGAAAATTCCAAATGGGGTCATGAAGAGTCAGACTCTTCTTAAATGACTGAACAACAACAAAATGACTTGCCAAAGGTCACACAGAGAATAAGTCTAGTAGACAAGCTGTGCCACCCCAAGTATCTCTTTTCCTGTCCATTACTGTTTTTACTATGCCTTCCCTAGATTGGGCATTCAGAGACCTGAGGATGAAAATGGTTCTCTTAGCGATCTAATCCAATCTAATCAGAGAAGCATTTTAAACTCTTATTGCACATAAGGTACTAGGACAGAATGAAAGTTCCCTCCAAAGAGTTTATGTACTAATGGGTAGCCATGGTCAAATCACTTCACCCTTCTGGCCTTAATTTCCCATTTGAAAAATAAAGGGGTTGGATTAGATTATCTTTCTGTGTATGAATGATTTTACAAATATCTTCCTTCTAGATTAGGACCCACAAAAGAATGAATGGAAGGCATGATCATTAAGAACCAACAAATAGGGAAAGACAGTTGTCTCATGAATTAAAAAAACATCTCTTTCTCTTTCCAGAATCAGACTTAAGAGTTGAAAATGACCTTAAAAGCCATCAAATACAACTCCCTCGTTTTACAAGTTAGCAAACAAAAGCACAGGCAGAGTTTTAATAATTTACCCAGAAATTGGGACACTAATGCATTGCTGGTGGAGTTGTGAATTGATCCAAACATTCTGGAAGACAATTTGGAATTATGTCCAAAGGGCTCTAAAAGAATGCCTGCCCTTTGATCCAGCAATGCCACTACTAGGTTTGTACCCCAAAGAGGTAACAAAAAATAGTCGTACAAAAATATTCATAGCAGTGTTCTTTGTGGTGGCAAAAAAATTGGAAAATGAGAGGTGTCCCTTGAATGGGGAATGGCTGAACAAATTGTGGTATATGATGGTAATGGAATACTATTGTGCTATAAGGAATGATGATGAACTGCTTGATTTCTATAAGAACTGGAAAGATCTACATAAATTGATGTGGAATGAAATGAGCAGAACTGGAAGAGCATTGTACACAGTAACTGAAGCATTGAGGGATAATAAAATGTAATCAACAAAAATGCTACTAGTAGCAATGCAATGATCTAGGACAATCCCAAGGGACTTATGAGAAAGAATGCTATCTACACCTAGAAAAAGAACTGTGGGAGTAGAAATCCAGAAGAAAAACATACGATTTATCACTTGTTTATATGGGCATATGATCTGGGGTTTTGGTTTTAAAAGATTACTTTATTATAAAAATTAATAAAATGGAAATGGATATTGGGTGATAATACATGTATAACCCAGTGGAATGGCTTGTCACCTCTAGGAGGGGAAAGGGAAGAAAGGAGAGAGAGAACATGAATCATATAACCATGGAGAGATATTTTAAAATAAATACATAAAATAAAAATAAATGATTTGCCCAGGACCACAGATCTAGTAAGTATATGAGATAGGATTCAAACTTTTGTCTTCCTGCTTCTCAGTCCAGCAATCTATTCATTACTCTGTACAGAAGCCATCTTCTTCTTGTTCAGTCATTTAGGTATGTCTGACTCTTCATGACCCCATTTGGTATTTTCTTAGAAAAGATACTGAAATGATTTGCCATTTTCTTCTCCAGCTCATTTGACTGATGAGGAAACCATGGCAAACAGGGTTAAGTGACTTGCCCAGGGTCACATAGCTAGTAAATATCTGTGACTAGATTTGAACTCATGAAAATGAATCTTCCTGATTCCAAGCTTAGTGTGTTATCCACTTTACCCCCTAGCTGCCTCAAGAGAGTACCTAGCTATTTTCAATGAGTTAAAGTCCCCTGACTCTATACCAGGGTACCAAAAGAACTTTCCTAGCTCTAGTCCTACTCTGTTTTTATCTCTGGTCAGACCAAAAGTGGAATGCTATATTCAGTTTCAAATGCTATATTTCAAGAGGTTATGGAAGGGGCAGCTGGGTGGCTCAGTAGATTGAGAGTCAGGCCTAGAGATAGGAGGTCCTGGATTCAAATCTGACCTCAGACACTTCCTAGCTTTGTGATCCTGAGAAAGTCACTTAACCTCCACTGCCTAGCCCTTACCACTCTTCTGCCTTGGGATTAATATACAATATTTATTCCAAGACAGAAGTTAAGGGTTAAAAAAAAGAGGCTGTGGACAAACTAGAGTATTCAAGGGAGGAAGGTCAGATTGATGAGATAACTTTAAACTATGACATATAAAGATCTGCTGAGTGAATTGGGGTTAGCCAAGAGAAGAGAAGACCTAAGAGAGATATGAGTTGTTTTCAAGGATCTAAAGGATCCTCAGATAGCTAGGAATATGATCATTCTCTAAACCCATGCCAGAGAAAAAACATTTCCCTCCCCTACTCTCATCTACCTACTAGGTAAGGGCACACACCCACGGGAAAGCACTGAAGGCTACTTAAGCAGCTATCGCTATTAACACTGAGCGCCACATAGACAAAGATGTCATCACGAAGACTGCTTCTCAGGAAAGCCCAGCAGAGTACTGTCTGCCAATCTGTTGGTCTATTATTTGATGTAATGGTTCAGAAAATTTCTTTTACTCTGGGCTTTTATTGGGTTCTGGGAATCACATGACTGAAAGCAGATCCTTCCTGCTGGAAATCTACCCCTCTGCACTTCTGGCTCACATTCTATAGAATCAGGGGCTAGAGATGAAGGATGAGTTTATATTGTCCTCTGGGTACCTAGGAGGGGAAGAGATATGGACTGGAAAGTCTTGCTATAGGACCTAAGTGTGTTAGGATTAGAAGTCCTGAAGGGCAGAGGGATGAGGATGGGTGTATAGTTATCAATAATCTATTGTTAACTACAGCATACAAAATCTCAGATCCATAATAGTTTGGAGCCCTGCTCAATTGATAGGAATATATAAGAAAAGCCATAGGCTCATAGGAACTAAATATACTATCTTTGACTAGTGAAAGGAAAACATTTCCTTGAGTTATCACTGTTGTTTTGGGAACTTTAAAGTGCTACATGTGTGTGTGTGTGTGTGTGTGTGTGTGTGTGTGTGTGTGTTTTCCCCTTTAATCTGGATGGGTAATTTCTTCAATATAAAATGCTTCTCAGAAAGGAGATTTCTTTCACCAAGATAGATTTTTGAGCTTTATGTAGGCTTTGACATTGCTGAGCACACTGCTCCGTGACAATCTTGTCTCTAGATTTCTGTGACACTGATCTACCCTAGTTCTTCTTCTACCTATCTGATCTTCCTCAGTCTCCTTTGTATGACACCCAGGTCATGCCTGCTAACTGTGTCTCACAAGGTTTGCTACTGATCCATCTTCTCCTCTCTATACTATTTCACTTGGTGATCTTATCAGTTCCCCAAAATTTGATCCTCTCTTATCCTCGCTCTTCTCAGATCTACTGATCTAGACCTCGTCTCTTTCCTGACCCCCAGTTTAGCATCTCCAGTTGCCTATTGGATGTTCTATAGACATCTTAAACTTAACAAGCCCCAAAACAAACTCATTATTATTCCCTAAAAACCCTCTTCTCTTCTGAATTTCTCTATTCCTGGTGACACCACTGCTATGATCTCAGCCGCCCAGGTTCACAATCAAGGTATCATACTGGAATTCTCACTTTCACCAGCCTCCATGATCAATCTGTTGTCAAATTCCTGTCAATATTTATCCTTGTAATCTCTCTTGTATACTGGCTCTGACATGTTCATTACCATAAAGCAAATCCTTATTAGCTCTTACCTGGACTATAACAATAGTCTGCTAGTGATCTCCCTGCTTCTGGCCACTCTCCAGTCTAGTCTTTCTTCCATTTAACTGTCAACTCATTCTTCCTAAAGTGCATGTCTGATCATGTCACCTCACCTCCTATTCAATAAACCCTAGTGGCTCCCTATCACCCCTAAGATCAAATATAAAATCCTGTATTTGGCTTCCAAAGCCCTGACCTCCCTCCCTCACTCTTGGCTTTCCTCCCCACCTTCAAGTGTCAGCTAAAATCCCACTTTCTGCAAGAAGGCTTTTCCACTTCCCTTTGTGGCTAGTACCCTCCCTCTCCTGATTATTTCCAATTTGTCTTGTATGTAGATTGTTTGCACATACTTGTTTGCATATTATCTCACCCTTTTGACCATGGGCTCCTTAAAAGTAGAGACCATCTTTTGCTTATCTTTATGTGCCCATGGCTTTTCACAGTTACTGGCACATAGTAGGTACTTAATAAATTCTTATTGATTGACTGACTGACTGAGAGTTTGTTTAAGCAACTTGTCTGAGGTCACAAAGTCAAGATGCGTCAGAGGGAGAAACTAAACTCAGGCCTTCTTGACTTCAAGGCTGGCTCTCTCCACTACACCACACTTCCTCTAAAATAAAAGAGATCTGATGATGATGATAACAATGATTATGGTGATTGTCTCTCCCCTATCAATCCATCCTCCACCATCAAAGTAGTCTGTCAATATAAACACCCTGACCCTAATCAATAAACTCCATTGGCTCCCCATTACCTCCAGGATTAAATCTATCTCTTCAAACTCTTCTTGATCAAGCCCCTTCTTTCCAGTTGTCTTGCACAATCCTACCCTCCAAATAGTCTACAATCTAGTCATACTAGCTCTCTGCCTAAATAAACTAGATTTGGCCTTAGAGAATTATAGAGAAACCTTCTATTCAATGTTTAGAAACATCTTTCTGGTTTGTATTTAACCTTAGCAATGTAATCTACAATCTTCTACAATGCATGGTTGATGGAAAGTGTGTCGTCTAGACTCCCAAAAACATTTATCAGAATCAGTGCAGAGTTTATGTGTGAGCAACATCAGTGGGCAAACCATTTGTATCCAACCCAGCTGCAACTTAAACATCATCCTTTTTTGGTGGTCCCCACATGAGAAATAGACCTCTTGGGATATTTATATTCATTCAGATATTTCTGACACATTGTTTTGAGGTCATGGCAGGTACTTCTGAAATGTTTTACGCACACACAGAAATTGCTCTCAACTCTGAACACCCAAAATATATCAGCAGTTGAAGTAATCAGCAGCTTGCTTTAAAAGAATTGTACTATAAGAATAATAAAGCATTTTCTTGAGGATAACTACGCTTTCCTTGACAAGCCCAATTTAGAAAATTATCAGTAATACCACCATCTGGTGGTTCCCCCAGATAGTTACAACCATCTGTATGTCAATGGTCAACATTTTAATGACATCCCAAAGTGAGACAGAAAGGGGGAAAAAATCTATTTTTAAATGCTACTTCTGGAAAATGACTGTTTTGTGGTTTTAGAACACTAATACCACTTAATAGTCAGACTGTCTAGTGAGCAGGTGGAGAGAATGAATGGACACTCACCTAAGACACACCCCTGATGTCTTAAACTAAGTACATTCTTGCTCAATGGGATTTGGAAATCCATTCATTTATTCATTCATCAAACATTTCTGAGAAGGCATCCTACTAGTAGTTGTTGAGTCAGGTCAAGAGGGTTTGAGGCACAGCTGAGGGAGTAGAGAATCAGACTCCTATCAGAAACATGCATAATGGTGATTACTTGAGGAAGAAAGCAGCTTCATATAGTGGGATCTCTGCCAGCAGAATTTAGAATCAACCTTGAGAGGGTTAACCTTGGTAATTAATTGAGAGTCAAGTTTCAGACTTTGGGAACCCAGCCAAAACACTGTGCCTGGGGTGGTGGGATGAGGGGGAACTTTGTGAAGATTCCATGGATTAAAAAAAAGACTTTAACATTTGCCACTGCAAGAGGATGCCTGGGGTCTTCTCACCCTAGAATATACTACCAACCTTGTAGCCTGCTCATCACTTTGGAGTATCCCTTGGCAAGGAATACACCTTCCCCTTCTTCCATTGGTGATTTCCCCCTGAAATCTCCCTCTTATAAAGGGATCTGAGTCAGATTGCCATTATTCCTCTTCCAACCGTGCTCTCCATTTTGGGGGCTTCAAAATCAGCCTTGGGCCAGATACTTTTATCTCCTCTAAAACTTTCCAGCTCTTTTTTGCAAATTGTCTTTCTCCGTTAAAATGCAACCTCTCGAGGGAAGGGATATATGTTTCCTAGAGCTTAGCCCAGTGCCTGACTCATAATAAGCACATAATAAATGTTTGTTTATTTAATCCCTTCCTTCTACAATACCTATGTGTGAAGCACTGTTCTATTTGTTGTGAGGCATGAGAGAAGAAAAACACTGGACTCTTCCCTTCAGAACTTCATTATCTAGAAGGAGAGATGGCACATGCAGAAATATGTAATAATAATAATAACAGCTAACATTTGTATAGGGATTGCAGAGAACTTTATATATATATGAAATGTATATTCATGAAACTATATACAATATACATTTTATGTTTTCATATATATTTATGTAATCTTGGTTGACTTTCACAAAAACCTTATAAAGTATGTACTATTATTTACTCCATTTTATAGATAAGGGAACTAAGTCTCAGAAAGATTCAGAGACATCCAGGATCATACAGAGAGTATCTGAGGCAGGATTTGAACTCAAATCGTCTTTACCCTGACTGCAGAACTAGAGACACTATTCCACCTACCTGCCCATATAATATATTTACAAAGAATTCGCTAAGGTCTAAGAAAGGAATAAAGTACTTTTAGAAGAATGTGAATAGAACCTAACATGGAGGAAATGGAGAAATGAGAAGATAGACTAATGATAGTAAGTTAGCCCTTCCTCCTTTTCCTCCTCTTCCCCTAGCATTTCCACCCCCTGGGGGAAAAATCCTTTTTCCTCTATCCTCATCAGCTCTGTGGGAAGCCTTGTACTGTGGTCAGAAACACTCCATTGAAGAAGGGTTTGAGAGAGCATTTGAAAGGAGAGAGGGTATTGGCTTTTATCTTAATGGATCACAAGGAGGGGTCTGTTATAGACACAGCCAGAACTGTGAAAAGAGAGACAGGGAGCATGGGACCAGGAGGGGGAAGAACTGAGTGAACAGTCAAAGAATGAACATGAGCAAAGCAAAGAAAATGAAACAGAGAAGAAGCCATTCACAAGACCAGAATGAGCCCCTGAGAGGATGATGGATTTTCCATGGCACCACATTGAAGGAGATCCAGATATCATAGGCAGGACAGATGCATGTCTATCCCTAGTAGCATCCTAGCATTATAGTATTGAACAGGACCATAGAAATCATCTGGCTCAAGTCTATTTTTAGCATCCCCTAAGGATGTTCACCTAGAATTTGCCCAGTAATCACTTCCAATGACTAGGAATCTGTACCATCAAGAAATCTGCCCTGGGCTCTAACCTGAATTTACCTCCCTGCAATTTATTTGATCCATGTCTTCTCAGAAATGAAGAATACCTTATAATAGAACTCACTGGGTTTAACACATATGTTTAAAATATTTAGTTATTTAATAACTTTTTCAGCTTTGAAAAATTTTATTAAATAACTTTATTTGTTATAAATATAACTTGATACTTCTTTTAATCAACCTAAATATATTCATGCCCTATAATCATTCTTCAAAGCCTTTAAATCAATTTTATTTAACATAATTTTAAATTGGGATTGGACATTCCAATGTGATTTCATTGGAATAGAGATCTCCCTGATGAGGAAAGGATCTCACTCACCTTAACTATAATTTGCAGCCTTATCTGCAATTTGAGTTGCGTTAAATACTAAGAGTTAAGAGACATCCTGTAAGTCATACAACCAGTATGTGACAGAGGCAGGAGTTGAAATCAGGTCCTCCTAAGTCTGAGACAAGCTATCTATCCCCTGCTTCTAACTTAACAACTGACATCTATGTTTTTGTTCAGTCGTTTCAGTCATGTCTAACTTTTCAAGACCCTGATTGAAGTTTTCTTGGCAGAGATACTGAAGTGATATGTCATTTATTTCTCTAGCTCATTTTACAGATGAGGAAACTGAGCCAACCAGGGTAAAGTGACTTCCCCGGGGTCATACAACTAGTAAGTGTCTGAAACCAGACTTGAACTCATAAAGATGAGTCTTCCTGATTCTAAGCCCTGCACTATATCCACTTCACCACCTAACTGCCCTGCATCTGAGACAAGGTTGCTATCGCCCTATATTACACTGTCTCCAACATAACAACAATAACTGATATTTATGCTTACAAAAAATGTTCATATCCATTGTCCCATTTGACATTTATGAGGGAGGTGCAAGCAGTTCTTCTTATCCCTATTTGTACAGATGAGAAAACTAAGATTCAGAAGAATTAAATAACCTTCTTATGCTCACACATCTAGGGTCAGAGAGAACTCAAATCTCAGGCTTTCTTGTTTGTGCATCTACTCATCTTTCCAGTACACTAAATTATCCGCCATATTATAAGGAACAGGAATTTACAACTTGAATGCTTTTTTATTTACATCTTTCTATTTTGTAATTTTTGTAATATAATTTTGTAAGAGTTTGTAATTTTTCTTTTTTATTGTGAATTTCATCATCAACAAACACAGACACTTCAAATGTACAAATAAGAAAATGGTTAAGTTCTTTCAATATGTATATGTATGTATATATATAAACTGTAAACTTTTATTTTTTATTTATTCATTTTTAAACCCTTATTTTCCATCTTAGAATCAATATTGGGTATTGTTTCTAAGGCAGACAAGTGGTAAGGGCTAGGCAATGGGGGTTAAGTTACTTGCCCAGCTAGGAAGTGTCTGAGGTCACATTTGAACCCAGAACCTCCCATCTCTTGGCCTGACTCTCAATCCACTGAGGCACCCAGCTGCTCCCTAAACTGTGAACTTTTAAATACAGTTTAGTTTTATAAATATATACATATAATCAAAATTAACAAGCAATAACAAAATTTCTCTCTTTGGGTCCCCTTCTGAAGGTCTTTTGGGTTTCTTACATATGTTTTTTAAAATGTTTCATTGATGCTTTTTAGGGGCAGAATAGCTATTACTACTCACAAATCCATGAACTGAACCCCCTATGAATAGAAATCTTCATTTGTAACAAATACACGTAAAGTGTTCCCAGAAAGATTCCCAGAGTGTCAGTAAAAATAGTTCCCATTTTCACTATTGAACTTTGCAACAATCTGTGAGATATTTGGGGGGGGGGCGTTATTATCCCCATTTTATGGATGAGAACAAAGTCAAAAATGTTAACCTTTTGTCCAAAGTCACACAATTAGTGAATGGTAAAACCTGGGCTGGACCCTAGTTCTTCTGTCTCCTCTTTCCACTGTACAAGAGTGCCTCTCAATAGAGCAGGTATCACATTCCTTCTTGTCTAGGGATGAAAGCAAGGTAAAGACCTTAGTGTGCCTGCCTAGAAGGGAAAAGATGGAATGGGAGCAGTAAATTTTAAACCTTCCTTTGTAAGTCTACCCATGAATAAATGAAAAAAAAGCATTGATTAAACATTTACTATGTACCAAGCACTTTGTGAAGTGGGATACCCATCCATCACATCCTAATACCTAGAATTATAAAGTTATCAGTATCTTCCATAACATTCTCTCTGCCCAGCTCCATTTTACGTTCTCCTTTGTCTAGGCATCAAATCTGGGCACATCATTGGAGCCTGATTCCTGGCTGGCTGCCTCATGATATCTATCCCCTGGCAATGCAGGGGTTTCACTCATATTGAAACTTACCTGACCTACATCTCCCCTCATCTCAAGTTCTGTCTGCCTTCCAAAGTACCCAAGATGCCAACTAGCTACTCTGAAAAACAAATCTGTGCCAAAGCAGCAGTAAAAATAGTCCTCTTCTCCTTACGTTTCCTCAGTCCCAGCTAACCTTCTTCTTCCTCTCCCCTCCCAGATAACATTTGTCAATTTTCACTGTGACTTGAAGGAGGCTTTTCCTTGCCTGGTTCACTTAAAACTCTCCTGGAAGGAATTTCAGGAACTTGGGAAAATATTGGGGGAAGAGAGGAGAGATTATCTCATTTCTGAGTCATCCAACTTATTCCTTCAGGGAAGTTAGGTACTAAAGTGGATAGAGCACTAGGTTTGGAATCAAGATGATCTGAATTCAAATATGACCTCACTCACTTACTTAGATGTATGATGTTGGGTAAGTCACTTAACCTATTTCCACCTGAGTTACTTTCCTCTACTGTAAAATGGTTATTTGGAATATCTAATATGATGATGTTTGTGAAGCATTTAGAAGGCATTAGAGGTTTGTTTTTCATTCAACAATCAATCAACAAATACTTATCACTAATGTAATAATGGTGGCTTCAAGAACATTTGCTTGCCCCCTTCTTCTGCTTTCTGTTTTCTTTCTTGACCAGTGACCATCGACCAGTCATTTTGAGAAATAAATGCTTCCATCCTTGAGAGGAACTCTCAGATTTCAAGAGGTTGATGTTTAAGAACCTGTTGCCATTTATCCAGAAGAAAGTACAGCCCTGATCTTCAGAGGAGGGTACTGTAGCTGATAGAACTAAGAAAGCCCATCACAGATGGGTTCTAGCTGACTGGGAGATTTGGACCTTGTATGCTACCCAGATGGTGCAGTTGGGAGATAAAAATAAAATATCTATTTCAGAAGTAGCACTGAGTTGTCTTTACCTTTTGAGAGATCATAATATGTACAGTGGATTATGTTTATTTATTATGATGTCTCTTTGATGTTTTAAGCATTTTCAGTGGAAATGATTTTCCTAAATCTGACACCCATATTGTGAGTAACTCTTCTAGAAGGGTCCCTGTTCTCCAACATGCAGGAAGATCTTAGACGTGAATCATATCTGGCTTTGTTTTGGAGATTTCCTCTAAGTTATTCCAGGGTGGAAGCAAGGATCAAGAAAGCCAGAAGAAATAATGATCCTCCCCTCTGGCCCTTTTAGGCCAGGCTATCCTCCAGATGAACCTGGTCCCTATGAATCCATAGCCAGAGCCTCAAGTAGGAGGGAGTCCATCAGGCTACAAGTCACCCTTTCTCTAAGGATGGAAGCCATGGAAAGTTGGTAAGCTGGTAAGGGACATTAGTAATCAGTGAACAAGCATTTACTAAGTCTATTATATGTAAGGAACTATGCTAGGTTTCAAGGCTACAAAATCCAAAAATGAAACAATACTTGCCTTACATTCCATTGGGGAAATAACAAGTAGGTATATAAGCAGATTATATTAAAAATATGTAAGACACATAAATACATATTTGTAATATGTCATATTTATGATTTATAATATATTTATGTATTATATGTTTATTATATAAACATGTAAAATATGTAAATATGTAAAATATAAGTTTAAACATATAAAAATAAAAACAAAATAATGAGGGTAGAGTTAACCATTAGCCAGGGGAAACTAGGAAGTGCCCCTAGTGTCCAAGGTGGGGCTTGGATAATCTTTGAAAGAAGCTGAAGTTTCAAAGAAGATGAGGTGAGAAGGGAGGGCATCTCAGGCAAAGGAGATAGAGTGAGCAAAGGCAAAGAGGTGGTAAGAACTGGAAAGTTTTGTGGGAAAAGGAGCAAGGAAGGTAGTCTGGCCAGATGTTAAAGTGCATGAAGGTGAGAGTAAGAAGTCTGGAAAGGTAGGCTGGAGCCAGACAGTGGGGGACTTTTAATGATAGACAGAGGATTTTGTATTTTAACCTAGAGGTGACAGGGAGTAGAAGTGAAGCTTTTTTGAGCAGGTAAATTACATGGACAGACCTGTGTTTAAAGAATATCACTTTGGCAGCTGTGTGAAGATGGGACTAAAGTAGAATTTTAGAAAAAGATTTATCTGGCAGAGGCATATAGGAAGAATTGGAAAGGGAGAATCTAGAGACTTAGAGACAATTTTGGAGGCTTTTGAGATAATATTAGGTGATAAGAGCCTGAATTGGGTTAATGGTCTGGAAATGGAAAGGAATATGTGGATGTCAGTCATTGAACAGGAAGAATAGGCAAGACTTCACAAAAGGATGGATATTGGGCAAAGGGGGAGGAACTTTGAGGTTTGGAGCCAAGGTAAAGAGGAAATGGTAGAATCATGAATAAAGAAATAAACATCAGATTTGGAGTCAGGGGAGAGGATAATGAACTTGGCTTTAAACATGTGAGTGTTAGGTAATGGCAGAATAACCAGGTAAAGACTTCATTCATTTAGAGAAATGAGAAATCATATTTAGAGAAATGGCACTCGTGTTTGGGATAGAAGTCAGGACTGAAGAAATAAATTTAGGAAATTGTCCACATGGCAGTGGATAACTGAAGGGGGGTAGGTTTCGTAGTAAATAGGCTCTATTAAAAAGAGAGTCTGCAGAGAGAAAAGAAGAATGGACAAAATATTAGAGAACAGCTGCCTTTAATGGGGCAAGAGAGGAAAACATGACCCTTCGTAGGAGATAGTGACAGAAAGGTTAGAAGGGGAAGAAGAGAGCCAGTGATGTAGCTGTGCTGTATATGATAAAGGAAGAGAAAGTTTCAAGAGAGAAGAGATGAGAAAGGCATTTTAAAAAGAAATAAGCAGAGGCCAATTGTTCAGAGAACAGAAAGAAGCAGACAAGCAAGATCATTTTGAAGTAGTGTGTTGGATTTATTAAAAAACATTTTTAAAATCAATCAGCATGGAAAAGAAATTCCTAGTTTTGTATACTTTTGTGTTATCCTTTCTATATAGAAGTATTCCCTTCTTTGGTGTTTGTTAATTTCATAATAAAAAACAGTAAATTCAAAAATTAAAAAGTTTGAAAAGAGAGCATGATAGACCAAGTCAAATGCTTCTTTTTCAACCATCTCCATTTTGGTGATCTTATTTAATCCTTATTATCTGTACACACATGATTTCTAAATTTTATTAGCCAATCCTCAACTCTTTTAAGAATTTCAGTTCTGCAACTTGGAGGAATCTATGAGAAAGATCACTATCCATATTCAGAGGAAACACTGTGGGAATAAAAACACCGAAGAACAACTGCTTGATTACATGGGTCGAAGGGATATGGTTGGGGATGTAGACTCTAAATGAACATCCTAGTGCAAACAACAACATGGAAACAGGTTCTGATCAAGGACACAAGTAATACCCAATGAAATTGCACATTGGCTGCTCGGCTGCACAAAGGATGGGTGAAGGGGAGGGAGGGAAATAACGTGACTATTGTAACCCAAAAAAAAGAATTTCAGTTCTGTATCTCCAACTGCTTGTTAGATATCTCCATCTGGAAATTATTCCATTATCTCCAACTCAACAAGCTCCAAACCAACCTCATCACTTGCCCCTATTAATCTACTCCTCCCTACAGGCTTCCCTATTTCTGCTGAGGGCACATGACCTTCCTTATCATTAGTTCTGTAAATTCAATGTTCTTTTCAAGCCTCACTTCTACCTCACTGCCCACAGGCAATCAATTTCCTGGGATATTAGGTGGCTCAGTAGATAGAACTCTGGTCCTAGAAAAAGAAAACCTAAGGACAAATCCAGCCTTAGACACTCAGTAGCTGTGTGGCCCTGGAAAAGTCACTTAACCTGTTTCCTCATTGATAAAATGGGAATAATAATGGCACCGACCTCCCAGGGTGGTTGTGAGAGATAATATTTGTAAAAGCACTTATCACAGAGCCTGGCATATGGTAAACACTGTATAAATGTTTTTTAAACCATGCCTGATATTTTGTGACCCCATTTGGAGTTTTCTTACAAAGATACTGGAGTGGTGGGTCATTTTTGTTCTCTAGTTCATTTTCCAGATGAGAAAACTGAGGCAACCCAAGCTAAATGACTTGCCCAGGGTCACACAATTTGTGTCTGAAGACAGGTTTGAACCCAGAAGGATGTCTTCCTAACTCCAGGCCAGTCATTCTGTACACTGTATGTACTACCTCGCTATTAGATATTAATATTCTTGATTATCTCTTCTTATGATCTCATTCTTATTTCTTCTCCATCTTCTCTGGTCACCACTTTTGTTCATTCCCCCAACATGGGTTATATGACTATATATAGCCTCCTTAGTGTATAAAGTCTCCTAATTGGTTTTCCAGGTCCTCCCTCTCACTCCCTCCAATCTATATTTACAATTTTACCCCCAAAAAATTTAAATTAAATTAAATGTTAAATTTATATTACAAAATTCCCAAAATAACCCATCTTAAGGTCCAAGTCATTCTCCAGCTCAAAAAACTTCAATACCTTCCTGTTATTTTGAGGATAAAATGTGGCTTAGTCATGTAATCTGGCTTCAATGTACTTTGACAGCCTTATTTCATTCTGTGCCCTTTGTGCCTTCTTTATTCCTATCAAATTGGACTGCTTAGTGTGCCCTGGACTCAACACATGATCTTATTTTGCACAAGACTGAAATACATCCTAGACCCGAAGTACATTCCCCTCTCATCTGTACTTTTCAGAATGATCGCCTGTTAAAATTCAATTTAAGATTTCAGTCTTAGCACTCAATTCTAAGTTGAGTGTCAAGTTGACACAACTCAATAATCGCACCAGCATTTAAGTCCAAGTTAAGTCTAACTTAACCCTTACCTCTCCCAGGAAGCTTTCTGATTTCCCAGCTCTTAGTGGTCTTTCCTTCCTCAAATATTTGTAGAGCTTCACCTCATTTCTTCTCCCTGCTCTTATCCTACCCCCATCTCCTTTCCCCACATTGAACATATCCGAGTTCCTTTGGTATCTGTCCAAGAATATGAGAGCTCCTTCAGGGCAGAGACTGTAGATTTGTGTCCTGGTATTCCTAGTCTAGGACCTAGGTGAGAAATGAATCCTTCTGGAAATGAATATGTTGCTGAGAGCTCAAGGAAGATGAAGAATAAGAAAAGGGCATTGTACCTGGCCATTAGAAAGTCAATGGAAATGTTGAGGGAACATTTAAGCAGAACTGTTAAAAGTCACAGATATGCAATCAAAGAATTCCAAATCTGCTCAAATCCAGCTCTACCAGTATTCATTTGGACAACCTTTAACTCTTTGAGTCAGCTTCCCCATCTGTAAAATGAGGGGGTTGGACTAGATGACCTCCAAAGAGTTGGAAGGTGGAAGACAGGTGACAAAGGGTTAAAGATGGGTGGAAGAGGGGCTAATGGGTAATCACTTTTTTTTCCCCTTAATTTGGTCAAAGGAAGGAGGGAGAGAAAAGACACTTGCTTGAAGGTGTCTCTGGGTCTAGGAAAGGTAATTTTTTTCTGTTGGAATCCATCCTCTCCTATTTGTGTGATAATTTCACTAGCTTGAATATAGCGTAATAAAAGTGTACCTTGCTGGGTACTTAGTGTTGTCACTTCATTCCAAAGTTCTATGAAAAGATTTACTTAGTCTTGTGTCTGACAAAGAAGATTCCTTTCATGTTTAGATTAAATTAGATAGCCTTTGAGGTAATAATTAATATTTCTTTAGTGTTCTAAAGTTTTTGAAGCACTTTACAAATATTAACTCATTTTATCTTAACAACTCTAAAAAATAGATGCTATTATTATCCTCATTGAATAGAGGTTAAGTTACTTGCCCAGGATCACTCAGCTACTAAGTGTCTGAGTCAGTATTTGAACTCAGGTCTTTCTGATTCCTGGTCCAGTACTCTACTGTACCACGAGGCTGCCTCATATCCAACTTGAAATTCCTTAAAACTCCCAAATTTGGGGGGCAGCTGGGTAGCTCAGTGGATTGAGAGCCAGCCCTAGAGACGGAAGGTCCTAGGTTCAAATCTGGCCTCAGACACTTCCCAGCTGTGTGACCCTGAGCAAGTCACTTGACCCCCATTGCCTAGCCCTTACCACTCTTCTGCCTTGGAGCCAATACATAGTATTGATTCCAAGATGGAAGGTAAGGGTTTAAAAAAAAAAAACTCCCAAATTCTGTGATGCTGTGAAAATTGATAAGAGGAAATTGGGAAGCCTAAATAAATAAATGTTCCAGGCTGTCTCAGAAGGTTAAGGAAGGCCATCTGATTTATGGAAGAACACACTTTTAAAGGAGATAAATGAAAAAAATACACATGCATGAAATGCACAGGTTAAATTCTGTGTTTTTTGTTGTTGTTCAATTGTGTCTGACTCTTTGTGACTCCATTTGGGGTTTTCTTGGCAAAGATAATGGAATAGTTTGCCATTTCCTTCTTCAGCTCATTTTGCAGATACAAAACTGAAGCAAAGAGAAGTTAAATGACTTGTCCAGGGTCACATAGCTAATAAGTGTTTTATGTCAAATTTGAACTCAGGTCTTCCTCTTTCCAGGCATGACACTCTCTCTACTATACTACCTAAAAGCCAACCACTCATTTGTTTTATAGAACATTGGAGTAATAGAAGAATAGAGAGCATTTGTAAAAGTTAAGACCTTTTACATGTAATTATCTCATTTGATCCTCACAACAATAGAGGTTAAATGACTTGCCCAGGGTCATGCAGCTATAATATATAATATTACACAAAACTTAGTCTTTGTGGTTTATGTTAAATAGAGATTACAGATGAGAGCAGAAACTAGCCATCTTACTACAACATCATCATAGGATTACACATTTGTAGGTAGACAAAACCTTCAAAATCATCTAATCCAACTCCCTCATTCAACAGATGAAGTAGATTCAGGGACTCCTCCAAGGTCACAGAACTAATGGAATAGTAGAGTCAAAATTCAAACACAAGCCCTTTGACTCCCAATTCAATTCTTTTCCCACTACCAGGGCTGCTTTCTTGCAGTCCTCATTCTTCAGGACCCCACAAGATCACAAGTTGAGATCAAAAAGGAATTTTTTTCTTAGGTACAAGATCACACTATTTAGGTCCATTGTAGAGGTGGGGGCTGGGAGGGGGGATTTACGTTTTCTGAAGCATTGGGTACTGGACCCTTTCCAAGAGAGGAAATGGGACTAAATGGATCATTTGTTTCCTCCTCTTTTGGCTTTTCTTATGTTTCTCCCAACTGTGGTTTATGGACACAAAGCCAGGCTTAGAGTTCTACTGGGCCTTCCTTGCACTGAGCTGGATAAACTCCAGGTAACCTTACATTTTTCTGAGGAACAAACAATCTGAAGTCCTATCTGAAAAAATGTGCCAGATTGGACAAATGAAATAGAATAACGAAATTTGTGACAGTGAAGACTAAATTGCAAAAAGAGAATATATAAATTCTATTTAAAGAGTGAGGAAGCCCTTGGATTTTTCCAAAGAAACTGGAGATAGTGAGGAATTTTCAATTAGAAGGACAAATTCATTAAAAAAAAATTTTTTTTTTGCTAAAGGACTAGACACTAAAGAAAAATAGCTTTGATTTATTGCTACTGACTACCAAAAAAAAAAAAGAAAGAAATATAGCTTCATCTAGGAAGCTAGGTAAAGCCCGACTCATGAGTTTATGAAGTCTTGATTATACAATAATTTGCTTTATATGCCAGAAAAAAATGATGCCACTCTTTTTTTTGTGGTTATTTCAGGCTCTTCTCACCAGGATTGGAGGCACAAACTAACACCAGGAACGCTCCCTTGGTTAGAAGCAAAGTTGTTATTCCCAGCACTATCCAACTTGCAAAACAGCCCTTTGTCTTATACTATTTCCTTCTGAAGAGATCCTTTGCACTTTGCACATTATATCCACAAATGATACAAGACAACAATATGTCATGAGATTTATTGTGGCATTTTTTTTTACCAGGTCCTTCCTGTCAGATTTTGGAATTGACAATTACTCAAAATCTTCACTTGTATGGAGTTTAGGAGAAAGGGAAGATATTCAGTAGCAGTGAGAAATCTGGACAAAAATAGGTAAGGGCCCAAAGTTTCTGTTTACTCTGAATCTTATTTATAGTTTCAAAAAAATCCAAGTTTTCTTAAACAATTTATTAAAAATTAAAATAGCTAAGCAAGAATGATCTGAAAAACCAATTGCCTAACTAGAATAATAGATGAAAATGATTTGGGGGAGGGGGTCGCATTTATATATTCCTTTTGAATCTGATTTAGTAAAAAAGAGACTTTTTAAGGAAAACATGAAATTTTCTCGGATATCTCCAAATGCTTTAGGTGTATTATAGGGAGCTGAGCTAAGGATTCATCTTTAGGGGTCCAGCCCAGAATTAGTGACTCTTTAGTACATGCTTGTAACTTAGGATACATTCCCTAATATTTCTACTCAGTTTTAGATTTGGCAAGAAGTGGCATAGAGAGCTGGCTTTGGAATCTAGACAACCTGGGTTCAAAACTGGTTCCATACATACTGACTTTTGTGTCCTTAGTCATTTTACATCCCAGAGGTCCTGCTTTCTCTCTAAGGCAGAATTATATTACTATAAGCAACTTCTTCACCAGAATACTATTCACATAAAATCACAGACCTGAACCAAAATATATGTGTATGTGTATAAACACACACATACATGTGCATGTACATAAGTGTATGTATGATTCTCAGTGTATATATAGATATATAGAAGTATAACTATGAGCCCGGGATGTTTTATGTGTGACTTGAAGGATCACTTATCATTTGATGCTTGTTATTTCCTCAACTAGCCATATCCAAGATTTTCTCATTATCAGTGGATTCGCATTTACTTTACATTCTTAAGAAGGAAAGCTTTTATCTTGATTCCGAAAATAGTAGCAGAACTATGGATAGGGTGAGATTTCTGTTCTGGTCTAAGGATGAATTGAACCACTGGTAAGGAATGTTCACAGAGACCACATTCTTAGTTAGGAATCAAAAGGTAAACCATGTCAAGTCCCAGTAATTCGGAGCGAGGGGTGGGGGGGTAGGATTGGGACGAAACCGTTACTGGTCTCCAGGAGCCATGCATTCCTTCCCCAGGTAGACTGTCAGGGCTCTAATTATGCATGCCCTCCATACCCCACTACATATCTAGAATACTCTGGATTTTCTGAGGTAGACAAATAATTCTGGTCCCCTCAGGGCAGAGGAAAGCCTGGTGGATCCTCTACGGCCAGTTACCCGGCCCTGAACTTCATCCAGTGCCTCCTAGCCTTGGTTTTCATCAACAGGGCCAAGTAGGCTGGTAGGTCCGAGGCAACCCAGGTCATTACACCCTCTTGGCCACAGGCTATGGATGGCAACCTTCGTGTTTGCCAAGGAAAGTGAAGAAATTCCTCCCCCTCCTCTGGTTGGGACATAGTTGTCCCAAAGGTACAAACGTTGGCCTGACCCTTCTACTCTTCTTCCTTTCCCCTCCTCCCCCCCACCCCGCGCCCCACTTTCTGAGTGGACTGAACCCTATTCAGCTCGCTCCACGTGCTCTGGGATCTGTCCCGGCCTTGGGGCTACACCTTGGGGGTATGTGCCAATCCTAATGAAATACCGAGGGGGGCGGCTAGGTGGGTTAGAAGAGGCGACCCACACACACACACCCACACACACACCCGCTTCCTTGGGACTGGGTGCTGAAGAGGTCGCTCGCTCACAGGAGGAGGAGGAGGAAGAAGAGGAGGAGAAGGCCTGCCTAGGAGGAGGGGCCGCGGTCCGAGAGGGCTCCCGCAGACTTGGGGGGGGGGGGAGCTGGGGGAAGAGGCAGGAAGGAAGGGGGCGGGGGCGGGGGCGGGGGGCTGCCCGGGGATCTCGGTCTGCTCTGCGCAGCTCGCTCCATCTGCTTGATAAAGCCCGGGCGGCGAGGAGCAGCTCTCGGAGCTGTGGTCCGGGACTATAAAGGGAGCTTTGTGGCGCTAACGCCTTCCCCGCCGCCGCCGCCGCCGCCGCCTTCTTTCTCCTTCTCCTTCCCCTTCCTTGCCTCCTCGTACTTCTCTCCTCCTCCTGCTTTTTTCTCTTCTTCCGTCTTCTCCCCGCCCTCGCAGGACCCAGTGCCTGCCGCCGCTGTTGCTGCTGCTCCGCTGGTGGCGTACCTGGAGATCGAGAGTGAGAGGCGGTGAGTTGGGGCTCGGAGCGGAGGGAGGAAGGAAGGAACGAACGGGAGAGGGAGGGCTGCGTGCCGCGGGACGGGACGGCACTGGGACTGGGGACTGGGACTAGCCGCGCTCCCCTTGGTTACGGTTACGACGCCCAGCTTCATCCTGCTGTCCCTCCTGAGGGCTCGGGGAAGGCGAGGAAGCCCTGGCTCCCTGTGCCCAGAGGACTCCTTCTCTTCCACCCAATGTCCTTCTCTGCTTGCATCTCCGGGAGTGCAGAGTAACTCTTCCAGTCCTTATGTGCGTGCTTTGGGTGGCAGAGCTGGGGGGAATCCTTTCCTCCCCCCCCCCCTTTTTTTTTTGCCAGCGCCTACCACACTGAGACGGAACTTTCTGCTGCTTTTTGGAATGCCTTTGACTCGGGTTTGTGGGTATCCTGGGTTCTTCTCAGTCCTCCCTCCCTGAGGCAATTGCAAACCCAAGAACAAGAGAGGAAGAAAAGGGAACGGGAGAGCTAGGGGCAGTGCCAATTGTGGTATCCAGGTGTGACTCGCAGCTGTGAATCTGTAGGATGAGGGAGAAAGGCAATTCTAGCCTCTAGCTTTCTCCTTCGTAGAGTTCCTGATCGCCATCCTATAATCCGACAAAAGGGGAAGATATAAAAAGAAGGGTAAAGGGAATATATCTGAGGAACATACACACACGACTCGTCCCCGAAGGATTTGGAGGGCATTTCTTTCCCCTCTCAACTTCTGAAACTTGAAATCATTGCTAGCCTATGTTAGACGCAAGAGGGGCACCCACAGGAAACGCCAGCCGGCCTAATGATGAATCTTGGTGCCAAAACCTTGCATTAGAGTCACTTGTTAAAGGCAAGACTGCGCTCTGGCTCCATAACCTGGCAGATGATTTGATTACTTGCTGTCCTGCCGACCCCTTACTTAGGCAGGGTGTGGGAAAACTAAAACCCTCTGTCAGCGTGTTGGGTATTTTTTTTTCCACCTGAAGGTTTTGATCAGCGATTTAGAGAGGCTTGGCATAGAAGGTTGTTATAGGAATTTTTTTTAAGTTCTTATTGTCACCCTATTGTCTGCCACTGATATATGTAACTTTGGCAAGTCTAGATGGGCTGTTTCTGTCCTAGTTTTTAAAAATGGAAATGCTATCAAATGCTTGTGAATTGGTCTTATGTGTAATTTAGTTGTATTGAAAGAAACACTTTTTTTTCCCCTTCTCATGGAGGGGGGAAAGGGGCGGAGTTAAGATTTTCAAGATATATAGGAAGCAGACACAAAAAACAACCAAAGATGGGAAGGCAGGACCACTTGGTTGGGGGGACCAGGAAAGGCCTCCTAAGAAAGGAGGATAAGCAGAGATTAAGACTCATGTCTTCTGACAAGTATAATTGTAATTACATTGCTTTTTAAAAACATATTATGCCTTACTTAGCTAAAGAAAGAAACCAAGAGTTCTTTAGAGGAATTCAGTTAGGGTTAGATGCTGTTGTCCCTTTCTGTGGGTAATCTAGGGTGTAATTGGAGCTCAAAAGAAGGTTACCTTTAGCATCAAGTAAAAGGTGCTTAAAGGTTTAACTTCCTCTTTCTGTCCCCAAAATAGTATTTGCTTATCTGAACTGCTTTGATAAAATATAAACAAAAATTACACACTTAAAAAAGATGTTTTTGTCTGCCCTAAGCTGAATACAAACCACTGGAAAATGGAAGAGGCACAGCACAAGAAGTGGGAAGAGAGCTGGCTTTGGAGGCAGAGCTGATGTGTAGCCTCTGCTAAGCTCTGTGACTAGGAGCAGATCACTTAACATCTCTGGGCCTCAGTTCCCTGAGGTGTAAAATGAGGAGCCTGGACAAGATAATATGGAGGCTCACTTCTTGATCTGGCATTCTTCAATTTCAAGTTTTTATAAATTAATAATTGATGTTTCTTTAGTCATGTCTTTCATGATGCTATATAGAAATGTTAGTCAAAGATGATGTTGACAACATTTGTAGCAACAAAAAATCCTCATGATTGTTAAAGTGTAGTTTCTCTAAATATTAGGTAGTACAGGATCATAACTGAAAGTTCTGGAGGGGTCCTGAATTTCATCATCATAGAAATTCATACTCAGAAGTGATTTCAGCAGTCATGTAGCTCATTCTGGGAAAAAGGAACCCATCTGCAGCATACCTGAGATGTAGTCCCTGCACCCTTTGCCTGAAGACCCTCAATGAGGGGAAACTCACTACCTCATATTCTTTTTTTTTTCTTTTTAGTTACCTTTGTTAGAAAGCTTTTCCTTTTTTACTGCTTTTCCCCAGTTATCTACAATTTCCCTTCTAATCCTCCTTCCTCATGACAGGCTTTTGAATACCTGAAGCCATTCTCTCCCCTATTCTCCCAGTCTTTTCTTCTCCAGGCTAGAAATCTTCAGTTTCTTCAACTGTTCCTCATGTATAACATGGACACAAGAACTTTCTCCATTCTGGTTGTGTTTCTCTCTCTCTCGTTTATCAATGGATTATCTTTCCAAAACTTGACTTGCAGAACTGAAAACAGTGCTCCACCCCTGATATGGTACTCTGGAACTATCACTTCTTTATTCCAGGCACCTCTGTCTCTATGTAGTCCAAGATCACATTAGTTTTTTCAACTTCCATATTAACTGCTATTAATTCATATTGAGCTTACTGTCTACTAAACTCACCAGATATTTTTCCAATTGGAGAGTAAGGTGGTGCTGTGGATAGAGTGCCAGATCTGGAGCTGGGAAGACTCATCTTCCTTCATTCAAATATGGCTTCTGAAATTTACTAGCTGGGTGACTCTGGGCAAGTCACTTTACCCTGTCTGCCTCAGTTTTCCACATCTGGGAAGTCTGCTGGGGAAGGAAATGACAAATCATGCTAGTGTCTTTGCCCAGAAAACCCCAATGGAGTCACAAAGAGTCAGATAAATCTTAACAATTTTTTTTGATCATCTGCTATCTAACCCTGAACATCCCCATTTAGTACTTGTTCAATTGATTGTTTTCAACCCAAGAGTACGATTTTACATTTATCCACCTAAATTTATTATTCTCGAATCTTAAAAGACCATTTTGCAAAAAAACTGTATCTCAAATTTTTCATAGTACTATAATGTTTTAAAAAGTTAATAAACAATTTTGGGTTTTAAAAGTTGGATACATATCCTATGCCTATTCACACAGGTACTTAGTACCAAGATTATAACATGTTGGATGTGATTTTTCTGTACCGGCAGCAATTTCTAGAGCATTGATAGTGAGACAGCCTTGCTAAACTATCATTCAAAGGATAGGTAAAACCAAATAGATTTTGAAATTTCTTCTTTAAAATGGTCACAGGGGATGGAGTAGGTAGTAGTGGGGAGGGAGGGAATCCTGTTCAATGGGATTTCAGACTTTATGACCTGGCAATATACCCTTTTCTTTCTTCTCTGCCTCCACTACCCATTTTTCCCTCCTTCTCCCTTCTCATCATTTTCCAGCCCTTTAGGTAGTGGGAATTGTAGGTGTTCAATCATAGAATGAATGTACCCATTTATTTGAGTAATTGTCCAGGCCACAGTGCTGTACAATGGAATCAAACTCAAATAGAAAAGGATCCCTGCTGGCCACATACTGACTTAGAAAATAATAAATTAACATTATCCATGTTGAACTGTGTTGTTATTTATTTTGTTAAACCTTTTCCTGTTACATTTTAATCTGGTTGAGGAGTTTTATAGCCTTAGGTTTGACATCTTTGATCTAGGGCATACTTGCTTCAAGCATGGATTGGATTAGATTGCTCCGTGTCTCTTTCAAGCTTGGGATAGTTCATGATTTAACAGTGAATTGCCAGTACCACAAGACCAGTGCTTGGGTGTTTATTAAATAACTGTGGGACTTTAGACAAATTGCCTAATTTTCCTAATCTTATTTCCTCATTTGTAGGATGGAGATAATTCTTATAAACCACATATCTGGAGAATCTTGAGTTTTAGAACTTAAAGCAACCTTTAAATGATTATCTAGTTAAACCATCTCGTTTTACAGATGATGAAATTGTGACCTGAGAGTTTAAAGTTACTTGTCTAGTGTTAATAAGCAGCAAAGCCAGAATTTGAATCCAGATCCTGTGGCCCACCTCGAGTGTTCTTTATACTCCATCATGCTCAATGGAATTGTTGTAAAGAAAGCATTTTGTGCCTAATGGAGAAATTTGTTTCTCACCTCTTATCAAGTGGTGACCTAGAGTGGAATAAGGCATATGCTTGCAGACATAATCAATGCATTGATTTATTTTGAATGACTAGAAGTATTTGTTAAAGAGAGTTCTATTATGGGGAATGAATAGTAACAGTGATATTACAAAGAAAAAAGCTTTTTTGTAAAAAGCTTTAAATAAAGTTTAAATTGTAAGTCTCAAAACATTCTCTAAGTGTGACTTGTTTCAAAAAGATCTTTAGAATGTAATATATGCCATATTGGGTCAGGGACTCAGTCTCATAAGAAGATGAGGATAAGAAGATTAGGAATAGGCATGATGTCTGAGATCAAGGATGTTGATGTTTGATACTCATCTATTAATCAAGAACTTCTAGACTTGGGTTCCTATCCCATCTCTACCACTAGCATGTCAACTAACTTAGTGACAATGATGTGTTACACTAACTACACTAATTATTTCACTTCCCTGGACCACAGTTTCCACATCTTTAAAATGAGGGATTTGGGTTATCAGATGGTCAAAGATCCCTCCTAGGTCTAATGTCTGATGGTTCCATGACTAGTCTGTTTTTACCTTTTATTATCTCTAGGAGAGTGGTGGTAGGCATAATTTTATCAATGGTTCTGTTAGAAGACAACACTACCTTCTATTGCCCATTTTGAAGTTTCAAGGGGGTGTTCACTGTTTTATATAGAGTCCTACATTCCCTTAATGTATGCCATCATTTTATAACCTTTGATCATATCCCCCATCAACCTTTGCTACTGATGATGCCTAACTTTAGCCTTTAAAAACTCTTTCATTTTTTTGATCATTTTAGCGGTCCTTCTAATGCCTTGTGAAGTGTGTTACTCTGAAGTTCATGGTTCAGAACAATATGCTTTATAAATATCACATGCCCCTTTTGATAGGTATCCATACTGGTACATCTACCTTCTATGCACCATTGTGCCATGGAAGTGCCTTTGGATTCTTGAAGACTTAACTCTGCAGAGCCCAAGCTCTGAAAGATTCTCCTGAACTAGAAAGATTGAGCACTTTTGTCCAGGAATGGATCATAAATCTATTGTCCAGGAGGCTAAGGATAGGGAAAGCAGAGAGACTCATTATCAGATTGGTTGTAGAACATCTCTTGAACCCATCTAACCCAGATGATGAAATGACATATCCTTGAAGTGTGGAAATATCTACAAGGGTAAGAGATAGGTTTCTCTTGCATCCTGTTGACTTCATCCACTAAAACATTAAAAAAATAACCCTACACCAGAGTCCAGGGTCAGCAGTTTTAATTCTTACTCTCCTATGAATTATGCTGCATTACTGGGCAAGACTCAAGTCTAAAGAGTTGTGTTTAGTTCTAAGCACCATAGTTTCTTCATCTAAATTGAGAGTTCTTAACCTGGGATCTATGGACCCCCCAAGGAGTCTATGAACTCAGATGGGCAGGAGTTTACATCTTTATTTTCACTAACCTCTAACTAAAATTTAACATTTCTTTCAATTAGAATAGTTTTTTAAGCCTTATTCTGTGAAAAGGTTCACTCTTTTTCACCAGACTGCCAAAAAGGGTCACTGACACAAAAATTAAAATGATCCTTGAGGATCATTAAACACATTTAATAGGTTCTTTAAGTCCTTTGTTTTATAAGTATGTAGTTTGCATTTTTGTTCATATTATAACCAACAGGATTATAGAATTGTAGATTTATGAGAAAAATCCCTAGAAGTGATTTAATCTAGCCCTTTCATTTTATAAAGGAGGAAACTATGTCTTAGAGAAATTAATGACTTTCTCATCATCACAAAGCTAGGCAGGATTTGAATATAGGTTGTTTGTCTCCAAATCCAGGGCTCTTTCCACTGTAATACACTACCTCCAGTTAGTATCTAAGACCCTTTCCAACCAACTCTACAATTTTGATGGGAGGACCCATAGCCAGCCTGCTAGTTGTTACTAAATGGTTCTCCATTCTCTCCGAAACTGGTCCATGTGGAGCAGACACAGTCTGTGACAAGGACTTTACCTTACTCAAAACTTACAACTGGTTAGATCGTCTAGGACAGTGATGGCGAACCTTTTAGAGACCAAGTGCCCAAACTGTATCCTCACACCGAATATTAGCTACTCCCTTACCCCAGATAGGTGAGCAAGGAAGCACTCTCATTGGGCTGCTGAGCAGAGGGGCAGGGCATGTGAGAAATGACCTCAGCCTCAGTGGAGAGAAGGAAGATAGCAGCCCCTCTGGCATGCATGCCATAGGTTTACCAACATGGGAGCTTTCACTCTTGTTAACATAACTATTTGGAACCCTAGGGTCACTTTCATGCACCAGTGAGGCATCAGGATAGAATTTTTATGAAAAGAGTTAGATAATTTTCTTAAAATACATTTCTCTCTCTACCTTCAAGTGCCCTGTTCTTGCCACTGTCTTGTAAGATCTGTTTGTTCACATATGTTTGGTATTGAGACCTAGCTCTGCCCTTTTATACTTGTGTGTCTTTGAGCAAGTCTCTTAACCTCTCTGTATCTCAGTTATAAAATGAATGAATTGGATTAAATGACTTTTAAGTCAGGGGTTCTCAACTTTGGTTCTGTGAACTTTTTTATATTTTGACAACTGTATATTAATATAATTGGTTTCCTTTATGATCTTATGTTTATTGTTTTATGTATTTAAAAACACCATTCAATGAGGATGCCTTCTGAGTAATCCTGCCTCCTGACCTCCTGAGAGGTGTTGAACTCAATGCAGAATGAGACACATTTTGGGACATGGTCAATAAGAAAATTTGTTTTACTTGACTATGCCTATTCATTTCAAGGGTTTTGTTTTAACTTTGTCTTTTCAGCATTAGGGAGAGGGGATAGGGAAAGGCAATATATGCTTGTTAATTGAAAAAATAACATTTAATTATAAAAATAAAAACAGTCTGAGAAAAGGGCCATAACTGGACCAGACTGCCAAAGGATTCCATGACACAAGTTAAGAATCCCTGTTCTCAGGTCCCTTCTAGGTCTTAGTCCAAAGATCCCTCTACACTCTAATTTCCAAATAATTTCAAGTCAGAATTTTAGAGTTGGTAGGAATCGCAAGGGTCATTTGGTCTAGCCATTATCTGATGCATTGTATTCTTTCTTCAATTCCCTAGGAATTCCACTTCCTATCTGTATGCCTTTGTACTGGCTGTCACTGTGCCTAAAATGCATCTGCTCATCACTCCCACCTCTTAGAATATCTATTTTCCTTTAACAATCTGTGACTCTACCACCTTTTCATGAAGTCTTTCTTGCTCTGTTCTCCAACCTCCACCACCTGCTAGAGACCTTCCTACCAAAATTTACTCTATATGTGTATATTGTCTTCTCCTGCTAGATTATAAGCTTCTTGAGGGCAAGGTCTATGTTACTTTGACCTTTGCACCCAGAATACCTTTCATGGTGCCTGAGACAAAGTAGATACTTAGTAAATATTGATTGATTGGCAGTCTTGAAAACTTTCTTGAATAACTAGTGATTAGAAACTTACTATCTATGAAACTTCCCACCCTATGTTTTAAATATCTCTACATATTAGAAATCTCTTTCTTGTTATATTTAACCAAAACCTGTCTCCCTGTATTTATTTTTAGCCTTTACCATCTGTCTTAGAGTCAATACCATGTATTGGTTCCAAGTCAGAAGAGCACTAAGGGCTAGACAATGGGGGTTAAATGATTTGCTTATGGTCACATAGCTAGGAAGTGTCTGAGATCACACTTGAACCCAGGACCTCCTGTTTCTAGGCCTGCCTTTGAATCCATTGAGCCACCTAGACACCTAGATTCATTGAGACAGTGTATAGATTACTGGATTTATGAGTCAGGAAGATCTGAATTCAAATCAAGTCTTAGAGCCTTACTAGGTGTGTGACCCTGTGCAAGTCACTTCACCTCTGCTTCAGTTTCCTTTTCTATAAAATGGGCATAATAATAGCACCTACCTCCTCACAAAATCATTGCAAAAACAAAGAGAGGTAATATTTTCAAAATACTTTACAAAACTTTAAAAATCCATATGTGCCAGCTACTATTGTAATTATTAATTCTAGTGTTGTCCACTGGACCTACAAAATGTCTGCTTTCTCCTACACAAAGATCTTTTTTAAAATTTTTATTAAACTTTTAATAAAGCTTTTATGCATTTTCCCTCTACCTCCAAGCTTTCTCTCCTCTGGGCTAACCACCTTTAGCTCCTTCAATCAATTCTTATTTATAAAAATCATCCCAAATCAAGCCCTTGTGAATTCCTTTCCTTTGAATACTTTCTCATTCACAGTCTTGTGCATTTCCCCCTTTGTCTCCAATCCAACTCTTTATCCATTCCTAAATATTACCTCTAATCCCAGGGAACTCAGTTTTGCAGAATAACCTTTAATGAAGAAGTTTATAGAGTATTTTCTGAAAGGCTGGAAATTATTTCCCCATTCTTCCTAATCCACATGCTTATTTACCTTGTCAAAGAACTCTAAAACATTAGGAAAATCAGACTTTTTATGAAAGTCGAGTTTTCTCCCATCAGATTATGCTTACTTAGATGTTCAGTGATTTTTGCTATTGAGCCTATCAGCCTGCCAGGTAGGGAAGTAAAAGTCAGCAGGCTGTGGTGCTCAGGTGTTTTTTGAGGCCATCTTTGATGCACAAACCTCACCAATATGATCCACCAGGACTCTTAACAGTTATTTCAAATGATAGGTTATACAACATGTCTAAACATTCCATAGTTTCATCTGGGAGTTCAAGAAACTTTCTTAAATAAATTCTGTGTCCCAGGTTAAGAAATTTTTGTAGAACATTTTATAATCTCATCATTTTTTTCCCCTCCAGAGTATTAGTACTAATACTAATAACTATCATTTAGTGCTATCTATCTAGTACATAGTGCTTTAAGGTTGATAAACAACTGCACATATGTTATCTTAAATAATTTTCAACAACTTCACAAGATAATTTGCTATTATCATCTTCATTTCACAAGAAGTGACTTGAATAGGGTCAAATAAATGATAAATATCCAACTCCAAGTACAGTTCTCTTGCCCATTATACTACCTTGTTGCCTCAATAATTACAAACATAGACTGGCCTATAATTTATTATTAGTCATTTAAATTTTTTTAATTGTTTATTTCTCTTCTTGACTTTTTAAAAAAAAAAGAATACCAGTCACTGAAAAGGTAGCCATTTTTAATTATTGATTTAAAAAAAACATTTCTTTCAGCATGGATTGATATTGCTTAAGCTTTTTCAATTTGTGGTATTTTTGCTTGAAGAATATTGCAAAGCATGAAAACTTTTTTTTCTTTTTAAAGCATCTATCAAGTAATCACTTTTATACATGTATATAGAAAAGAGCATCATTTTTTATCCAGAGTTTTCATGGGCTACACTTGGGGATGGTTCTTTATAACACAGAATAACATAATACACCATCCTTCGGAAATGAACAAGGCATTTGAAAAGGTGAAAGAATGTTTTAATAGATTAATTTTTTACCAATTTCATGTAATAACAAATTTCTGTGTAGGTTTTCTGAAGTTATATGATCCAGATTGTACTCCTCAATTCTTCCCTTCCCCCTCCTTAGAGCTGGCAAGTAATTCGATCTGTGTGACACATTTATTATCATGCAAAACATATTTCCTTATTATTCATTTTTGTAAGTGGATAATCTTATAAAACTAGAACCCCCAAACAAAAACCCAAATAAACAAGTGAAAAATCATATACTTTCATCTGCATTCCTACTCCAAAAGTTCTTTCTCTGAAGGAAGATGATATTCAGAAAGAATGTTTTATGAGCATCCTTTCTCAATATCTATAGATACATGATATCTTTGTATCCAATTTTCCCTACTTTGGTACAAATGACAATCCTTCCAAGCCTTCTCATTCAGTGTAATCCTTGGCCATATCTTTCAACAAATCCTCCACTGAAAATTCCCTTGAGGTACTAGAATCGTAAAATCTCAGACTTGGAAAGTTCTTTAAATTCTACATTGTCCAACTTTTGCCTTAACAAAAATTCTGTCTATACCATTCCCAACAAGTGGTCATCCACTGTTTGCTTGAAGACTTTTTTACTGAAAGAAGGAACCCTGTTACCTAGCTTAGTGATCCATTTCATTTTTGAATACCTCTAATCGTTAGCAAGCTTTTCCTCCCATCAAATCCCATTTTGTTTCTCTGTAACTTATCCATTGTGCTTAGTTCAGCTCTACTGGAGTCAGGTAAAGTAAACCTACCCTTTCAGGTGATAGCCTTTCAGATACCTGAAGACAATTACTACATGACCTCCCTGCTCCTCCCACCCCTAGTTTTTCTTCTTTGGGCTAATCATAATCATCTCTTATTGCTTCAGCTGATCTTTATATGGCATGATCTCAAGGACTCAATCATCTTGGTTGGTGACTGCTCTGAATGCTCTTTCAATAACTGTTGTCTAAAAAATGTAGGATCTCATATTCCAGAAATGATTTAACCAGGTTAGAATGTGGTAACGCTCTAACTTCTCTAATAATGGACCCTCTGCATTTTTTTAAAAGTAGCTTAAGATCATATTAATTATTTTTTGTTTTTCTGCCAAATCACATTCATTCATATTGATGTTTAAGTCCACTAAAATCCCTAGGACCTTTTCTTTTCAGATAAACTACTACCCATATTTACCCTATCTTATAGTGGTAAAACTAGTGTATTACTTTATATTTATCTCCTTTAAATTTCATCCTATCTCATTCAACCCAGTATTTCAGCAGTCAAGTTTTTTTTAATTTTCCTTTTTATTAAGAATTTAACAAATATTATAAAGAACAGTAGAATGAGAGAATCATGTATGAAGCCATGAAAGATTGGGGTTGGGTTTTTTGTATTTTTTCTACATACTTGAAAATTGAAATGTCAGTTCTAAGACTGTGTCCCCCTTCCAAACTTCCTTCTCTCTTTTGTTTATAAATATTTTTTGTCTTTTGGGGGCATCAATATTATTCCCATGACTCCCCCCCAAAACTTCTCCCAACAAAAAATCTTTTTTATAAAAACAAATGTAGTAATAAAAAACAAAGCTATGCATTAACTTATCAGAAAAATGTATATCTTATTCTAAACCTTTGTTCCAGGTCAAGATTTTCTTGGATCCTGACTCTTGTTTCCAGTTTGTTAATAATCCTTCATAGCTTTGCTACTCACCAATTAGACAAGAATGCCATCTCTGCCTTTAATTCATTGATTAAAATAGCATAAAACACTGTACTGTACACTATCAATGTTAATGTTGAACCATTAATGGTTATTTTTCTATATCTAGGTGGGGGGAGTTCTCCCAACTTCATAATCTGCATATGAAATAGATTACAATGTTGTTTAGCCTCCAAATTTGCCTTGGCTTTAACAATAATAGCATAAGAAATTTTGTGAAACCCTTCAATAAAAATCTAGGGAAACTATCTAATTACATTTCCTTGATTTACTCTACCTGCCTAGTAAACAGTCACACCAAAAATATATATATAAATATAAGTCAAAACTATCCCTTCTATCTCTGATACCTTTACTAGGTACAAATTCTTTTTTAAAAAACTGAATCAATTAGATTTCATTGTGACAGGGCTTGTACACTTACTTGAAACAATCAGAGCCACTGCATAAGAGATTCACTGTGTGTCATGACCTAAATACTTTATAAAAGGGAGAAATTGTTTCTGATTTGGGGAAGAAGAGATTTTGAATAGGTGGGTTCCAGAGGTTAGAGCAGGCATGGAACAAATGAAGGCCTGAACTGTGGCAGAGAAAGGAAGTATAGAGAGTCCTTGACTCTGTGTATAGCATCAAAATCAAAATCAAAGTTGAGGGGATTCCCAAGAAAGAGTCACCTCTTTCTACATCTTCCCTTTCTATGTCTAACAACAGGCACCATATAATCTGCAATTTCATTACCTAAACAGATTTTTGTTTTGTTGCTCTCACAGAAGAGGCCAGGAGATATTATAGTTGTATAAAAATATAGATAATATAAATAGATAACCTCTGCTTAGGTGTTATAATTTTTCCTAACTAGGAGGAATTTGGAACTTTTGTCTTAAATTCCCTAAAACTAAAGAGAAGTGAACCAATGAAATTATGGGCCATTATATTGCCTCCTAAGCTCAAAATGAGCTAATTATGATGATAGTGTGTTAAAATAGGAAATGAGGTTGGTCTGACATGGCCTATTCTTGATGAAGCTCTTTTGAAACACCACTTTCCTAGCCATCTTCTTTTCTAGCATTTTGTCTAGAATCAAAGTCAACTGGCTTATGGTTTATAAACTTTTGGGGGGGCAAAGTAAATTCTCCAACTCATTGGTATGTCTCTCCCATTCTTCACAGTTTTGCAAAGATCACTAACAGTGTTTCATCAAACCTGCCAGTTCAAAGCCCTAGGATGTAGGTAATCTGGGCCTAGTAACTTGAATTCATCAATGACAGCCAAGTGCTCTCTTACAATTTTCCTAACTCTTGGGCACTGGTTCTGTATTGCACATTTTTGATTTCCCCTTTCTAGTCCTCAGACATTTTCCTTGGCAAAAAAAAAAAAGAACAGAAGCAAAATAAAAGTAAAACAGCTTTACCCTCTCTCCCTTACCTATTATCCTGTGCAATCTTCCTTGATCACCTTGACCAAAAGCAGCCCTATAAATTCTGTAATTATCTTTTCCCCCCCAAATATAGACTTTTTAAAAAAAAATCCCATTGTGATACCTAACATTCCTTGCAGCTACAGTTTGTTCTTAACTTTAGCACTCCAAACCCTATTCTTATAGGATTATGCCTAACACGGTCTTCATCTTCGGTCTCGTTCAGTCTTTTTAAAGAATATAAAATACAATTTCCCCTTTCCCCTGCTCATTGCAGTTGTTTTACCTTGTGACTTTCCTGAGTTTTCCTCTGTAGACTTTTAGTCCATATGATATTATCTATGCTTTCTGAAAGAGTCCTTTAAAGGCTATTTACCACATCCAACTCTCCTCTGTCGTATTCTGAGATAATATATTTCCATGTCCCTTAAGAATTCCATTATTTCCACTCCAATAACCATTTCTTTCCTGTTAGTGACAATCATATCCAGAATGGAAGTTCCCCTTATTGGTTCTTACATTTTCTTTCTTTTTTTGAGAGATTAAATTCTCATAAAGGCAAGCAAGGAACCATTGGTTGCCTTAACTTTGGTCAGAGAGTAAGGTCTCATCTATGAATATCTCTATCATGCCTCCATTCTAGGATTATGAACCCCTTCATCAAATTTCTCATCTTAATTCCTTTTCTTTTCTAGGTGGTCTGAGTATATTCAAATGCTTCTTTCTGCCCTGGCTGATCTTCTAAATATTTTCCTCCATTATTTCTCCCTTCTACTAGATTTCTTCAATGAGTATATTTTAAAATATTCAGTTATATTCTACATATGCATGCCAACATTCTGCCACCACCACGCCTCTGCCTTCCCACTTGCACATACCGTATTCCTTCTGAATAAGGGAAATTATTATAAGATCTAGCCATTGTATGTGTCATCTCACTAAATTTCAGTGATACCTATGAAGTTAAATTTGTTTCCTTGTATCTGTATCTGTAGTTCAGATTACTTTGTAGAGTAATCCTTTTTCTGGCTCAGTTAGACTGTATCATTTGGACTATTGCATCTATTACCTCTCATTCTCAATAACGTTCTGCTCATGCCTGACCTTAATTAGATTTTAAATAGTACTTCTTCCAAGTTGTCATTGGTAATAGGCTACAGCCTACTTAAACTTATCATATACCTTTCCATTGCCTTTTTAGATCATCCAAAATGTTTACTCTTCTGTGATTATAGTGTTCTGTGACTAATAACCATAAAGTAATGAGCAACTCAGGATTACTTAGAGGTTTATCCAGTTTCCTAACTGTGTTCAGGCCCAGTCTCCTTTTCAATTCTGGCTCTAATTCATTGTCTATATGAAATACCTGTCCAAGATTTAAATTTATATGTTTGTGCCTATGTGTCTGTATATGTGCATATATGTGTGTGTGTGCATATGTGTGTGTGTTCACTGATGAATTAACTCAATGGGATGACCCTCCAGCTGGATGTCATTATTTAGGAAATATTTGTTTTTCATCCACTTAGTTTTTCTGGTGTAAATGGTTAAGCTAATTTCTTTTGAATTACTGTGGATTTCCTCAAGGGGATTTTATAGTTTTGTGAGATCATTGCAATTGGTACAATAATAAGTAAACAAAAACATCTGGAAAAAATCTTAACATCATAGATTTTGTCAGTGATTTGAAAGTTCAGAATATATTTTTTGTGGGAAAGCACATAAAACTTGCCTTACCCAAAACATTAGTGGACTCAAATTTACTTAAGGTGGTAGCCTATAAAAAGGTTTCCTGTTTTAAAGAATGATAGGATATATAATTTTCTTCAGCCTGAAAAACAAACTTCCTATCTTGGTGTTTCTTCTCTGACTTTGTGTCCTATTTATTTATTTATTTGTAAAACCCTTACCTTCCATCTTGGAATCAATACTATGTGTGGGTTCCAAGGCAGAAGAGTGGTAAGGGCTAGGCAATGGGGGTCAAGTGACTTGCCCAGTATCACAAAGCTAGGAAGTGCCTGAGGTCAAATTTGAACCTAGGACCTCCAGTCTCTAAGCCTGGCTCTCAATCCACTGAGCCACCAAGCTGCCCCCATAATTATTTATTTGATGCTTTGCTGTGTATATGTTACATGTTCTAACAAGTACTATGAATTCCACCTTATGCCAGAGTCAAATAGCAAGCAAATGACAGTGGCAGGATTTGCACACAAATCTTCTGACCCCATATTCACTTCTCTACTAAAAGACAGCTTCCCACATTGTCAATTGAGTGGTATTATTCTCTACTAAGTCTGGCTGTCCTCTATGAACAGATACTGAACTTGGTAGACAATGCTTGATCTCTTCTGAGACTTGAATTTTAAATGATCTTGGCAGCCAGATTCAGAACAAATGTGGGGAGGACAATGGATTAGCAAAAAGAAACATTCATCTGCTGGATAACTAGGTGCTCCTAAGCCAAGAGAAGCTCATTTCAGACAAACCAAATTCCAAGTGCAACTCGGTTTTGTTTTCCAGTTTTTTTTATTTAAGGCTCCCAAATGAATGAAAGATGTTAATGTTCATGAGGGTGGGGAGATCATACATTGAGTATTTATTGAGTTCATCAAAAGTGACTATTTACTGTCTTCTCCTTTAGAATATAGTAGAAGACTTATTGACTGGATGAGAAATTAAGTTTTTTCTGTTACCTGTGACTCTTCTAAGTATGGGATGATCATTGGAAAGAACAGTAAATTTGGAACCATGATCTCTGGGTTGGAATAAAAGCTCGACCTCTTCTTACCTGGGAAAGCTTGAGCAGGATATTTTTTCTCTTGTGCACCTCTGGTTTTATAACCTACAAAAAGGGCACATTGGGGGGATTAATCTCTGTGGTCCCTTCTCATTGGAAATCCTATGATCTGACTCACTAAAGAAGGTCTTTTTTTAAAACCACTGGATCTTTGCACCTTCTGTTTTCAAATGCTATTCTCTACTGTGCTTCCTCTGAAATTGTCTCCATAGTAGTTATTTGGCCAGTCATTAACTTCCTTTTTTTAAAAAATACATGCTCTTCCCTCTTCAAACTTGCATTTTACTAAAGGGTGTGATGCAAGACCAAAAAATGTATCCTCTTCAAGGCTGTAATATATACATCTATTGTTCTCTCTGGATCTGTCTCTGGGTCTTTCTCTGGCTCTCTCCCTCACTCTTTCTTTTTGTGTCTCTCTCTTTTTGAAGCCAAACACTTATAAAGAACTGCAAAAGAGGCATGTTTATTTATTAACCAGTCACGCTTAGGTACTCTGACATGCCAACACTGGCATATTGGACTCAACAAAGAGTCTTTGGGGTCCGATACTGTGCACAGTTTTGTGCTAGGTGCCAAGGGAGATAGTAGGATAGATGAAATGCAGTACCTGCTGTCATTGGTCATAACAAGGAAATGCTCCAGATAAGTAAATAACTGTTTCTGTAGTAAGAAGAAAGTTGGCCATGTTAGCTGTAAGAGACCTTAAAGATCACTTAGTGCAACTCTATTTCTCCCCCACATTCTATTGAAAAGGAAACAGGCCTAGAGAGGTTGGGATTTGTCCAAAGCCAAATGGCTTGTAGTAAATGGCAGGATTGGAATGAAAAAATGCAGGTTTTCTGAGTCTTAGTCAAATGTTCTTAATACTAAGCCACACTGCCTTCTTTGTTTGGTCCCTGGGTGTCTTTTGGTTTATTTTTCATTTTTTGCATCTGTAGGAATCAGTCTTTTCCCTTAATGGACCTCCATGTTCTCATCTGCAAAGTAAAGAGATTGAACTAGATCAGGGCTTACCCTTTTCTGTCCCTTTGGCAATAGAGTAAAATCCATGGCCCTCTTCTCAGAATAATACTTTGAAATGAAATGTATACAGGAAAAACACATTGTAGGAGAAACTAAAATATTGAAATAAAGTTATCAAAATTTAAAACAAAAAAAAACACTTAATTTCACACACTTCTAAAGAGATGACCTTTAAGCTCCTTCCAGCTCTCATGTTCTTAGACTTCATGCTAACGTGTCAACAGCTACCCATCTAAGAGCAGCTAGGTGACACAGTGGACCTGGGTTCAAATTTGGCCTCAGACACTTAATAGTAGCATGACACCAGGCAAGTCACTTAACCCTATTTGCCTCAGTTTTCTCATCTTTAAAATGAGCTGGAGAAGGAAATAGCAAACTACTCCAAGTATCTTTGCCAAGAAAATCTGAAACAAGGTCACAGAGGGTTGGACATGACTGAAATTACTGAACAACTCTTCTTAATCTAATCTTCCTTTGAGAAATCTAATACAATATTTAAAAACTTACTAAATTTATATTTTATAATTTTAAACTGTGTACATACATATATATGTGGCTAGGGAATAGGTCCAACCCTGAATTAGTATCCAGAAATTCCCATCTACAATGCAGATTAGCAACTCATCTGTAATTTATTATCTAAAGAGTTTACTCAAGGTTGCAGCACTAGGATGTCTGAGACAGAATTTGAGCGCAGGTCTTCCAGACAATCCCAAGGCCAATTCTACTCCATTAACACATTCATGTGAGTGCACACACACACACACACACACACACACACACATATATATATATAAATATATATATATAATGAAATGTCTAGCTATATCCCAACAAACATTCCTAGTTTGAAATTTTATTCTCTTTATGCCACATCTAAAATATATTTTTGAATCTTTCCATTTAAATATTTGGTTTTATTTGTTTTTACAGTAAAATAGTTAAGTGACTGATGCCTCATCATGGAATATCATGGAATAAGGGCTATATTACCACTTTTAGAGAGGTGACCTTTTATAGTGAGATGTTTCCCTTAAAAAAAATGAATTTACTCTAAACCTGATACTAAATGAAGTGTGCTTTGATGCCAGACTAAGGAGTTGATCCATTTGGTCTCATGATGTTAGGTAAAGCTATTTGGAGGGTCTGCTAAGGATGTTCAGGTACTCATGCTTCTAAACTTATCCTTATGGCTCAGAAGGTTAGTTTGTTTTTTATTATGAGAATCAAACTTCAATCATCATTACCAATTAATTCAGCAAGTGCTGAAAATATTGTCATTCCCAGGTGCATGTATCTCAAACTCTAGTTGCTTTGAGCAGAATAAGAGATTTTTTCTTACATATTAATGAAGATGAAGAAGATTCCAGACCTTAAAAATGCAAAAAAGATAACAAACATGGGAAAAAATAAATTAGTTCTAAAAGTGAACCAATAAAAAAAGGCTTGTTTGCTTTTTGTATTACCAACAACCTAGGACCCTTTTTACATCTCTGAGAATGTTTTTAAGATTCAGGAAATATAAATCATCCTCTCATATGTCAAGTTGCCCTGAGTTCTAAAAGGCACAAGTTTGGCACTGTTCATCCTCTTTCTCAATACCCATTGGCAGTTTCCTGGCACTTTTCACATGATATTGTACATTCTAGATTTATCTGTGTCCCAGCTTCTCCTCTTAGATTGTAAACTCTAGGAGGGCAAGTCCTGTTTATCCAGTTTTTTTTTTTAATTTTGGACCTAATACAGTTCTCAAATAAGATAACATGTGCAGTGCTTTATAAACTTTAAGGTGCTATATTAATGCTGGCTATTTGTATTATTGGACCTGGATTCAAAGAGACTCGTCTTCCTGAACTAAAATCTGGCCTCAGACACTTCTTACTAGCTTTGTGGTCCTGGACAAGTCACTTAACCCTGTTTTTACAGATAGGAAACTGAGACAAACAGTTTCCTATCTGTAAAGTGAGCCAGAGAAGGAAATGGCAAACCACTCCAGTATCTCTGCCAAGAAACACTTCCCCCTCCCCCATGAGGTCATGAAGAATCAGACATGATTGACAGAACAACAAAAACCAACAATTATTATAGTGCTCTCTGCACACAGCCTTATTTTAAAATGTTCCTTAAATTATTACTCTTCAATAATTACATTAAACATTACTATTAATTGAATAATTAAAGTAAAGTAATGCTTTATTTAAATGTTTGTTGAATAAATCCTGAAATTTTGACAGTTGTACGTTTCACAAAGTGTAACTTTTAAGAACATTATCTGGCAACACTCTCTGTTCTAGTTAAGTTGTTCAGATTCTGTTCTTTGGCAAAATTCATTCAGTTCCATTTCTCAAAAAAAAAATAGCAATACAAAAGTCAATTAATTCCCAAGCTAGGAAACACAATGGAGAATAATCTTGTTTCACATTCAGGTACAGAAGGAAGTCTTTATTTCACCAGGATACATAGACAATGCATGTTGTGGGTGAGGGAAAGTGACAGTTTTTGGAATTATTTTTTTAACCCCGACTTATTGGCTTAGTGAACTGAAGTTGGGGGGAAAAAAACACATTTTTGTCTAGCTTTTGGGTGCCAGTGGCATGAAAGATCAAAACTGAGATAATCTTGATGTTTGATTCAAGGTGCAAACCAGACAAAATTCTCTGGTGCTCAGCCTCCCCCTCCCCACCCCCAAAATAAAGAACCCTATGGTAATTAATTCCAACAGCTGGTTGTGGGGTTGGGGAGAGGGGGAGGATTCATAAGTAAATCTATAAAGCATCTTTCTTTTTTTTTTTCTGTGAACAAAGAGTATTTTATTTGCCTTTACCAATACTCATCAACACCTTAAAAATTATGCAAATATGACCGAAGGGAAGAGCAATCTTAAGAAGCACAACACCCATTTCACACAAATTAATATTCTTATTTGAGGCTGTATAAAGCATCTTTCTTATGCAAGGCTGCATGAGGCTAGACCAGCAACAGAAAACGAGTATAAAACATGGAGCTGTGTTTTGGGAGCTTGGGAAG
This sequence comes from Monodelphis domestica, assembly GCF_027887165.1. Lineage (NCBI taxonomy): Eukaryota > Metazoa > Chordata > Mammalia > Didelphimorphia > Didelphidae > Monodelphis > Monodelphis domestica. The sequence continues at coordinate 64,776,381 of NC_077234.1, forward strand.
ATTACTTACAATTTAGTTGAGAGTTAAGGCATATATATACCTGGATAGCTTACAGAAAATACAGAGCAGTGTGTGAAAGCTATATGTGAAGATGCCAACTATTCTAGGAGCCCAGAAAAGGAACTATTCTCTGTGGCTGATCTATCCAGGTTTCATAGAGACATTGAGGCTCTAAATGGGACAATCACCTTTTTAATTGGCACAAGTCTGAGCATTTCCACTCTCCAATTGGTAAAATCCTAGGGCTCCTCCTTCCCAGAGTGTACTTCTTCTTTAGTTTTATCTGTCTTTGTTAGTAACAATATCTTAATCCCTCTTCCTATGCTGATTAGACTAGTTTTTCCTTAAAAAATGTTGAGGTCATCAACACTTGATTCATTTATTCCATGACTTTTTCTCTAGTATAAGCAATATTTGGTTTCTTTCACAACATGAAGAACATGGAAATATCTATTGTATGATAATACATGTACAACCTATGTCATCTTACTTGCCATTTTTGGAAGAGAAAATGGATGGAAGAGAAGGAGAGAACATTGCACAATGTCAGAAAATGATTTTTTTTAATTGTATTAACATGTAATCTTGAAAACAAAATTTTTAAAAGAAGACTTAATTGACTTGGAGGGCTAAAGGCTCAGATCATTGATGTTACTTTCTCATCGTCTGAGAAGCCTTGAGGAACTTCAAGAGAGTTTTGATACTTAGCTGGTAGATCACAAAAGGCAATATAGCCATCTCTTCTAGGAGACTTTTATGGATTCCTCCCTTCTCTGTTTTGCCTAGTATTTATTTTGTATAGACTTAGATATATACATGTATCCCTAGATAGAAAGGAAAGTGCTTGAAGATAGGATCATCTTTGCCTTTTATCCCTTATGCTTCATACAGTGATTAACACTTAGTAAATACTTAATACATGTTGTTTTTTCTTTTCCTTACCATTTGTGCCCATTTCCCCGAGTCTTCTGAGGAAGTAGGACTCTCATAGAATCTTACCTGATCACTTATTTTCCTTTTGAAGGCTTTGTTGTTCAATAGACTTCATTTTCTTGGCAAAGATCCTGAACTGGTTTGCCATTTCCTTCTCTAGCTCATTTTACAGATGAGAAAACTGAGGGAAATAGGGTTAAGTGACTTGCCCAGGGCCACACATCTAGAACACATCTGAGGCCAGATTTGAACTTGGAAATATGAGTCTTCCTGACTCCAGACTTGGCCCTCAATCCCCTCAATACACCTAGGCTACTTCAGAATAACAAACTTTTGAGTAGTTTGGGCAATCAACAAGCACTTGCTAGCTATGTGCCAAACATTTCTCTAAGTGGTCCCTGCCTTCCAGGAGCTTCTCTTATAATGGGAGAGCCAACACACAAAACTATGTATGTAGAGGGTGCCTCTGTGTAAATGGGAGATAATCTTAGGCAGAAGGCTGTAGCAATAAGAGAGATCAGGAGATGCCTCTCACAGAAAGTGAAATTTGAACTGAATCTTAAAGGAAGCTAAGAGGCTTCTGGGTAGTTCAGTGGATAGAGAACTAAGCATAGAAACAGGAGGTCCTAGGTTCAAATCTGGCTTCAGACACTTCCTAGTTGTGTTACCCTGAGCAAGTCACTTAACCCCCACTGTCTAGCCCTTACCACTCTTTAGCCTTGGAACTGATAGTAATTCTAAAACAGGAAGTAAAGATTTTTTTAAAAGAAGTCAAAAGATAGAAATGAGGAGGGAGAACATTCCTGACAGGAGGGACAACCAGAGAAAAGACCCAAAGCTGGGAGAGAGAGAGAGCACGCGCTATTTGGGAGGAACAGCAAGAAGCCTGGTATTTCTGTTTGTCGAATATATAGAAGGGAACCATGTTAAAAAAAAAAGTTTGAGCATCACCTTAATCTAGAGTACATAGGAGAGAGTTCCACCACCTACATACATTTCTCTCTGTTTGCAAAGACAAAATGTACCCAGTGTGCATCATTGAAATAATTCAGATGAGCCTAAAGTGCCAAAATGAATAGAAAGTGCCAAAATGAACTGCTACAAGAATTCAGAGAAGGGAGCGATTTCTCAGAATGGGCTACATTTCAGCAGGCTTCATGGAAGTCTGAGAACCTCTGGCTTAACTGCAGGGAAAAATTGGAAGAGGCAATAAATTGGGTGAGGGGCAAAAGGGACATAAGAGACAATGGACCATATTTGGTGAAGACAACAGCCAGTGTTGCATGTTTAATTCTACCTTTTGAGGGAAGCAAAAATTTTCCATTTCTTTCACATACCCTTTACACTAAATTTATTTTCTTCACTAAGTACCCAAGAGTAGTGAATATTTAAGCACAAAGTTGTTTGTTTTTTTAAACCCTTACTATCCATCTTAGAATCACTACTGTGTACTGGTTCCAAGGCAAAAGAACAGTAAAGACTAGGCAATGAGGGTTAGGTGACTTGCCTAGAGTCACACAGCTTGGAAATGTTTGAGGTCATAATTGAACCCAGTACATCCCATCTCCAGGTTTGGTTCTCTATCCACTGAGCTACCTACCCACCCCCACAAAGTTCTTTATACATTTTTTTAATCTAATGAACATATCTACTACATCAATTTATGAAGATGCTGTTGCCCTTCTTACTCAGATGAGAGCACCAGAAAGTCTAGGAGAGGCTTGCTCAAGGTCACATTCCATGTCTGGAATTAGGCAATGAATAGGACCAAATGTTTCCTCCACTCCAGACAAAAGGTTCTTTCCACAGTCATCCAGTTTCTAAAGCATCTGCTTGTTCTTTCTGACCAGTGTAGATATTTAGGGAATTTTGAGGTTTGGATGAATATTCAGTTGTTATGATTTCTGGATATGTAACATTTTAATATCATGATAATTTATTACCTACTAGAATAAGAATATGTTGGAATTTGTCAAATGAATGTGAGAAGGCAAGGAGGCCTTTCATTGATTTAGCACAGTAGTTCTTAACTGGTAGTCTATGATTTAAAAAAAAAAATCCTTACCTTCTATCTTACAGTCAATACTAAATATTGGTTCCAGGGAAGAAGAGCAGTTGGGGCTAGGCAGTTGGGGGGTGGGAGGGGGTTAAGAGACTTGTCCAGGTCACACAGCTAGGAAGAGTCTGAGGCCACATTTGAACCCAGGAGCTCCCAACTCTATCCACTAAGCCACCTAGCTGCTCCAGTCCATGAATTTAAAAAATTTTTAAAATAACATCTTGATAACTCTTAATATAATTGCTTTCATTTATAAACCTGTCTGTTATGTGCTATTTTTAAAACATTTTTTCTGAGATGGGGTTCATAGATTTCACCAGACTGCCAAAGAAATCCAAGACACAAAATAAACCCCCCCAAAAAATCCTCCACCAAAAAAAAATAAAAGAGGAGGGTGCATTGCACATTGTTCATTGCCCTTCCTTGGGTCATACTAAGGCTGGTGAGGTAGCCACCCTGTGCCGTTGCCTTTGGTAACAGCCAGAATATGGAACTGGCAGCTAGGGACCTGGCATGTGGAATGAGCATTGTTTATCCGAGTTGTGTGGGCTTATGGAGCTGGGGGTGTTGGACTGGGGTAGAAGAGAAGACATTGTAAAATGATGATTAAATCCAATGTCATTTAAAGAAGGAAAGAGCATTTAGAACATCATATAGGAGTTAGAACCAGCAGAGAACCTTGCAGGAAGCTAAATTTGAAAAGGCTGAGAGGAGGAGGGTGTATATTCCAGCCACTTGGGGCAGCCTGTACTCCACATTTGAGGGCTAGGAATTGGGTCTATGATTGCATTGGCACAGGGAATTCTCTACTAATGCAAGGTCAATATCTTCTCTGAAACATAATCCTAGAATAAGTACTCTTAACTTGGGATCCATGAACTTGGTTTTGTTATTTTTATTTTTTTATTGTAGTATTTGTATTTTGATACAAGTGATTTGCTTTTATTTTTTTTTTATATAATGTATTTAAAAACATTCTGAGGAATGGGTCAGTAGGTTTCAACAGACTACTGAAGGGGTCTGTGACACAAAGAAAGGTTCACCCCTGCCTTGGAGAATTGCCTGGAACCCCTATAGGGTCAATGACTCACCCAGAATCACACAGTTCTTCCTGGCATCAAGGCTGGTGGTCTATATGTTATGCATTGAAACCTTGTGCCTTATGGTGTACCAAATTTTTTAAGTAACCAGTTGGAGAGTGAGGAGCAGAATCTGGACACAGCACCATATAAAATGGAGCATTGGCCACTTGCTGGAGAATAGTGATTGTCCAGGCAGCTCAGTTAGATCACTACCTTTTCTGAGTTAATTTGTGAAATATAATTGAGGCATAATGTATTGTAATGGACAGAGGGTTGTCCTCAAAGTTCTAGTGTCCCTTTTGGCTCTTGCAAGCCACCTAACCCTGAGCAGGTCTGGCCCTTGGGCAGCTGTAAGCCTTTAAATGGGCAAGAATGTGCTGGCCTGGCATAAGTACAGGGAGTTTCCCAAAAATCACATATTGTACTTTTTTCAATTGGCTTTTTTCTGGTCTCTCTCTATGCTATCACCTTCTGCCTTAAGATTATCTCCATTTACACTGATTATAACTTATAGATGTGGTGTCTGCATGTAAAATTCACTTTTGACACTAAGTGATCCAGACCAAGGCTTCCCCAAATTTTCTGTATAAATTATCAGTTCTTTCCTCCTCATTTGTGCTCCAAGATTAGCCAGAGACAGCCAACTTTCCCCATAAACAAGTGAGTAAAGACTATGTCCTTATAAAGGACAACAGCCTTACTGGTCACAAGTCTTCTGATGATCAAAAGGTATGAATAGTTTTGTTAATTTTTACTTTATACAAACTTTTTTTTAATCCTTACTTTCTGTCTTAGTTACAGCTCTGAAGGCTAGGGTCACACAGCTAGGAAGTGGCTGAGGCCATACTCTGGAGAGAACCAGGCTTGGTTCTCTCCACTGAGCCACCTTGCTGCATCTTTGAATCAATACTCTGTACTGGTTCTAAGGCAGAAGAGTAGAAAGGAATACAAACTCTTAACAGAACCTTTTTGCCACTGGTTGTAGGTGATGTCACATCACAAATAAGCAGTGCTTTGAAACATATCTTCTGCCCCAATTTTTCCTCTCTCAGCTGGTGATAAGACTTTCCATGATATCATGATTTCTGGTGGAAATGATCCTTCCAAAGAATCCTAGATTACCAGAGTGGGAAAGAGACCCTAGAATTCATCTAGTTAAGGTCCTCATTTTATAGTTGAAACTTGACACTTGGAGAAGTAATTTGCCTACACTTGGTTCTCAGAAACTTTGTTGCCAAAGGCAAAAATGATATAGGAAAAATTTCCATGTTCAAAGGTATCAGAAATGGGGTGAGAAGAATGATATAAAACCCTCATTAAATCATAACTAAAATAGCATCAGATATGCCACAAAGTATAAAATGTGCACTAGAGATTCTTAGAGGAGAGGAAACCTATAAATAACTGGAAATTTATTCCTGGTATCCACTGGAGTTGGAAACACTTAGATCTCATTGTCATGTCTTCTCTGTGGCCTGAAACCTGCCTGGCCCTGACCTGGCAACATAGGTGTACCCAAGAAGCCCCTTATTTTCAGACTTTCTACCCTTTCTCCTCTCTCCACAGCTGGAATAATAGTCAGGCTTCCTTCCCTCTATTTCAACACTCCCTGTAGTAGCATAAAATATTCATCTGGTACTTCTTCAGTTGTTTAATGCTGATTTCCTATCTTAGCTTATGAAGAAAGAATTAAAGAGATAGTACTATGAGTAAGGATTGAACAAAATTACATAGTTCACTTTTTGTGATCAATAAGGAAAATTGATGGAAACCCAGAGCCAGCTGTGAGACTAGAGATTTGTGGTTTCATGTTCAATCCCTTTTTTTTCCCTTGTGTCTGTGGAACACTCATTTGAGGATGTCAAGTTCAGAATAACATTCTTTTCACTGCACCCTGGAAGAGGAAAGAGTCCTGCTGTATTCCCATTCCCTGGGCAGGCCACTATGATAGAGACAATTACACCACATTGAGAGTTTCGTGACAGTTTGGGGAATTAGACTTTTGGAAGGGCTTTGAGAAGTTGGATATGGTCTAATGGAGAATGGATGGCCAGTATGGAGAGGGGATCAGAAATCACACCCTGTCAAGAATCAGGTGAAGGAACTGGGGATATATGTATATATTGGAGCAGAGAAGTATTGGGCAAACATGATGAACTGCCTTTGTATAGTTTTCTTTAATGACCTTACAGTTGCCACATTCAAACTCATTTATCATTTTTTCTGTCAACTTGCACTTCTGGAGATCTCCTTGAAGTTTCTTTCTCTGTCATTGGCAGCTTGTCACTTTATTCCTTTGAAAAGCTGAGTATCGTCATCTGAAAGCTCTTGAGATTTTACCATGCTTGCCCAGCAACAGATCCTTCTTAAAAGATGTTAGGAAAAGTTGGTTCTAACACAGAACCTTGAGGCCCAACTGTTTATAATTCTAATCTAAAATAACTGCCTGCTCATGACAAACCATTTCCTCCTTCCTCTGCCTTTCCCAATTCCTGGGTGTCTCAAATTTATTAATAGTCTTTGGCAATTTTTGTCAGGGATTTTAAAAGTCTTCATGAATTACATTTTCCCTCCCTCCTCCCACCAATACTTGTTTACTCTTCAATGAACTCTAACCAAGTAGGATTTCCTCTTAAAGAACTCATGTTAAGCCAAGTGTCCAATATTACCCTTTTGTTATAGACTCTTAAATTTAGATTTGTTTATTTAATTTAATTTATTACTTTTCTATTTATTTGTTTTTTTAGTTACCCTTTTAGTTCAAGGGAGTGGTTTCCCTCCATGATGAATATCAGAAATACTTAAGCAATACACAGAATCTGACATTCAGTGATCACTGGTAAAAATTAATTAAACTGGACATGCCTAGAATGCTTCTCCTCCTCATTTCTACCTTTTGGAAATTCTAATTTCCTTCAAGGCTTAGTTCAGAGACCTTTCCTGATTTCTACCCTTTTTCTCCCCCTTCTTTGACCCATTACTGGCATGTCTATATGTCTCATATTTCTTTGTATTGACTTATACAGACTTATTTTTGCATATATTATCTCCCATAAGAACATGTAAGCTCCTTGAAGGCCAGGATTATCTCATTTCTGTCTATCTGTCATCATTGCCCAGCACAATGTCTGGTACAATGCCTGATACATAGTGGTCCCTTAAAGCCTCGTTACTTGATCAAGTATGTATGTACAGGATTCAGGCAAAGGTGGAAGAGTCCCTGCCTCCAAGGAGATTGTACTCTCCTGGCTAGTGGGATAGGGAGATGCAGTGTATAAACAGGTGTCACCCAAGGGTTAGGTAACATGAAGAAATCTGGAATGTTAAATGGTGTCTATCAGAGCCAACTGGAATTCTGTCAGACATCATAAATCTACCAGTCCTTGAAAGAGTATACATTCACCACTCTGGGTGATATGAGGTATAAGAATTATACAAGTAACACATTTGTGCCATTTTGGGGGCAAACAAGTCATGATCTACCTCTGTTAACATCAGTCATGCCTTTAGAGTTGAAGCTTATCCAAACCTGAATAAGCTACTTTTGGATAGGAAGGAAAAGAAAAGATACTAATCATACAATGGGTAAATGAGTTGACAAAGAATTTTGCCTAGGCTAGGAGTCAGAAGACCCAAGTTCTATCTCTGTACCACTAACTCATTGTATAACCTAGGTTGAGCCATTAATTTTGAACCTCAATTTCCTCACTTGTGAAATGAGAGGTCTAAAGTAGAAGACTTCCAAGATCCCTTCCAGCTCTAAGTTCCTAAAAGTATTAGTCTAGATAGATTAGACTTGCTTTGGTTGGCCTTAGAGGGAAGCACTAGGAGCAATGGGAGACAGCTTTTTTGGCTTAATATAAGGGGAAAAAAATTCTAAACATCTGAGCTGTCTCAAGAGAAAGTGAGTTTCCTTATCACTAAAGGATGTCAAGTGGAGATATGAGCAAGGGGTCTTTAACCAGGTATGGGCTTGACTAAATGACCTCTAACATTGTGGAGATGCTGAAAATCTGATCGCTTGGAATGTTATCTTTGGAAGGTACTTTTGTATTGGTTCCCATTCTTCTACTCCAGTCCTACCTTCATCAATGGTATTATTTCTCAGGCAACCATGCTCACTTCACTCTAGGCTTAACACTCTTCTGGAGAAGTCTATTCTCTACAGTCCACCCTCTCCACTACCTGAAACACTTTCCATCTCCCCTCTATGTGCTGCCCCCCCTCCATTTAAATAGAAACTCTTCAGTGATAGGGCTTGTCTTGTTTCCCCAGCACTTAGCATAGTCCCCAACACATTGGGAAAGTTTAATAAATGAATCTGGTGGATCTCAATTCATCCATGCCCTCTGGTGGTAACAACATAAATTTAAAGTCTAATGGAAGGAGGTGGTGTGGTGGTGAAGAGGGTTGGGACAGAATTTAATCAAATAACGGGAACCTAATTAGCTACAGCTTCATTTATAAGGGCATCTAGAAAACACAGATTGCCCTTTCTGGAAGAAAATTGCTGCTACCAACCCTCACCCCCTCTACACTGTTCCAGCCTCCAATTGAGAGTGACTTTCTAAATGGAACATCTGCTTAGGATCCTAAGTTTGGGGGTTGCTTTGTGTGTTTTCAGGAGGCTTTTTGCAAATGGAGAAAACAGAGTTTGGGATTCAGGAGATGAGGACCACTCCTGGTCCACAAAGTCACTTTGAAAAAAAAGAAAAGTGCCTTTGAACTTCTGAGGATTTCCCCACATTCCTAGCAATCAAGAACATAGAATAAGAAATGGTGTTCTCTGCTAAGTAATTAACTCTGTCAGGATCCTAGAACATAGGAACATCGATTAAGAACTGAAAGAGTCCTTCGAGATCATCTAAAATGAATCCATTTTTAAAATAAATAAAATCTTTTTTAAAAATCCCTCATTTTACAAAGGAAGAAACCTGAGGCCCAAATTTGGAACTACACCCAAAATGTCACCAAAGTGTGTGTACCTTCTGACCCAATGATACCACCTCTAAGCCCATACCCTAAAGAGATCAAAGAAAGCAAAAAAGGACCTAGTTGGACAAACCTTCACAGCAGCTTCTTGTAGCATAGAAATGGAATTAACAGGGGAACTCATTAGTCAATCAATAAAAACTTATTTGGGGGGCAGAGAGGTGACTCAATGAATTGAAAGCCAGACCTAGAGAGGGGAAGTTCTGGTTTCAAATGTGGCCTCAGGTACTCCTTAGCTATGTGATCCTAGTTAAGTCATTTAACTCCCATTCTTTACTGCTCTTCTGCCTTGGAACCAATACATAGTATTGATTCTAAGATGGAAGATAAGGGTTGGTTGGTTGGTTGGTTTTTTTTTTAATAGTTAAGCCCCCACTATGTGCCTGGCTTAGTATAAAGCACTGCAGATATATTAGCTGGGTAATGGCATATTAAATTATGATATATAAATGTTATAGGATTTTATTGCACTCTAAGAAATGATGAAAGGACTGGTTTCAGAGAAACCTGGAAATACTTACATATACCAAAGGAGAGGGAAGTGAATAGACAGGAAGAATAATGCCTACAATGATAACATTGTAAAGACAGTTTGGAAAGATTTGGAAAGAACTCTGATGAGGGAAATGATTAATCAGAACTCCAGGGGACTCAACAAGATCCTGCCAGAGGGGTGATGGATTAAGGATACAGAATGAGCCCTACATCTTCAGACATGACCACTGGGTGAGTTTGTTTAGCTTGACTAAGTTTATCACAAGGGTTTGGGGGCGTTTTGTTTTGTTTTGTTTTTCCCATTGAGTGTGGTGGGGTGGAGAGAAGATTAGGAGGCTGAGTGGAAGTGTTGCCAAAAAATGAAAGAAAAGACTATTGGGTGCAGCTTAAAGAAAATGCTCAAAAGACAATAAAAGGAAGTTCAGAAGAAAACATACTAGCAGGACAACTTTGGAAATAGCCTATTGAATTTATTACACTCTTTTTGAAAAAACATTGTGTAACATAATAGAGATTTGTAGTTTTATTTGCAATCATCTTTTTTCTGTTCTCCCTTGCTTATGGAAATATTAATTTTTTAGAGTTAAAGGACAGAATAACATACCAAAATTTTAAAGACTATTGTGGCATTTTTGTGTGGTAGATGGGATTGGAGAGGAGAAACTGAAAGCAGGGAGACCAATTAGGAGGGTATTGTAGTAGTTTGGGAAGGACTTGATGAAGACCAAATTTAGGGTAGTAGGGGTACAAGTAAAGGGAAAGGGACAGATCAATATGAATAATTTTGTGGAGGTAGAATTACTAAGATTTGACAATTGATGAAATATTGGGAAGGGGCAGTGTGAGAGGGAAGAGTTGGAGATTACTTTGAGTTTGGGAACCCAGTGACTTGAAGGATGGTAGTAACCTTCAAAAGAAATAAGGAAGTTTTGAAGACCAATGGGTTTCTTAAAATTAAACATCATTTCATTTTCAGATCTACTTAAATTTTTTTTTACCAATTACATGTAATAACATTTCCACATATTGTCTCCTTCCCTTCTTCCCTCCCCCTTCCCAGAGCTTGCAAGAAATTCAGTCTGGGTTATGCATGTATTATCACATAAAACATTTCCATGTTGTTCATTTTTATAAAAGAATAATCATATGAAACCAAAACCCCAAAATCCCAAATAAAGCAAAAAATAGTATGCTTTTATCTGCATTCCTAGTCCAACAGTTCTTTTTCTGGAGGTGGAGAGCAATCTTTTTTCACAAGTCCCTTAGATTGTTCTGGATCATCGTGTTACTATTAGTAGCTAAGTCTGTCACGTTTGACCATTCCACAATATTACTGTTACTGTGTATGATATTTTCCTAGTTCCTCTTATTTCACTCTGCATCCGTTCCTGTAGGTCTGTCTTGCTTTTTCTGAAATCATTCTGTTTCATCATTCCTTACAGAACAATAGTATTCCATCACTATCATATACCACAGTATGTTCAGCCATTCTCTTCCAATTGATGGACAACCTTTTTAGCAATTCTTTGCCACCACAAAAAGAACAGCAATAAAAGTTTTTGTACAAGCAGTTTCTTTCCCATTTTTTAAATCAGATCTACTTTTTCAGATTCTCCCTTCCTCTCTCTCCCCTGCTCCCATGGGGGAAAAAACAAAAAGAAAAAAGAAAAAAGAAAAAACAACTCCCACATTGGCCATTTCTTAAAAAAAAAACTCTCCATTTGCACTCTGAACTCATTACCTCTCTACCCATCAGAAGGTGGGTAGCTGGGTGGCATATTTCATCCTAAATTCTCTGGCATTGTGGCTGATCATTGCTGATCAGAGCTGCTAATTCTTTCTGTTTGCACAGTATTGTTATTATATAAATTGTGCTGGTTCTGAGTAACAGTAGGGAAGAGTTCATTAATGAATTCCAGTTTGGACATGTTAAGTTTGAAAAACCTACAGGATTGCTGGATGGAGATATCCCATAGGCAGTTGTGTATGTTGCCATTACTGGAATCATGACCTCTCAAGGAAAAAAGTATGCATAATATCTTCCCCAGGTAAACATCTGTTACTCCAAGTTTGAGGATTTGCCTTTTCTTCACTGACGTCTATGCAAACCACATTTGTTTGTGTTTCTACAGTAAATCAAGAACACTAAAAAGGCACTGTTTTAAAAGTCACTCAACATTAAAAGTCCCAGGTCATCAATTTGCAATGTGAACATTTCTGATTAGTTCAGTCCTCAGGCAAACAATATTGAATTAGAAGTGCAGAACAGTGTAACGTGAGGATTGGCTTGCATGCTTTTTAGGCAGGGGAGTGCAAATTGAATTTCCTCATGGGAGCTTTAACTCATGTGTTACACCTGTGATATTTTCAATTAGCTAAAAAAAATGCAATGGAATGTCCAACCTGGATGGATTTTTACTGTTGGCCATAGCTCCAAGAACACAATTGACTATTTCATATGGGAAATTTACATAATGACTCATGGGCCTTTGGGGGCTTTAATCACAGAAAATATTGTTGCAGTGTAGCCGATAAAGCTAGGAAGTGCATAATAATTTTCTGTGTGATAGCCTCAAGATTAAAATAGCATTAAGGTGGTTATTTTGCATTTCATTCTTGGGGATTTTCATGTGAAAGAAAAGGGTGCTGAGGGAGTCAATTCAAGACTTTCCTTATGCATGGGTATGTGAGCGGATTTCTAGAGTACAATGAGAATTTAAAAATAGCCTGATTTTTCTTTTTTAGCACATGTTGTCTTTGACTTAGGAATGTGCTTCATTGGAGTCCTCTGTATTGCAGTGGAGACCACTACTTTTTGTTCCTCCAATTGAGGGGAAGGAACATTTATATAACATCTGGGCACTATGCTAAGCATTTTTTACAAATATTATCACATTTGATCCTCATAATAACCCTGCAAGATAAGAGCTATTAATACCTACACTTTACAGTTAAGGAAACTGAGGCAAACACAAGCTAAATGACTTGCCCAGAGTTACAAAGATAAGAAGTGTCTAGGGCTCCAACATTCTTTCCACTGAATCACCAATTGAAACACTTGAGAAGTAGTTGGACAGGGGTTCTTAACTGGAGTTCCACTGACTCCTAAGGCATCCTGGGATAAATTATAGGGTGTCTGTGAACTTGAATGGACAAAAATATACATCCTTATTATCATTTGTCTAACTGAAATATGTAATAATAGCCAACGTTTATATAGCACCTTCTATGTGCTAGGTACTGCAGGAAGTGCCTTACAAATATTATCTCAATGGAGGTAGTTGCTATTATTATTCTCATTTTACAGCAGAGGAAAATTATGCAGAGGTTAAGTGACTTGGCCAAAATCACACAGTGAGAATCTGGGATGGGATTTGAATTCATGTCTTCCTGACACTAGTTTTCTTATAGTTTTGTTTTTTTTTTTTTTTTGAGAAAAGGTCTATAGATTTCACATGTTAAGAATGAAACAACTCTCTCCAATCCCTATCCCTAACTCCAAAAGAGATGTTTTTTCTTAGGCAGAGAGAGAACTCTTTCAACCAACAAGTTTCCTAAGTTTTCTCTCATCCTAAAAGTGAAGCATACATACCCCAAAACTCCTCTTTAACCTTCTTTAAGTAGTCACTCATCCCTCCCCTCTTTTTAAGTTTTAATTAGTATCTTTTCATTTTATATCATCTTCATTTCCAAATATATTCCTTCCCCAGCTCTGCCACTACCATCCCAGGAGCATGGATAGTGTCTCTCTAAGCCTGAGCCTTAGGAAACACATACCATGATGTATTAGGGCTCTGTGACATCCCTTCTGGAAACTAAAATCTTTTTAGTTTGCAGGGTCTATGGTGAGGGGACTTTCCAGGTTAATCCCTATTCAGTCAACTCCAGGAATTTTCCCTCTTGCTTGGAACATTCTCCCTCCTAACTCTACCATTCAGTTTCCTTCTCTTCCTTCAAGACTCAGCTCAAATCCCACCTTTCCTTCTGGAATGCTTGTTGGTTCATGGATTGCTTGTGGGCTGGCCTGGAGACCTGAGCATCATTTCTTTTGCAAAATGCATTTTGAGTTCCAAACAACCCTGACAAACAGACTTTTGGAAGACACCCAGCTTGTTAATTGGGAACAGCCTAAATCTGACACTAGTTCCTCATTTCTAAAATTAACCATGGAAATGAAAAGAAGTTGACATCAGATAGATCTGCCTGATCCTCCCCTCCCCATTTTAAATGTGGTTTTAAAAATAACTTTCTAAAGTATTTAGGGAGACATCAAAGGTGCCCCCAAAATGGAGTAGGAGGTCCAGTACCCACTAGATATGTTTCAGGGAACAAATCTTAACTCCTCTGGACCTTGATTCCCACATCTGGTAAATGAGGAGCCTAGCCTAGATCACCTCTCAACTCCCTTCCAGATATTGCCTCGTCTGTGATCCCAAATTTTACTTTATTTTTTTTTAAAGGCTAACCTTCCTGTTCCTTTCTCAGAGTTACCTCAAAATGTTTTACCTCCCATTATTAGTTCTTAGGAATTACTAAGAATAATGCTCCCCTAGCTTCAAAACCCTGACATTTGGGGGCTTATTTGTCCCTCATTTGGATGGTTGTGTTGTCTAAACTTGGCAATCTTGGAGAGAAAAAAAAACAGAAAAGGAAATGCCTGGAAGCTGGTATATTGACCACTGTTCACTGAGAAAATGTAACTTCCAGACTCCAGCAGAGAACACTTCAAGGCCTCCCTCACCTAGTGGCCCAAGGCCCTTTTGTTCAGATTGCCAGCAGTGACCAGACTGGATTACATTCCAACAGATAGCCTTCAGGGACAAGGAGGCCACTGAACCAATCTCTCCCCAAGGGTGTTTAACCCAGATGTGGGAAAGCTAATAAAGTCTTATATTGTACCACTGAGTCTTTCCAAAAGCAAAGAAATAAAAATAGAGATTATTTAGTCAACTTCTGGCACACAACTCCAAAAGTAACAAGGGAGCTCACTTTAGGAGGTTTTTGGGGGGTGGGGGTAGAAACAGAGATGGGGAAATGCTTAAAAGAATCAGAATCATTCTTCAGTTATGGAAAATTATTCTGGGATGCTTTCTAGTGCAGGTTTTAAAAGCCAAACTCCCAGGTCCTCTGTAGGTTCTTTTTGCCCCCTCCTAGACAAATTTACATAGGAATAATATTCAAGATTGGGCAGATAAATGGCACTGAGGTTAGAATGCAAGACCTGGAGTCAGGAAGGTCTGAGTTCAAATGTGGCTTCAGAGACTAGTTGTGTGACCCCAGACAAGTCACTTAACCCTGTTGACCTCAATTCCTCATTTGTAAAATTGAGCTGGAGAAGGAAATAGCATACTACTCCTGTATTTTTGCTAAGAAAACCCTAAATTGGACCACAGAGTCAGGCAAGAATGAACAACAAAGTTTATATAGTCTGCATAGTTTTGTGGATATAGAGGGTTAACCTTGGCCTGAGGAAGACTTGAGTTGGAGTCCAGTCTCTGGTTCATTTGGATTTATAATCCTTAGAAAGTTAGCCACTTCTTGGGTCTTCCAGGCAACTCTAAAAACTACAGCTGAGTTGTTGGCAAGTATCTATGCAGAGAGTTTTCACGCTGGGAGCTACCTCATAGCAATGAAAACACAGGTATCACCAAAAGCAGATCTATACATTAGAAAAATTAGGTCCAAAAAAGTTTGTTTCACACAGCTAATAAGGAGCAAAGCTAGAAGACAACCCCTAGTCCTTAGCAGTTCAACCTGGAGCACTCCTGGTTCTACTGACAGTAGAAAGGATATGATAATAAAGGAGAATTAGAATTTTTTAAATGGAGTCTTTGAAGACCCAGTTTCCTGTCATTGCACCATTTTAAGACAGGTCATTAAATAAGAACTGCATTATGTTTGGGTAAAGTCAGTTCTATTCAGATCACAAATCCCAATATATTTACCAAGTTGCTCCCCTCATCCTTCCTAGTCTCTTCATGCTACCTTATAGCACAATTGAGGGACAAGTACCAATATAACCTTGAAATTAGAATAGTCTTCATTAGAGTCCTTATCTCAGTTTTGTTCCTGGGCACATACATTTGCCATAATCAACAGATTGCTGACCATGAATAGATCCCAAGCAGATATTATCTTTGCCATAAAAGATGGTGGGAAGATTCGGCAACTCCTAGAAAATCAGAATTAGAAGGATATTAAGAATAACTTAGTCTAGCCCCTTTGTTTGACAGCTAAGAAAAGTGAAGCCCAGAAAGATTTAGTGATTTCTTTCATGAACAGACCCAGAGCTAGATATTATGAACCCATGTCCATTGTTCTTGCCATTATTTCAAGAAAACTGGGTTAAATACTAGTATGTGAAGACCCTGAAGACCCAACTCATTTTTCAGTTTTTAATTGTACTGTATCAGATTTCTGCTTCATTTGGTTATGGTTCAAATGGGCTGTAATTAGAGATTGAATGGAAAAGAGGTGCTGGGTGTACCCAGTCCTCTTGCCCTTCTTAGTGTGGCTTCCTGGCCTTTTTTACCCATGACTAAAGTTCCTGCTTGATTTAAGTCCAGATCCTGACCTTAATAGTATATTGCAGACAGAGATGATGCCCTAGGAACTGAGGAAAAAAAGTAACCTTTATCATTCCTAGAACATGGCAGCCTCACACTGGCCATCCATCAGCTCTTCTTCTGGGACAAAACAAACCTCTTAGTCCTCTCCAGAGTAACTAGAGCTACTTACCACGACTCATCATGTGGGATAATCAAACAAATGTGGCCCACAGTGATAGTCAAGTCCTTATTCTGCGAGCTTGCACGCTGTGTTGAGTCTCTACCGACTAGGAACGGGAATGAAAAGTATGGATTTCAGTCTTCAATTTTGCTTAAACAAACATGTAGCTTGGGTTGAATTAGCTTAGAGAATGCCCAGCAAGGACAGCAACAGTAAGAATGATGTGTGGGTGGAAGAAGCTGGAATGGGAACACTTTACATGCTCTTTCCCTACAACTGACAAATCTTCTCCCTTCATATAGGCTCTATCAGATTTCATTCCATTAAAAAAAGTGTGAGCTGAGGAAAGCTGAGGTGGGGTGTGGGGAAGAATGTGCCAACAGGATGCAATTACTTGTTAGCTTGGCAACGTTTTCTCCCCCATTTCTTTTCCTAAGAAGAATCTGAACTGTTTTTTATAGACTAGTTTCACTGAACATTCAAAAGTCCCATCTGCCTGCTGGGGGGGGAGGGTAATGGAGGAGGGTAGGGACCCCCTGTTCCATCCACCCTTGTGACTCGGCACACCATTCTATCCCTCTCTGGGATATGCCACAAGAAGCTCAGTTTAGTAAATTTAACTTAGCAATACAGGCAGAATTTCTGTCTTCAGGGTTTCTATTGAAATCTAAAAAGATGATTACTTGGGTAAGACAGGCTGCTGTTCCAAGTGCCATTAAGATGAATTTTCAAGGGTCATAAAAGTAGTGCATTTCCTTTACTTCAGAATATGGAAGCCCAGTGACCACTTAGAATTTTTGTGAAGAGTGTAAAGATGAGGGGGAGGGTCATTGTAAAGAACTGGTTGAAAGGATTAGAGAACCAACCTGCCTATTCCTCTAACAAGAAACACATGCCACTCTGGTCCATCAAGATAGACCATGTTTTCCTTGTTTTAGAAGCCTGTAATATCATTGGTTTAGACCTAGAAGAAACCTTTTGGGTCATCTAATTAAACCCCAATAGTTTCTTATAGGTGAGAAAATGGAAGTACAAGGAAGTTAAATGACTAGCCCAATATCACACAAGCAGTAAGCAATCAAATTGGGATTTGATGAAAGACTGTGACTTCCAATCTTGCACCCTTTCCATTTTTTCTGGAAGTGTACTGAATTTGGGTTCAGAGGTTGCTGGTATTGTTGCTCAGTCAAGTTCAATTCTTTGTGACTCTGTGAACCATACTGTCCTTGGGTTTTTCTTAGCAAAGATATTGGAGTGGTTTGCCATTTCCTTAACCCTGTTTTTCTCAGTTTCCTCATCTGTAAAATGAGCTGGAAAAGGAAATAACAAACCACTCTGGTATTTCTGCCAAGAAAACCCCAAATGGGGTCACAAAAAATTGGACATCAGTGAAATGACTGAACAATAACAAATTGCCATTTCCTTCTACAGTAAGGCAAACTGGTTAAATGACTTGTCCTAGTTCAGTCAGATTCTACTTCATACCCTGCTTCCCTTATGTTGAGAAAGTCCTATAACCAAGGGAAAAAAGTCTATTACAGAAAGATGTATTGAAGCAAAATAAATTCCTGCATTGATCATGCCCACAAACAAAATCTTTACTCTGAATCCATTACCTCTCCATGTGGAGGTACCATGTATCATGGTGAGGCCCCTAGAATTGGGTTAGGTCATTGCAATCCTTTGTCTGCTGCATCCCAGAGCAATGCTATTCCTTTATGGAGTATGAACTCATGCAGGATTCCTCTGCATTCTATAACAGACTCCCAGAATGCTGTTGTTTGTTATATGTGTATTTCTCATGGCTACCTTTGGTTATGTACTTAAAATAGTTGGTGGTTGAGCATGGCAGTGTGAAAGGAAATGAGTTTTTTAGCTTCCCTTGTTGTGGTCAACATCAAATTGTGTGTGTGTGTGTGTGTGTGTGTGTGTGTGTGTGTGTGTGTGTGTTGTTTTAGTAGACCTTTTTCCCTCAGTGGGATTTGTTTCATATCTATAGCTAATCTAATGGCTTTTTCAGGTTTTCAGATCTTTGAAGTAAGGAAAGTATTCTGTATACAAATTGGTGTGCTGAGTGATAATAATTATTGTTGTTCAGTTGTGTCTGACTCTTTATGACCCAGTGGACCATACTTTCCATGGGGTTTTCTTGGCAAAGATACTAGAGTAATTTGCTATTTATTTTCCAGTGTATTAAGGCAAGCAGGTGGAGTGACTTGCCCTAGGCCACACAGCTAGGGAATGCAAGGGTTGGATTCAAACTCAGGTATTCTTGACACTAGCACACTATCCACTGAGCCACCTAGCTGCCTCCAGTAATAATAATGATGATGATAGCTAGCATATTTATCATGCCTGTTATGTGCTAGCCGTTGTACTAATCATTTTCCAAATATTATTGCATTTAATCCTCAGAACAACCCTGGGAGATAAAATGTCTTATTATCCATATTTTATAATTGAACAAAGTGAAGCATAGGATAAATGATAATTGATGCTGCTCCTATCAATAGTAATAATAGCTACAGAAGAACATCACTAGAACCAGTTATTTTATATGCAGAATTAGCTACACTAATTCTGAGTAAAGATCAGATTACCTTGAAGTAATTCTCAGTGAAATGGTAAGAGTATTAGACTCTGGAAACCCAAGTTCAAATCCACACCTCAGATAATCACCAACCATATGATGATGGGCACATCATTGAAGCTCTCTAAGCCTCAGTTGTTGAGGGGGGAGGTATCTAATAAAATGAAGCTATTTCTTCTACACCCTGCACACAAGCTTGTTGGGAGAAAAGTACTTTGCAAAACTTAAACCAGTACATGTATGTAGTTATTAAATAGGTTGAAATCTGCATCAGAGGAGAGTGTTTGCACCCAGAGTAACCCACAGGTCATTGATAAATGGATTGAATCATTTCCCAAAAAGCATATCCATTATTTTATCGAAATACTTTATCATTGTATCAACAAACAAGATTAAGGGACTGGTCTAGGGTCACAGAATGAATGTGTCTGAGGCTATATTTGAACTCATGAAGAAAATCTCTGTGGTTCTTACTAGGCTTTAGAGATACAAGTATAAAGAATGAAATGATCTTTATAAGTTGGAAACTTGGGGGCACCACTGGGTGGCTCAGTGGTTGAAGAGCTAGGTCTAGAGACATGCATTCCTGAGTTAAAATTTGGCCTCAGACTTTTCCTGGCTGTGTGACATAGCTGTGTGCATTAAGTGCCTGGTCCAACAGTTGAGAGACAGTGAGAGTGCTAGGGCAAGATCCAAGACTTAGAATTCAGGGTTGTATTCCCATTGGCCTTAATTTTCTGCAAGTTACAGAACATTAACACATTATTGTTCTATTGATCTTGTATAGAATTCAGCCATCAAAGTAGCATGGCTTTCTCATACATCACCAAGAATCTAAACAATAATGACAGCACAGTCACCCAAAAAGACGAGGGCTCGTTTTCAACTTGACTGGTTAGTATTTCACATTTCTCAATCAGTTTCACTATGACTTTTGAAGACACAAACGGATTTTGACAGTTTGGTACACACCCAGAGACAGTCAAAGGATACTTCAGGCTTGTTTTATAGTTAATAACATCTTGAATCAGTGGAGAAAGACACATTTTTCAAATTATATATCTTTTATCATAGCAAAGATTAATAAAATTTGGTACATTTGGATGTAGTATAATCTAGTAGTTAGAGAGATGAACTTGGAGTCAGGAAGACCTAAGTTGAAATTCCTCCTTAAACATGTGGTGGCTCAGTGGATACAGAGCCAGGTCTAGAGATGGGAGTTTGGGGGGGACCGGCACTGGGTTATGTTACCAAAACAACCCTATATTACAGTTCAAATCCAGAGCCAGACACTTTCTAGCTGTGTTACCCCAGGCAAATCACTTAACCCGCACCCCCCCATTGACTGTCCCTTATTACTCTTCCACCTTGGAAGCAATCTACAGTATTGATTTTAAGGAGGAAGGTAAATTTTTACATAAACATATATAATATATAATAATATAATATACATAAATTATAATAAGCATATTATACTATGGTTTATATAATATATTAAAATATTAAGATAATTAAATTTTAATTATTTAATATTATTTAATGATAATTAAAATATTAAAATAATCATATAAGTATATAAAATATATAAATAATTTATATAGTATATGTTATATAATTATTATTTGTATATATATTTTTAATATATACACGCACACATATATAATCCTGGGCAAGTTACTGCTACCCTTGCAGCATGTTTCCTTGTCTGTATTTAAAGTGGGAATCATAATAGCATTCACCATGAGCTGTTATGAGGATATGATGGAATAATACATATAAAGGGCCTTACAAACCTTAAAAGTGCTTTAAGAATTTTAGATGTTACTATTATCATCACATAGATAAAATTAGGGAGTTATGTGGGCTTCACTGCAGTGCAATCACAAAAAGTGAGATTCTTGGTCATTAATAATAATAGTAGGGGGCAACTGAATGGCTCAGTGGATTGAGAGCCGGACCTAGAGATGGGAGGTCCTGGGTTCAAATATGGCCTCAGACACTTCCTAGCTGTGTGACCTTGGGCAAGTCACTTAACCCCCATTGCCTAGTCCTTACCGCTCTTCTGTCTTAGAACCAATACATAATATTGATTCTAAAGCAAAAGGTAAGGGTTTTGCAAAATAATAATAATAACAATGGTAATTATTAGCTAATTTGCTTTGTTCTATTAATAGCTGGTAAAGCCACAATCCTTAAATTAATAGAATTTAAGTGCTGAAATATACTTGGAGGTTAACAGCTTCTTTATCCCTTTTATGGACTCCTTTGACCTGGTAAAAATTATAGATTCCTTCTCAGAGTAACATTTTTAAATGCATAAAAGAAACCCATTATATTGAAATACAGTTATCAAAATACTAAAAGCAAAGCAAACTCATAGACCTCAGACTAAGAATCCCTGTTTCAATAACCAATGAAACAGAAAGCTATGGAAAGAGAATGACCTGTTCAAGGATACATAGTCAAGTTAGTTGCATACCTGGGATTCTAAACACTATTCCTGATTCATATGCTCAGCAGCTAAAGAGACTGCCAAGCAGTTCCTGGAATGGTAAAAGTCAAAGTGGCAGGCCTGTTCTCTACTTTAGTGGAAGAATGTAACAGGAAGGTTCAGGAGAAACTTCCATCAGCCACATTCTCAGGTAGCACCAAAAAAAAAACCCCAAGATTATATACAGAATGGACCACAGATCCTGCAGGGTCCATAGTATCCTGCTGACAGAAGTGCCTCCTTGGAGTTAAAGCTAAGGGAGAATATTGATTCTGAGGCACTACCTCACACCTATTAGGTTGGCCAATATAATAGTAAAGAAAAGTGATCAATGCTGGAGGGAATGTGGCAAAATCAGGACACTAGTGCATTATTGGTATAATTGTGAACTTAATCCAACCATTCTGGAGGGCAATTTGGAACTATGCCCAAAGAACTATAAAACTGTGTATACGTCAGATCCTGTAATATCGCTACTGGGTCTGTACACCGAAGAGATCATAAAAAGGGGGGAAGGACATACTCATCCAAAAATATTTAAAGCAGTTCTTTTTGTGGTAGTAAAGAATTAGAAATTATGGGAATGTCCATCAATTGGGGAATGGCTGAACAAATTGTGGTATATGATGGTGATGGAATACTTTTGCACTATAAGAAAGGATAAGCAGGATGATTTCAGAAAAAGCTCAAAAGATCTACATGAACTGATACAGAGCAAAATAAGCAGAATCAGGAGAACATAGTACACAGTAACAGCAATACTGCGGAATGATCAACTGTGATACTCTCAGCAATACAGTGTTTCAATTCAATTCAATTCAAAAGGACTTATAGCGAAGAATGCTATCAACCTCCAGAGAAAGAATTGCTGGAGTCAAATGCAGATCAAAGCATACAATCTTTCACATTAGTTTATTTATGGTTTATTTGGAGGTTTGGGTTTTATGAGTATTCTCTTACAACAGTGAGGATTATGGAAGTATGTTTTGCGTGATAATACATGTATAATCCAGATCAAATTGCTTACCCTCTCCAGGAGTAGAGAGGGAAGAGAGAGAGGGATACACGTTGGATCTTATAATTTGGGGAGATATATGTTGAATTGTTGGTACATGTAATTGAGAAAATAAAATATCTTTGAATAAAAAAGAAAAAGAGAGAATGCTGAAAGGTCATTTAGAAAACTTCGTTTTTCAAAACTGGACATCCAAAACACTTCTCTACTGTTCAACTAGTTTAAGGAAAAGGGACATTCTTGCTGGGAAAGCAATCTTATCCTATGGACCAGAATTCTCTGACTAGTAGGAAAGCAAAAAGGTGCCTTCAGCTCTAGGAACTGGAGATTGGTGGTTCAACAAATAGAACTAAGGAAGTCTGAAAGGAGAACTGTTTGTAGAAGGAAGAAAATGAATTTGCTCCAAAGCATGTTGAATTGAAGTTGATAATGAGATCTACCCAGCCAACATTTCATTCCAAGTTAGATGTCTTCAGGCACCAGACTTTTATACATAGGCACTTTTTAGGTGTTTATGATTGAAATAAGTATCTGATAGGCAATAAGAAAGATGGGATCAGGGCTTAAGCAAAGTCACAGTCCTCTGGGGAGAAGTGATTAGTTGAATTATCAAGAGAAGGAAAGAGTTATGTCTCCTCTTTTTCTGACTGACCTCGCCAAGACACCATGGATAGAACTGTCATAAGCATATGCCACCTATATGAATAATATAAAATTACTGATTTTCATTCATGTGTTCTGAGGCACCTTTATCTTAATCTAGATCTCACTTAACTACACTTTTCATCCATACATAAAGCAAACTTTCATCTATACACAAGTATATTTCCCCACCCTGGAAACTATGTAGTGCTTAGGGAGAATGAAACCACTATTTTGAAATATCTGAATAATTCTTGGGCAAATGGATTTGTAGACATGTTTATGACTTCCCTGGGAGAAAAGACTAAATTTGAATGTGTTTTTACTGTTATGAAAAAACCTAATTCAAGAAATGAAAACAGCAAAAACTAATTGAGGCCACTCTTATTGAAATTTCCCAGTGTGTTTGGGCAACATCCTTATTCTTTTCTCCCACACTTAACATTTTGAGTGTTATTTTTGCCTTTAAAAACAAACTATGACAAGGCAAAACCTCCATCCTGAAAGCTTCCAGGGGCTGTTTTTTTTTCCAAAATTAAATTTCATATAAAGAATTGCCTGCTTTAGAAAGAGTTAACATAAAATGGAATGCTTTTTTCCACATAATGGCCTAGGCTGAGCCCCAAAGAAAAACTGAGAAAATAGTCTTCTCCATTGCAGAATTAGAAAACTATGGGTATAGAATATTATACATGCTATCAAATAAAGTTGATATTTTGATTCTCTTTGCTCAACTTCTTTTTTGAATCTTTGCTACAAGGAATAGTTCACTGGTTGAGGAAAGGAATGTATTTTGAAATGAATGTAACATTTTAAAAAAGCATCAATGAGAGGCAGTTAGGTAGCACAGTGAATAGATAGGCAGGCCTGCACTCAGAAGGACCTGGGTTCAAATTTGGCCTCAGACACTTCCTAACTGTGTGATCCTGGACAAGTCACTTAACACCAATTGCCTGGCCTTTGACTTTCTGTCTTAGAGTTGATGTCAACTTTAAAATAGAAGGTAAAAGACTTTTTGTTTTGTTCTGTTCTGTTTTTAGCAACAAGAGCTTAATTTATTTTTTAAAATATTTTTCCATGTTTACAGGATTCATTTTCTTTCCTTCCCTTCTTCCCTCCCTCCTCCTGACAAGCAATTCCACTGGGTTGTACAAATTTTATCACTTGACACCTATTTCAATATTATTCATTTTTGCTATAGAGCAATTTTTTAAAAGTCCAAACCCCAAATCACATACCCATATACACATGTGATAAGTGATGTCATATGTTTTGCTTTTGCATTTCTACACCCCTAGTTCTTTCTCTCAATGTGGGTAGCATTCTTTTACATAAGTCCTTCAGGAGTCTCCTGGCTTGTTGCATTGCTACTAGTAGCAAAGTCCATTACATTGGATTTTTCCACAGTGTTTTACTTTCTGTGTACAATTTATTCTAGTTCTGTTCATTTCACTCTGCCTGTTCATTTCACTCTGCGTCAGTTCATTGAGGTTCTCCCAGTTTATATTATAGAAAGCCTCCATATCATCAATCCTTACTGCACAATAGTATTCCATCACCAACAGATATCACAATTTGTTCAGCCATTCCCCAATTGATGGGCATCCCCTCGTTTTCCAATTTTTGGCCACCACAAAGAGCTCAGCTATGAAAATTTTTGTACAAGTCTTTTTCCTTATTATCTCTTTGGGGTACAAACCCAGCAGTGGTATTACTGGACCAAAGGGTATGTATTCTTATAAAGTCCTTTGGGGCATAATTCCAAATTGCCTTCCAGAAAGGCCAGATTAATTCACAACTCCACCAGCAGTGCTTTAGTGTCCAGATTTTGCCACAACCCCTTCAACATTTATTATTTTTCTTTATTGTCATGTTGGCCAATCTGCTAGGTGGGAGATAGTACCTTAGTTAGCAATGTTCTAATTTGCATTTCTCTAATCAGGAGTGATTTAGAACACTTTTTCATGTGCTTATTGATAGTTTTGATTTCTTTATCTGAAAACTGCCTATTCATGTCCCTTAACCAATTGTCAGTTAGGGAATGGCTTGATTTTTTTATACAATTAACTTAGTTCCTTATAAATTTGAGAAATGAGACCTTTGTCAGAGATTTTTATTACAAAAGTTTTTTTCCCAATTTGTTGCTTCCTGAAGTTAAGGGTTTTTTTTTTTAAGCATCAATGAAACAAAACCTGCTTCTACTTAACTGTAATTCAATACCTTGAAATGCTTGGACCTAAAAGAAATTCCCAAGTTTTATACCTAGTTGAAAGGGTATAATTAAATAGTAACTGAAGAGAAGTATAAATCTTGCTCATTTACATGGAAATAGGTGAGTTTAGGATAGAACAATTTGACTTAGAGAATCATAGGCAAGCAGAAGGAATGGCCAGTTCCCCCTTAAAGAACATTGTTCAAAATGTCACTAATTCTAAGGCCTCCTAGGTTTGCCATACTGTCAGTAATACCTTAAATAGATTTCTCTCCAAGGCTTATCCACACCCATAGCTGGGAGACCACTAAGGTGGCAATGTCTGCTTGTGGTAATAAAAACTGATGAGCTGTTTCTGTTTTGTTTTGTTTTTTTCTTCCAGCAGAACTCCTAAATCAAACAGTGATTCAGTGAAACAAGGTAGTTATTTATGTAAGACACTATCCTGCGACTACCTAGAAGTAGGGATGCTAGCTTCAGTGGAGTCTGGAACATAAACTCTTCACTGGGTCCCCGTATTCAGGACTTTGTAGCTATCTTCAGGTTGTGCGATTGGGTCCCACTGTGTCCACATCAATGCTGTGCAGACTGATCAGAGGATAGGGACTAACCATGGCTTACATGGGAACTCAGGAAACAAAGACTATGGTTCATTGAAGCTAAACCATGGAATAGGATAAAACCAACATGGATAGAGATACAGGCACTCAGACCAGTGAAGAAGATGGGTATGATACATTGGCTCAGACATTGTAAGGATTTTTTAAAAGTATAACCAAATATTTTTAAATAGAATAAAATGTAACCATATCTTCTTCAAAGTAGTTTTTGGGGATTTTAAACATTGAAAAGGAGATGAAATCTCTAGTTTTGAAAAGTTAAAAGTTTCTGCAACAAGTATTTGGAAACTCTCAAATTCCAGATTTTTTTTCCTGATTTACTTTTAGCATAATAATATTAAAAGTAATCCTATGAGCCAAAGCAAAATTAGGTCATGCTGGCCATGGAAAAGGCTCAGAGAAACCAAGTATGTAGGTCACCTTCAAGTTTTGAATGTAGAAAGCCTTGGCTTACACAATTATTTTACAGTTAAATCCTTGGGAAGATGCATGAAATATTCTGAATTAAATTAATTCTGAATTAAAGAAAAAATAACTTACGTGACATGCAAGAAAATAAGGATGACTGGCTTAAGATGACATGCCCTCCCAGTTATGGCTAATAGCCATGTAATTTAGAAATTTCACAAAGTATATTTCTGTTTATACCTCTGTTTTCAGCCTAATAGTTTACTTTACTGTACTACCTCTGGGTTTATAATCCACCAAAAGTAAACAATTAGTTTTAACGAAGAAACAAACGTAAGTACAATTCATTTCTTAGCCTGGCTTAAGAACAACCATTGTGATGTTCCAATATTTCCTAATGAAGATGGAAGTTACTAGTAAACAAACTGTCAGCTTCAGAATATAAGTTTTAATACAGGTTTCTATTGGCAAATTTATAAGCTGTATGTTAGCCAAGATAAGTCACCTCCCTCAAGCTAAAGTTTGCAATAATTCTTCTAATTGTTTTACAGTTGAAGTGTTTGGCCTTTCACCTATAGAAACTGAGCACAAAGGATAGATGTAGTGTAATCAATGCAAACTTAAAACCAATTTAACCTAACAGGGTTGTTGGGCATAACAATTCAAATAATTACTATAATTACACAACTAGGTGATGGAACACTATTGTGCTCAAAGAAATAATGAACTGAAGGAATTCCATGTGAACTGGAATGACCTCCAGCAATTGATGCAGAGTGAAAGGAGCAGAACCAGGAGAACATTGTACACAGAGACTGATACACTGTGATACAATAGAATGTAATATATACTTCTCTACTAGCAGCAATGCAATGATCCAGGACATTTCTGAGGGACTTGTGAGAAAGATGCTATCCACATCCAGAGAAAAAATTGTGGGAGTAGAAACACAAAAGAAAAACATTTCCTTGATCACATAGTTTGATGGGGATATGATTGGGGATGTAGACTCTAAATTATCACTCTATTGCAAATATTAATAATATGGAAATAGGTCTTGATCAGTGTCTAAGGGGTAAAAATTATGGTTGGACTGAATATTTGAGAGTTGATCTCCAAGGATTTAATTACTAAATCCCAATGAATTACTCAAGTAAGAATGGCTTTTTTCGGTAGTTTATTTGCAAATAGAAAGAAGAGATTAAGGAAGAGAGAGAGAGAGAGAGAGAGAGACAGAGAGAGAGAGAGAGAGAGAGAGAGAGAGAGCTCCAGCCTGGTCTGAACCAGTCAGGAATCCAAAGGCACCAGCAAGGGGAAGGGCGAGGATTAAATTTAACAGGGCTTCCAGCCACAAGACCTTCTCCAAGATGAAGGGCCTCTCCAGAGGATAGTGTCTCCAGAAAAGCCAAGGAAAGGGAGTCAGCCTTTTCACTCACCATGTGACAATCCAAAGGAAAACAGTCTGAGATCTCCAGCCTGAGTTCCTCCACAGTCAAGTTCCAAGGTGAAGATCCACCTCAGGAAGTGACCATGAAAAAGTGACCAGTTCTTTGCTTTACTTGCTGTGCCTTACTACCAATGGTGGCTTAAACTTGGCTTTCACCTGTCCATGGGGCAATCAGTTGTTTCTTATTTGTCACTTGCTAACACATGTGAGCCATAGACCTTACACACACACACACACACACACACTCTCTAAATCCTTAAGTGGGGGCGTATACATTCCTGGTGGCTAAAATTCTAAAGAATAAGTAGGGTGGAGTTAATCTCAATTTCCAAATGATACATGTAAAACCCAGTGAAATTGCTTGTTGGCTATGGGAAGAGGGAAGGAGGAGGGAAGGGAAAGAACATGAATCATGTAACCATGGGAAAATATTCTAAATTAATTAACTAAATAAATTTAATTTAAATTTATTATTAATTAATATATAATTTTATACACACACACACACACAATTAAAGTCAAGCATTTGAAGCTCATAGGGAAGCCAGGTACTTCTAAGACAGCTATAGATATCTACTAATACCTAGGGGTAAGAACAAGATAGATTTTGAGGTCTTGAAATGTGTTTGGCTTTGGGTAGACATTCATTGTTAATTTAACAAGTAGTGTTGAAAAGTTAAGCCTGCCCAAGCAATGATTCTTATTCCTGAGGGGCAAAAAATTGGAGTAACTTCAGTCTTCTGATGGGAAGCTTATGAATGGAAAGAAAGGATCAAAATGGCCAGATTTACCATCCTAATGAGGGGGAAATGGTTTTGGGAAGAGAGTAGAAATAGTTTGTAGACATTATAGGCTTTGTAATATTTGAAACTGTTTTTGAATAAGACCATCTCCTTTACTGACTGACACCTAAAACACTTCCCACTTATTAGCAATTCATTTATATTAACAAGAAATAAGAGAGTTGGATGAGGGGAAGTTTAATTGGTTATTCATACTTTCCTATGAATTGTCCATTGTTCTTCCTAATACCTACTTGAGAAATGAGAGAAAAAAAGAAAGAGGAGTACAAAAATCAGAAGAATAATTCTGCCAGCATGAACACAGTGACCATAATTAGGACAAGTGGTCTGCCTTGACAGTGTTTATTAAAAGAAAGCTTTCATTTCTTTCAATTAGGACTATGCAAAAAAGTCTGGGGACTATTTGGTCTATGGGACCTCGTGGCCAGAGAAGGCCATACTGTGACATGAGAGCTTCAGAACAGTGGTGGACATCCAGACAACAGCTTAAGGGTGCTGGGTACACCACACATACAGTTTAACAGAAATTGGGAATTGTATACTCCATAAAGGAAAAAAAGAATAAGTAAATTCACACACTTTTCATTCATTCAGTAAACACATATTAAGCATCTACAATATGGTAGTATGTTTTTTATTTAACATGGGCACACTGCTTTTATTTAGGAGAACATTCCTGGTGAAGGCCCTTATTAAATGAAAAAGATATTTGGATGCATTTTTGCAAATTTTTCCAAATGTGCTTCACAGCAAAAAGAAAAAAAGAAGTTGAAAGGGATTGGCAAGTTCTATTCAATGGGGGAAAAGGCTAATTTCAAATGGAGTTAGAGTAGCTGAACAGACATGTAAAGAGATGCGTCTTTGAGCAGTATGCTTACAGTTCTTCCCAGATATACTGTAGGCATTCGATGTGGCCTTCAGTTCCAACATCTGTATACTCTCTTTATGGCTATTTCAGCAGGTGCATGAGGAGATTTGAATTCAGGGTGAATTTTCCTCCTATCTGCTCCTATCTCTCCCTCCCTTGTATTTGTTTTTTTTTTATTTTGCAGGAGTGGAGTATTATGGGCATATAATGTCAAGCTTTTCTAACATATTGGCTTTGAAGACCTGTCATCCCCCCCTCCCATTATTCTTTGTTATAATAATAGCTAGTATTTATATTCATTATTATATTACACATTTATAATATTTACATATTTAATGCTTTAAGGTTTGCAAAGTACTTTATGAATATATCTCATTTGATCCTCACAACAATAGGAGGAAGGTGTTACTATTATCCCCATTTTACAGATGAGGAAACTGAGGCATACAGTGACTTGCCCAGGTTCACACAGCCAGTAAGTATATGAAGTCAAACTTGAATTCAGGTCTTCCTGATTCTAGGTCTAGCACTGTAGTCACTGTGCCACCTAACTACCAAAAGGCATAGTTCTCTGGGCAGGGAAGTGAGGAGACATTTTAGGTAATGTTGGTGATATAAAATAAAATTATATTGGGACAACCAGGTAGCACAGTGGAGAGAGCAACAGACCTGGAGTTGTGAAGACCTGGGTTCAAAATTGGCTTCATATACTTCTGAGCTATGTGACACTAAGCAAGTCACTTAACCTACATTGCCTAACCTTTGCCATTCTTTTGTCTTAGAATTGATACTAAAACAGAAGGTAAGAGGTTTTTTTCTTTAATGATATCATTACTTCTTTATTTTAAAACAATGATAGCTAATATTTACATAGAACTACAAGGTTTGAAGATGATGTTACAGATTTTAAAGTCTGATTCTCATAACATTCCTATGAGGTAGAGACTATTATCCTCATTTTATAGATAAGGAAGCCAAGGCTGAGAAAGGTTCATTGATTTACCTCATAGTTGTCTGAGTTGGGATTTGAATACTTGACTTTCTAACTTCAATCCCAGTATTTATCAACTATGATAAGCTGCCTTTACATGGTTGGAGTAAGTATCTGGATAACTAGGCTCAGATTATTGGTATGTTGCTGCTGACCCAACTTAAACCCTAACTTGTAAATAAGTAACTATCTGCTCAAGTTCTATTAAATCTTTTTGTGTCACCTAATCTTCCCTTCCTTTTTCCATCTCCCTTCTCTTCATTCCTTCCTTTCCCTCAATTCTAAAGCTTTTCTATTAGGCTAGAAAAGTACAGAGGAATATTTCATAATTTAGTTGCTTTGAAGGTTTCAGAGATGCAGGTTTCTCTACTGATTCTAAGGGTGAGGCTGTAGGAAAGGGAGGCTAGATTTTTTGGAATGTGGTTTTAGAACTGTGATTCATCAGTGTCATAAACTCCCAAGGCATGGAAAATCCCTTCACCAATGATGATTAGGCTATAAGCTATAGTCTTAGAAACTTCAGTCACTAAGAAGTTAATGAATTGCTTAAGATTATACAGCTATTTGTCAAAGGCAGGACTTCAATCCAGTCACTGCTTCTGATTTCTTAAGAGACTTCCAAAAATTGTGGATGTATTTGAGTTCTCCTTATTTTCCTTCACTTTCTTAATAGATAATATCTCCTACAAAGATTGATACTTAGCTGAAAGCACAATGTACTCCTTATGACGGCTTAGTAAAATATATCTTGATTTTCCTTAATTTGCAGGTTGTCCTTCAAGAAGGAACCATGTCTTGGCAATTTCCACTTCTCCTTTTTACCACAGTGACTTTGACATCAGCCTACTCCCATCTTGATCCTTTCTCTCTTGAGGAACTTGGCTCGGACACTGGGATCCAAATTTTTAATCAAATAGTCAAGTCTCGACCTCGTGAGAATATCATTATTTCCCCTCATGGGATTGCATCAGTCCTAGGGATGCTTCAGCTTGGAGCTGATGGCAAGACAAAGAAGCAGCTGACAACAGTGATGAGATATGGTGTCAATGGTTAGTTTTCTCTCATTCTTGGGATATCTTTTACAGAGGGATGTCTTTTACAGGATGTCCTCAAAGAGTGGTGTTTCTTTGTTCCTTGAGATACATCAAGGATTATTGGGGGAAATCATAGATTCCTAGAACCATTGAATATTTGAGCAAATGGAAGTATCACTAGCTTTATACCTAAAGGGCATGTGTTGAAATTCCACCTTTGATTACTACTTTTGTAACCTTGGGAAGAAGTTACTTGACTACCTTAGGCCTCAAATGCCTCATCTAAAAAATAGAGAAGTCATATTATTATACGACTTCCCGTCTGTCTCTAAATCTGTGACCAGATGACCTGGATCAATGCCTCATTTTATAGAGAAGAATTCTCAGCTTAGAGGAATATCAAAATGGCTGCCCTAGATAACATAGTTAGAGGCAGAGCTGATACTAGATCCCTAGGCTGTCTAGTTCCCAAAGCAGCATTATTTCACCTACACAGTACTTCCCTGAGACAAATATGCTATTCACTGAGCAAACCAAAAAAAAGTGTTTCAAAAAATAGAACTATAGTGCAAGCATAGCCTGATCATAGTATGGTATATTTATTTAGGGCTAGAAAGGAGACAGACAGACATAGACAAACAGAGAGAGACAGGAGGGGGAGTAGAGGAAAGACAGAGACAGAGACAGAAAGGGGGAGAGAGAGATGCTACTTGTTTTTTGCATCCTTCTCTACCTGTGTAGAAATTAATCAAGGGCTTTGCCTCAGGGCACTGAAGTTCAGGGGGAACTAACTCCGCTTGGAATTCTTCCACAAGTACAAACAGTTGAGCCTAGCACCTTACTAGCAAGAATAATTAGTTAAAACAGGAAGCTACCAGATGACAACTTTGTCCCTTTCCAGTTGTGCCCCAAGTGAGCTCCTACTGCGCCCCACTCCTGTCACCACTCCAAACATAGATTTACTCATGTCTGCCCACCAAGAGGCTTATGTTCTGGTGTCTCTTTCTTTCTTCGTATGGCAATGTGTCAGGGTCTAATCCCAGTAACTGAATTTATCTTATAACTTTGACAGGAGAGAATCTTTCTTGCTGCTTGTACCAGGTTAATTTGGGGCTCCAAATTGCAAGCTATGGATCTGAGTTGGAGAAAATCTTTAAAATGGAGAGTGACAGTCCTGAAGTCCCTCTACTGTACAAACTAATGTTTCTTAGGTCAATCACATGCCAACTGGTGTATCCCGAGGTCTGGAATGTCTCTTTAGGGCATGAAAGAAGATTTGGCACAATGTAAAGGGCCCTAGATTTGGAGCCAAGAGGATTACATTCTCATGCAACTTTGTATTTTAATTTTTCAGTGTCAGGTGTTCTGATTTGCTATTTGTATGACTGAGAAAAATCACTTAAATTTTGTGGATCTCAGTTTCCTCAACAGTAAAATGAAAGGGCTGGAATAAATGACCTTTAATGTCCCTTTCAGCTCTAAAACTATGATCTCTGTAATAAGGAGAATGATTTATAATCTACCTCTTTTAAGATTGTTCTTACAAGGATTCTTAACTTGGAGTCTATGAATTTCTTTTAAAAGATATTTTGATAATTGGGTTTCAGTATAATTGGTCTCCTTCATAATCCTATATTTTAAATTTATACATTTAAAACAAATTATTTTGAGAAGGAGCTTCATGAGACAGTCATAGGGGTCCATGTCAGAAAAAAAAGATTCAGCACCCTGTTAGGAGAGCCCATCCTGGAAAAGGAATATTAGATTATTTTATATTTTATCATTATTATATTATTAACTCCTTGAGGACAGGGATTGCCTTTTTTATTAATTATACCCCCGGGGCTTAGCACAGAAACTGGAACATAGAAAGCATTTAATAAATATTTATTGAGCTAAAATATAAATGTGAGTTGTGAAAGGACTTAATGGTTTAAAAACCTCTTTTCCCTCACAGTGACTCTATAAAGCAGTCAGTGTCAGTGTTTAGACCCATTTCAGAGATGAGGAAAGGAGGCTCAAAATGTTTAAAAGGTTTTTCCCAGAGCCAGACCTAGGTCTTCTGGAGTTGCTCAGTGTTCTCATTCAAGCTCACTGCACACTCTTTCTACGGTTAACTGATCCAACAAATGGGTATTATAAGCTTTGAAGGGGGCCGATTCTGAGATTAGATTCATAAAGAAAGTTCAGGGAAGGAAGGGAAAGAGGAAGACTAGGAAATATTAAGGACTAGTTCCAAGGGACTCTAGTATTTGAGCCAAGATTCATGAATAGACCTCTGCACTTGTGTAACTTTTCCCTTTGCTGTTTTTAACCCCTATAGTTCCTTAGTTCATTATACAGTGCTTTATATAGTCTCCCTATAGTGCTTTATATAGTGAACACCCCAGGAAAAAAAGTCACCTAAGAGAAGGGTTGAGAGCTTTTTTCATGGAGCAGGATAAAGAAGGGGGAAAAATGATAATTTCATGAGATGATGAATGTAAAGGACTTCAAAATTTTTTCAGAGCTATGCAAATGCCATTTTTGATAACTAAGCAAGGCAGATTTTCTGAGGAGAGAGGGTGGCATCTAGAAACCAGAAAGGGAAACCTGTAAGCCGAGCCCCATAGCTTGGTAAGGAAAAACAACAAACATGGGGTCATTCCAAATCCCCAGGCTTGCTAGGTCTTGCTTGTCTGTGGCATCAGATCTCTGTGTGGGATTAAGAAGGTATTTCTGTACTCTGTTGCATCATTCAAAGCCTCTTCTTTGGGATTTTTCTTCAGAACAATTATATTCTTTCTAAAGACACTGGCTGTGAGTTTTATTAGTTCACAGTAAGTGAATTGCCTCCAATGATGATAGTGACTGGTACCCTTTTACAGGGCAAGCCCACACTCGCAGATCTATAGAAATGTGATGTTTAAAAAAAAACACACAAATAAGTCCAACCAATATCACTTTAAAAAAATGCTAATCGTCTTGGCCTTTTGCTGAGTTATCCCTGCACCTAACCCACCCTCTCTGACCCGCTCTTTATATCTATAAAAACAAGCAAACAAAAAGAGTAGCAATAGTATTGACATTTGGGACTAAATTGTAAAAACAAAAAAACAAAAAAATCAATCTAGAAAAAAGGATAGCTAATGATTGGGTGTAGGTACCTCAGTGTTCAGGCCCCTTAGGGAGAAAGGGTTGTATTTCTCAATGGAGGAAGGGTTACAGCAAGTTTGTCAAGCAATGTGGCATGATGGAGAGAGTGCTGGCTCTGGAATCAGAATATGGAGCCAGAAACTATTTCTTCTACTTACTAGTTGGGTGGCTGGGGTAAGTCACTTAGCTTCCATGGGCCTCAGTTTTTGTTATTGTTATTCAATAATTAATGCTTCATATCTGACTCTGGGTCCCCATTCAGGGGTTTTCTTGGCAAAGACTCTGAAATGGTTTGTCATTTCCTTCTTCAGCTTACTTTGCAGATAAGGAACTGAAGCAAATAGTGTTAAGAAACTTGTCCAGAGTCACCCAGTTAATGCCCAAGGCTGGTTTCAAACTTATGAAGATGATTCTTCCTAATTCCAAGCCTAGTGCTTTATCCATTGTGCCACTTAGCTGCCTCTAAATTGGCCTCAGTTTATTCCTCCACAAAATGAAAGAATTAAACTTGCTGGCCCACAAGGACCCTTCCAACTTATCATCCATTTTTATATACATAAATTACATATGTCATACAATTAATATTTTTATATTTTTATTTTCATATGGTTTATTAATTTTCATTTATTAATTTTCATTTTAGTGTATTATATTATATAAATATATAACGTGATATATGGTATATAATATATCCAATAATATCTAACAATAAATAATGAACATAATAAAATCTAATAACAAATAAATATAAATAAAAATACAATGTAATAAAAACAAATTTTATAGTTATGTACTTTTCTCAGGTCTATAATTTCATCTATTTCAGGGACTCCTTGCAAGGAAACTCTTAACTAATGCAGTTAGTACTGGTCCTCTTAGTATTGGCGAGGTACATTGTCATTTTTTCTCTAGATTTGGTCAGGTAAGCCCTCTTCGATTCTATTCATAGTACCCTCCACAATTTGAAAACTCTTTTGTAGAGCTGAGGACACAGAGACCTTGGGAGTTGTACTAGCCTTGCATTTTTCCTTCCTTCTTTCCAGAAAGCCCTCCACACTATACTACAACTTTGCTAAAGTTGTTAATTATTTATTAGTTTTTTGATGGATTTTCTAAGTATACCATCATATCATTTGCAAAGAATGATTGTTTCCTCATTGCCTATTCTAATTCCTTCGATTTCTTTTTCTCCTCTTATTGCTATAACGAGCATTTTGAGTATATTAGATAGTAGTGGTGAGAATAGGCATCCTTGCTTTATCCCTGATCTTACTGGGAATGGTTTTAGTTTATTGCCATTACAAATAATGCTTGCTGGTGGTATTAGATGGATGCCATTGGAGGAGGACTTGAGTGGAGGCCTTTCCTCATTAACCCTTTTAGAACCAGAAAGACACAATACGCAATAATATCCCATCAAGTCAGTATTGTACAGTGGAAAAAACACTGGAGTATGGGGTCAGAGGACCTATATTTGAATTCTGCCTCTTGACACCTACAACCAGTGTGACTGAGCCTCAGTTTTTCAACAATAAAAGGAATGACCTCTAGGTTCCCTTCCAGCTCTAAATATAGGATCTTTTGTTTTCAAATATATCTTTAGAATCATAGACTCAAAGAAGCATGGACTGTTGTAACTGGTACCTTCCTTTCAAGTTTAGTCAATGCTATAACCTACATTGGAAATCCTTGGCTAAAAAGTAATGTCAAAGAGTATAAAAACAAGAGAAACTCCCCAAAAAAAATCCAATAGATTTCCTTAATAGAAACAGAGAATGTGAGAACCTAAAGGGGCTTTAGAGCCCATCCCCTTTCATCTGCTTTTGTATAGATGAAGACTTGAGGATGAAGTAATGCATTCCTACATGTTTCCATAGTCAAATAGCATGTGAGCAGGGATCCATTTTTGATCAGGATATTCAGACATGTAGCTTTAAGCCCGTAGTTAAATTCACTGTCAAGAGGGAAGCTAGGTAGCACAGTAAATAGAGTGGCAGACCTGGGTTCAAATGTGGCCTCAGACACTTCCAAGCTCTGTGATTTTGGGCAAGTCTCTTAACTCCAATTGCCTAGCCCTTGCTACTCTTCTGTCTTACAACTGATATTTAAACAAAAGGTAACAATTTAATGATTTTTTTAATTAAAAAAATCTTACTATCAACAGGAAAAAACCTTTTGATTGTGAAGGTGATGCCAGTGCACTGAAGATAACAGAGCCAGTTTTTCCTTCTCTTGCTAAATGTATATACTTCTGAATTTTCTCTTAACTGATTTTAAAATCCCAATGCTTTTTGGGATGTTTTCTAGCTTCTATTTTTAAGAGAGGACTCACTTTTTTAGGCAGCTAAGAAAGCAAAATGGATCTCCTGCTGTCCAGACATCTGATTTAAAATGTTCTCCTAAACTATATGATAGAGGTCTCCTTGGAAATTAATTTCCTGCCTTCTCCCATGTCTCCAACAGGATTTGGTAAAGTTTTAAAGAAGATTAACAAAGCCATCGTCTCCAAGAAGAATAAAGATATTGTCACAGTGGCTAATGCTATGTTTGCAAAGAATGGCTTTAAAATGGAAGTGCCTTTTGTCACAAGGAACAAAGATGTGTTTCAGTGTGAGGTGCGGAATTTGAACTTTGACAATAAAATCTCCGCCTCCGATTCCATCAATCTGTGGGTTAAAAATGAAACTAGAGGTGAGTATCTGTAGCACCGCCAAAAAATGCTTAGGGTGATTCAGAGTGGATGCATGGTGAGATTTTAAGTTAGATTCTGAATATCCAAATCCTGCTGATTTAGAATTTATAATCATTTAAATGACTAATTATATTTAAGGAGAGCTGCCCCAAATCTTACCTTCTTAATAAAAATCCTCAGTTCCTTCAGCACATCCTTCTATGGCTTGGTTTCCAGGTCCTCTGCCATCCTGGTCAGCCTTTACTGGGCACATCCTAATTTTCAGTACCCTTCCAAAATACTCAGAACTGAACATAGTATCCTACATATGGTCTGCAAATACAATATGTCTACAACTTGCCTCATTCTAGATACTGTGTTTCTATTCACGTAACCTAAAATTAAAGGCCAGAATTTTGGTCTACTTGCTTTAAAAGAAAATAAGAGAAAGAAAAGAAAGTGTAATTAGCCTGTCACGACTTGTTCTTGGTGAACCCAGTTCATCTGGATCACAGCTTCCCTTTCTCAATGTTGACAACTTTGCTCTGAAACTCATTTGCCTATAGTTTGTGTTTATAGCAAGAAGAAGCTATCCGCTTTCTGAAAATTAGTGGTTCATTTTCCAGTCCCTAATTGTATGATTTCATGATTTTTCCTTCCTCCTCAAATCAATAGAATCACAAGATTATAGATTTAGATTGAAGGCTCAGGAATCAGTTGTACAAGTTCTAGGTTAGATGACTTGAAATCAATAAGTTCAAATCTATCAGCTATTGTCTTACCAGCTTCTCAC
This sequence comes from Monodelphis domestica, assembly GCF_027887165.1. NCBI lineage: Eukaryota > Metazoa > Chordata > Mammalia > Didelphimorphia > Didelphidae > Monodelphis > Monodelphis domestica. The sequence continues at coordinate 64,814,391 of NC_077234.1, forward strand.
CATCTAATGAGAACATGGCCTTTGAGTCAGGAAGACCATGGATAGAATATTGACCCTGGAGAAAGAGATTATGCTTTGAAGGGGGAAGACAGTACATAAAAGTTGCTGAAAATTCAGGCAGGAAGGAGAAAGAACTTTCCCTAGAAGTGGCATTGAATCCTATTTGCCAGCAAATAAGGCAAAGGCTTACTTCTTAGAGCTTAGAGGGAGTCAAGGATAAGGTCAAGAAGTCCTGGATCCAAATTTGACCATTACCAAATGTATGATCATGGACAAATCATTCAATTGTACTGAACCTCAGTTTTCTGATCTGTAAAAGGAAAGTTAATATGAGGTGACGCACACAAAGCACTTTGTGAACTTGAAATCACTGTATAAATGTTGACACTTAACAGTTCCTTGCTCATGTGGAGCTCTGCTTGCCTGCTCACGGTAGAGATTCTATGTGTCTCCTTCCAAGGGCCATTCTTCTTTTGTAGGGAAAACAGAAGCCATGTAAAAAATAGTTAACAATACTTTATAATGCCATCTAGTCACAGGTAGTCATTCTATTGCCATTTTGACCCTGAGTGTCTCCAAAGAAAGAAGAGGGAGCTGGTCAACAGTGGATTGAGTACTGAACTTTGAGTCAGGAAACCTCAGTTCTTATCTGGCCTCATATGCTAACCATTTAACTTTCATTTGCCTCAATTTCCTCAGCTGCAAAAATTGGCGTAATATAAAGTAGATTATCATGAGGATCAAATGAGATAGCATTTATAAAAATTGCTTAGCTCAATTCCTGCACATAGCATATTATATAACTGCTTACTTCCCAGAAAATGTATTGATTTTGAGGTTGAGACTTGACAATTGTTTCAAAACTCCAGTACTTTCTATGTGACCCAGGGCAAGTCATTTTTTATATCTGTAAACCTCAGTTTACTCTTCTATAAAATATATCAGTCATGATAACTTCTACTTGTAAAGCACTAAAGTCTGCAAAGCTCTTTACACACACTATCTCATTTGATCTACATACCAGTCCTTTGCCTTAGTGTATTATGGGCATTAGCATCATTTTACAAATGAGAAAACTGAGACTCAGAGTCAGGTGAAATGACTTGTCATAGTCACACAGTTGGGAATCAACATAAGATCTGAAATCTTGAGTTTTAAACAGTATCCATGGAACTCATCTGCCTCCACACATGATAGGTGCATAATAAATCACTTTTAAATTGCTGAAGTCCTTGGATTGTTGTTGTTGTTGTTGTTGTTTTCATGACATTGAACATTAAAATTCTGTGACCAGGGCCATAGTATTCTATTCCTGTTAGAATCCAGGGCCATTCTAGCTGGGCTCTCCCTTGAGACTCTGAAATAATGGATTTTTAAAAATGTGTTTCATTGTTTTTGCATTGCGCCATATAATCAGTCTTCAGTTGAGGAACTCAGGAATTTTGAATAGGATTTCATTTTTCCATAGAATTATTTATATAAATGGTGGTTAGAATCTCTTACTGGCTTGTAAAAAATTGATTTTTTTCCCCATAAAACAAATGAAATACTATACGGTAGCTAGTAGAAAATAGCACTACAGGGTCATTCTTTTTTATTAAATATAAAAAATATTTTAATATCTCCCACACACACACACACACCCACAATTTGCAGTACCATCTCAATGAAGGTCCTGGCCCTGAGCCTTGGTCCAAGCAGCAGAGCCAGGAGCTTGCTGGTTCTACCCATTACCTAATCACCAAAACATGCCACAGGAGGGGATGGGTGTGGGAGCAGCTTAATCCCAGTATGGAGTGACTTCCATTCCCATGATACACAGGGTACTATTTTTATGACACAAATTTGGTTCTAGATACCTAAGCCAGGAAGGTAAAAACAGAAAAAGTATTATACACCAGTTTCCTTAATGAATTTAGATGCAAAAATATTTAAATAAAATATTAGCAAGGTGACTACATCAGTATATGACAAGGATCATTCACTATGACCATGTGGAATTTATGCCAGGAATTAAGGGCTGATTTAATATAAGGGAAACTATCAGCATAATTGGCCATATCAATAACTAAACTAACAGAAATTACATGATTATCTCAATAGATGCAGAAAAAGCCTTTGACAAAATATAACACACATTCTTATTAAAAACATGAAAAACAAATGGACCATTCCTTAAAATGATTATTAGTATCTATCTAAAACCATCCATGAGAGTCATCTGCAATGGAGATAAGTTAGAAGCCTTTCCAATAAGAAGCAAGGATGTCTATCATTTATTTTTTAATATTACACTAGAAATGCTAGCTTTAGCAATAAGAGAAGAAGAAATGGAAGGAATTAAAGTAAGCAGTGAAGAAACTAAGCTATCACTCTTTGCAGATGACATGATGGTATACTTAAAGAATCCTAGAGAATCTAGTTGAAAAAATCAATAACTTTAGCAAAGTTGCAGGATACAAAATAAACCCACATGAATCATCAGTATTTCTATGCATTACCAATAAAATCCATCAGCAGGAGACAGAGAAATGCCATTTAAAATAATTTTAGACAAAAAAAAACTTGGTAATATATTTGCCAAGACAAACACAGAAATTCTATGAACACAATTACAAAACATGTCACACAAATAAAGTCAGATCTAAACAATTGGAAAAATAAGTAATTGCTCATGGATAAGCTGAGCTAATATAATGAAAAAGACAATTCTACCTAAATTAATTTACTTATTCAGTGCCATTCCTATCAAAATGCCAAAAATTATTTTATAGAACTAGAAAAAGTAATAACAAAATTAATCTGGAAGAAAATAAAGTCAAGAATATCAAGGGGGTTAATTAAAAAAAATATATGAAGAAAGGTGGCCAAACAGTACCAGATCTCAGACTGTACTATTAAGTAGTAGTAATCATCCAAACAGTCTGTTGCTGACTAAGAAATAGAATCCATGAAATAGATTAGATACACATAATACAGGGGTAAATGAACATGCACCTTAGGGTTGGATAAACTCAAAGATCCCAACTTTTGGGATAGGATCTCACTATTTGACAGAAACTGCTGGGAAAATTGGAAAACACTATAGCAGAAACTAGGGGTAGATCAATATCTCACACCCTATCCCAAGATAAATAGGGTGCTACTCTTCCAAACAAAGTAGTTGGCCAGGGATTAAGATGAGAGGAACAAACTCTGTGACCTATTAAGATAATATACAGGCAGGAGCCAATGTAGATGGTAGTGCCCATGTGCCTCCTGAGGCTTCCTTAACTAGTATGGTATTCTCAACATGGAAAAAGTGGTGATGGGCAGGCAGAAGAAAGGTAAACAATTCTATTGATTATCTCCCATTTCTTTCATCTAGCTTGTAGGCATATATTTGTTTGCTTGTTATCTCCTCCATTGGACTGAGAGCTCCTTAAAAGCTAGGACTGGTTCATTTTTCTTACTTGTGTTCTCAGTGCTTATTAGCACAGTGCCTGGCAAATCGTAGCTCTTGGTGACACTCAAAAAATGCCTAGAAAATCAGGAAAATTCTTTTGGTAGTCAGAGCATGAGGCCTTTTTACATCAAAAGGATATGTGCATCCGTCGAACAATAAGCAATTAATAAGTGTCTGCTGTGGGCCAGGAACTGGAGAGAAAAAAATACAAGAATGAAACTTACTTTACTTGTAAGGATGGATGGATAGATGGATGTGCCAGAACTGCCTGTATTTTTGTCCTTGCACCAAACTTGGAGAAGATGCTTCAGGACAGCTAAAAAATAGAGCAAGGAAAGATAGCCTGGGAGATGAACACCAAATGAAAATTGATTTTTTTTAAATGCTTACCTTCTATCCAAGGCAGAAGAGTGGTAAAGACTTGGGCAACTGGGGTTAAGTGACTTGCCACAAGTTACAACTAAGAAGTGCTTGAGGCCAGATTTGAACCCAGGATCTTCCATCTCCATGCCTGACTTTCTATCCACTGAGCTACCTACCTGTCTTGAAATATTGATTTCTTAGAAGGAACTTGAACCACCTGCTAGTCCAATTCTCTTATTTTATATATGAGAAACAAGAGAAGTTAAGTGAATTGTTTGAAAGTTACACAGATGGCAGAGTTGGGATTTGAACACAGGTCCTCTGCCTCCAACTCCAGTATTCCTTAATAGGTTTTGAATATGAGCTCTTTGGACTTTCTCCTTCAAAGAGCTATTTAAAATTGTGTTGGAAGCACCCTCTTTTGTAAAGACATGACAAAAATGAAATTGTCTCTTCAAGAGACCCCATGCATAGTTTGAGAAATGTTAGCAATTTATAGAGATATCACTGATAACAGTTGACATACCTTCCAATGATCTTCAAATACTTTTAAATTAAACTGAAAACCTGAAAGTCCCTAATCTCTATAAGCTTATATCTCTCCAGGGCACTTGGTGTCACTTCTGCTAACTAAATGCCCAAATGCTACAATAGCATGTTTGCTACTTGATTTTAGTGATATCAAAGCAGAACTCACAGTTGGAATTCACAATTTAGAGAAAAAATAAAAGGAATTAAAAAAAATTTTTTGACCGGAGGTTGTTTTTTTTTAACCCTTATTTTACTAAGTATCAGTTCCTAGGTAGAAAAGCAGAAGGACTATGTAAGGGGGCATCTGTGTAGCTCAATGAATTGAGAGCCAGGACCAGAGACTGGAGGTCCTGGGTTCAAATCTGGCCTCAGATACTTCCTAGCTGTGTGACCCTGGGCAAGTCACTTAACTCCCATTGATTAGCTCTTACTGCCCTTCTGCCTTGGAACCAATACACAGTATTGATTCTAAGACAGAAGGTAAAAAAAGAAGGGCTAGGTGATTAGGATTAAGTGACTTGCCTAGGGCCATGACTAGTAGGTATCTGAAGTCAGATTTAAACCCAGAAACTCTGGGCTCCAAGCTTAGAGCTCTATCTGCTATACTACATAGCTATCCCCTATTCCCATATTTTCATAGAAACTGGACTCCTGGGCACGGAGTCTGAGTTGACACCTTTTGGGACTTTTAGTAGATGATGTGGGTCATTTTTTACTACTTGAGATCAGAAGCCTGGGAGCCAGGGAACTTGGGTTCTAGGCTCAACTCTTCTATCTTAAGCAGGCTGCTTTTTCCCCCCTGAGCCTCTTTTCCCTTGCCTATCAAATGAAAAACTAGATGAAGGGTTCTTAACTTGGAGGCCATAGACTTTAGATAATGAGTTTTCAGGAAGTATGTAAATTCAAATGAGAAAAAAATTGCATCTTAATTTTCACTAACCACTAAATGAAAGTTAGCATTTCAGTTATTTAAGACATTCTGAGAAGGGGTTCATGGCAGATGTATGTGATGGACTGGCATTACGCTTTAAGGAGTACTGAAGGGGAGATGGTTTTAGAAAAACCTAAAAAGACTTGAACTGATGCAAAATGAAGTGAACAGAATCAGTAGAACAATTTATACAATAACAGTACTGCCAAGACAAACAACTCTGATTTCTACAGCAGAACCAACCACAGTTCCAGAGAACACATGATGAAAAAAATGCAGTCTGCCTCCAAATAGAGAGGTGGACTCAGCATGCAGATCAAAGCATGTGTGTGTGTGTGTGTGTGTGTGTGTGTGTGTGTGTGTGTGTGTGTGTGTGTTTATTTGGGGCTATGGCTAATTTGAGTATTTGTTTTGCTTGACCAGATATTTGAATTTGGCTTTGTGTTTACTTGTTTGATACATGGTATGGGAAGTGGATAGTGTGAGGGAAAGAATTCAGAATTGCAAATAAAATTGTTTAAAAGAGAAAGATAAAATCTTTTTAAAGGGAGGGAGGGAGGAAGATCCTTGTCACAGGGAGGAAAAAAAAGTTTAAAGGACCATTGGAGGGGCAAGCAGGTGGTTCAATAGATAGAGAGCCAGATCTGGAGACTCGGAGATTCAGAGATCAAATCTGGCTTCAGACACTTCCTATCTGTGTGACCATGTACAAGTCACTTACCCCCAATTGCCTAGCCTTTGTTGCTCTTGTGGCTTGGAACCAATATTCAGTATTGATTCTAAGACAGAAGGTAAGGATTTTTTAAAAAAGGACCATTGGTCAGTGGCAGCTGGGTAGCTCAGTGGATTGAGAGTCAGACCTAGAGATGGGAGGTCCTAGGTTCAAATCTGGCCTCAGACACTTACCAGCTGTGTGACCCTGGGCAAGTCACTTAATCCCCATTGCCTACCAAAAAAAAAAAAAGGACCATTGGACTAGATGACTGAGTGCCAGAACATTATGGTGCCCAGGACTCTGGACTTGGAATCAAGAGTTCCGAGGTTCAATCCTACCTTGTCTATTTAGTTTGCATGAACCTTGCTTGGAAAATCACTTAACCGCTCTGCCTCAATTTCTATGTCTTCAAAATGGGAGGGAAGGTCCTTCCAGCCTTAACTCTATGATCCTTTGAATTTCCAGTTCTACCTCTCTTTTCTCTATACTCTCTAAATCCTTTCTATCTTCTCATCAGCAGACCCTTTCGAGTTTGTTCTCTAATGGCTTTTTCCTTTTGATTTTACAGGAATGATTGACAACCTCATTTCCCCAGATCTTATTGATGACAGACTCACCAGGCTGGTGGTTGTCAATGCAATCTATTTCAAGGGTTTATGGAAATCACGATTTCAACCTGAAAACACAAAGAAACGCACGTTTGTGGGGGCTGATGGGAAGTCTTTCCAAGTACCAATGCTGGCTCAACTGGCAGTGTTCCGATGTGGTAAGCTCACAGTTAGTGCCCAGAATTGAAAAACAAGGATAGACTTTTGTAAAATCCAGCATTTGGGCAAAGGCAGGGTAAGCCAAGATCTAGTAATATGAACAGTGGTTGTTTTTCCCTTTTTAAAAAGAATTAATTTTCTATTAAATTACATTTTAATTAATTAATTACTTTTTAAAATTAAGTAAAAATAAAAAGGTTAGTGGTGAGAAGGCCCTCTTTCCTTAAAAATAATGTAATAACCTGTTGCCAGGAATTCACTTAAACCTTTTAGAGCATAGTAAAACCTGTGAGATCCTGCTGTGACCTGAGAGTCCCGAGGGTCACTGCCATTTGCCATGTGACAGGCTGTGTTTCAGTTACCTGAGAACCAGCCCTGGCCTAATTTAGGGAGGTTCATTGCCAGAAATCTGGCTTGTAGACAGTGAAGTTTTTCAACAACATAACTTTATAAAAGCCATTTCTGTGAAATTATAATCTCTATCTTTAAGAGGATTTCCCATGATCAGAAAATTATAGATCCTATGGGTATTTTAAGAAAGTGTTGTATAGTGGTTAGAGAACAGACCTCCAAGTCAGGAATGCCTGCTTCAGGTCACATCCCCTAGGCAAGTCGTTCAACCTTTTAATGCTCTAGATACTAGAGCTATCTGTTAGAGCACATCTATTTTAATGCCCTAGTATCAAACTCAAATACAAAGGATCTCTGTGGGCTATATGGTAAAAAACCACAAATTAATATTATCTATGTTATATTGTATTTTTATTTATTTTCTTGTAATTTCCCAATCATATTTTAATGTGGTTTAATGTAAATGACATTTAACACCTCTGCTCTAGGCAATGCACTGAAAATATAAATTGAAGGAAACCTCAGTTGGTAAAGGGAGTTTCTTCTCTTGGGAGTTCCTTGTAACAATGAAATCACAGACCTAGTCTCCATCCCTAACTAAATATCATGTGAACTTTTCTTGGGAATAACTTAAAAACCTCAGAACTCATTATCACAGCATGAATGAAAAAAAGTCACTTTCTTTTTCTTTCTCCCTCCCTCCTTCTCTCTCTGTCTCCCCTTCCTTCCTTCCTTTCTTTCTCCTGGTTATTTCAAACCATATCATCTCTATAATTCAATAAACTCCAGTGGTCTCCTGTTGCCTCCAGGATTGAGTATAAGATCTGCTTTGTTTTCAAAGACTTTCATTACCTATCCCCTTCCTTCCTTTCCCGTCTTTTTTATCCCTCACTCCCCTCCATCTTCCCTGAAATCCAGTGGCACTGGTCTCCTTACTCCTCCCTGTACTCCCTATAAAAGACCTTCCTTCTCCTGACTAGGCATTTTCTCTGTCTTTACCCCATGCCTGCAACAGTTTCCCTCTTCAGCTCTACCTCCTGGTTTCCTTCAAGTCTCAGCTTAAAATCCCACCTTCAAGAAGCTTTCTGGAACCTTAATCTTAGTTAAGATTACTATATTTACTTCATGTCAAAGTGTTGGTTTAAAAAGATAATAATCTCTGAGATTATTCCCAATTTATCCTGTAGAGAGCCTGATTGTCCCTAGTTTTTGGCATGCTCAACTCTTCCCCCTAGACTGGGAGCTCCCTAGGGACAGGGACTTTTTTTTTTGTCATACTTTCTATCTCCAAGGCATAGGAAGGGCTTAATAAAGGGAGCTGACTGACTGAAACACACAAGAGCCAACAAATTGGAAAAGCAGACCATGTATAACTTGAATCTAAAACTGGACATCTGAGACAATTTAAATGTTAACAGTCAAGTTATGGATCCGTGTGATCTGGTCAGTGCCGTTATTCCTGTAAGGCTTCCATCCTTGTGCACTTACTGTCTACCTCAAGTCCTCTGAATATACCAAGGGTGCCTTTTATCTTTTTTAAATTTGGCAGCTCTTTTTGTGGTTAACCAGCAGAGGAACTGGGGGCTGTTCCATTAATTATCTCTATTAAACCTTAACATAGCTGGGTAAATAGCAGCTTAGAAGGAGCGATTTATTCGATATAGCTGATCCCTGCCTCTTACTACCAGTATGCCTCCTAGGAGGGCAGTGTAGTAAGATGTTTGCATTTGCTCATTCAGTAAAGTGTTTATCAAACTCCTAATATATGAATGGCATGTTTTGGGGGGGCTGTTGAGATACCAGAGTTAATAGAGGTTGTCTAAAAGTTAGACTGAAAGTGGATGGAGGAAGGTATCTTCCTATCTTTCTCCAAAATCCAAGAGCATTCCAGTGTGACTACCAGTCATCACTCTTAGTTTTTGAATTATCAGTAGTGATCTTAAACAAGGTAATAGAACATATACAATTACCAGTCTTTAACACGGGTTGCCATAGGTACTTTGTGATACCAGCATGGTGTCAGATTGCTATTTTCAAAACTAGATAATCTTTGTCATGTGGTCTGGAGGAGGAGATACATGTGTTATAGTTATGGATCTATACTAGAAATCGGACAAATTATATCATGCTCAGTAACTGTTAAATCATGGTTAATGGTGCTAAAATTATTAGAGGCTGAAAAAAAATCACCAAATGCTGCCATGCCTTTCTTTCTTTCTTTCTTTCTTTTTGAAAACCCTTAACTTCCATCTCAGAATCAGTAATGATTGTAAGGCAGAAGAGTGTTAAGGGGGGAGTAATGGGAGTTAGGTGATTTGCCCAGGGTCACACAGCCAGGAAGTGTCTGAGATCAGATTTGACCCAGGAACTCTTGCCTCCAGGCCTGACTCTCTATCCATTGAGCCACCTGACTGCCCCCAATCCTTCTAGATTATAAGTTTTTTCATTTTATTTAATTAATGAATTTAGAATATTTTTCCATGGTTACATGATTCATGTTTTTTCCCTCCTTTCCTCCCTCACCCCTTCTGGAGCCAACAAGCAATTCTACTGGGTTTTACAAGCATCACTGTTCAAAACCCATTTCCATATTATTAATATTTGTGATAGAGTAATCATTTAAAGTCAACATCCCCATAGATTGATATTTTTAATGGAATGAAGAGAGGTGATTTTTTTCTGAAAACTCGGTGCCATGTTAAGTTTAATATTCATTAAGTATCTATTATGTGCAAGATACTGGCAAATCCAACATTTTTTTTCTGCAACCCTCCCTCCCCCTGAAGCTTCATTTCTATTGGGAGTTGAGGGAATGCAGCATTTACACAGCTTAAGCTAACCCAGAGAAGTTTCAAGAGGAAAAGACTTGCTAAGAAGTAGAGATCAGAAAAGACCTGTATGGAGAGGCAACTCCCAAGTCATTCTCTGAAGATAGCTAAAGATTTTTCAAGACAGAGGTGAAGATAATGCACTCAGACATGTGGGCCCACTCATACAAAGACACAGAAGGAAAAGATAGAGGGTCATGTACCAAGCGTAGCTAGAAGATCAATTTGCCTGGAACCAGAAGTGCACACAGAGAGCTGTCAAATAACACTGGGAAAGTAGATGGGAGCTCTTAGATTTCAACATTTTGGAAAGTTTAAACCAAGACCTACCCTAAAACAGAGTAAAAAAAACTAATTACTTTTATGGGTCCTGCATAACTGAGTTAGATAAGTGATTTATTTCTTTTTTATTTTTTCCATGATTCCATGATTTATGTTTTTTCTCCCTCCCCTATTCCCCCTACTCCTGGAGTTGACAAGCAGTTCCACTGGATTATACATATATATGTTATCACTCAAACCCATTTCCATATTACTCATTTTTTTAAGAGTAATCCTCTCAAACTAAAGCCCCAAATCACATACACATATAAACAATTGATAAATTACATGTTTTCTTCTGCATTTCTACTCCCACAGTTCTTTCTCTAGATATGGATAGCATTCTTTCTTATAAGTCCCACAGAATTGTCCTAGATCATGGCATTGTTATTAATAGCAAAGCCTTTGATCATTCCTCAATGTTAGTTTCTGTGTATAATGTTCTTCTGGTTCTGCTTATTTCATCATGCATCAATTCATGGAGGTCTTTCCAGTTCTTACAGAAATTCATCAATTCACCATTCCTTACAGCACAATACTATTCCATCACCATCATATACCACAGTTTGTTCCACCATTCCCCAATCAAGGGACATTTTCCCTCATGTTTCAGTTTTTTGCTACCATAAAGAGCTTAGCTATAAATATTTTTGTACAAACAGGTCCTTGCCCAGCTTTTTTTTTTATCTCTTTAGGATATAAACCTAATGGTGGTGTTGCTGGATCAAAGGGTATGCATTCTTTTAAAGTCATTTAGGCATGATTCCAAGTTGCCCTCCAGAATGATTGAATCAATTCACAACTCCACCAGCAAATCATTAGTGTCCCAACTTTGCCACATCTTTTCCAACATTTATTATTTTTCCTTTACTGTCATATTGTAGATAAGTGATTTAAACCCTTCCTAGAATTATTTATTTGAAAAGAAATAAAGTTACAGAGACTTTAAATTATTCCTTTTGCTTTAGGTTAGGGAAGAGAACTTTTACTTTTTCAGAAAGCATATGATTGCTTTTTTTTGGTATCTTCTCTGGGGGATAAGAATAGAAATGAGGTATAATTGAGGAAGCTTCCCAAAAAACCTCATATTGGCATACATAAAGGCTCTCTAAGCAGCCTTGGTCTTTCTGACACTTTTCATTCCTTGTTTTCTTATATTTCATTCAAATTTTCTAGATTACAATTCCTTCAAGGAGAAATGTTTGTCTTCCCATCTTTTTTCTTTTCTTTTCTTTTCTTTTTTTGCAGGCTGTCAAGTGAGATTGTATCCTCTTTGACACCATCCCCAAGCTCTTCTAGTTAGAAATTATATTGAGTGTCCTTTAACATCCTCAAATGTGGAATAAAGTACAGAGAAGGAATACATCGAAGAGTTAGTATAATTGTGATGGGAAAAAGAATTTTTCTATTCTGTCAAGAGACTGTGTACAATCCTGTCTGTTCCTGATTCCTTGTTTTAAGAAACACTAACTTTAAGCTGTAGCAGGTGTGATTTCTTTTGGCTGTTCAGTTGTCTTGTGTTGAGAACATCACTTGAAAAGTGAAATGCCATTAAGAAGATATCATGGATTGAATTATTTCTTTCTTTTAAAAATAGTGAAAGAATATCATTTAGTCTCTGAAAAAGTAATCTTTTCTTGGGGTTTTTTTAAAGGAAGCTTTAATTTATCTCCTCCTCAAGCCTACTCTATTATCCATATTTTCTACTTACATTCCAGTGTATATAAATATATATATATAATCACAAATATATCAGCATATATTTACATAAGTTTTTGTTAGTATCTTACACACAAAAATATATATATAAATATATGCTGACATATTTGTGATTAAAGCATGGAGATTATATGAAGATTAGAAAAGGCAATTGAATTTGACTATATAGAGGCTGGGGAATGGTTGGCATTATAAATGGAAATCAATATTAGTCACATATATATATGTCTTCATTTACATACATAGAGAGCTGCTTTTATATTTGTATATATACATGATCCCTGGTTGTTGGCATTGTATTATTCATAGATTCAAAACTGGAAAGGATTTTAGAAACCATCTCTTCCAACCCCCTCAAATAATGAATGAGAAAAGTGAATACCATCACTTATGACTTACTCCTACTGATTTTTTTAAAAAAACATGGTTTGCTAAGGGGAAAAAATTTATTCCAGTCTTCTAAATAATCTTAAATGATTTTCAAATTTTCAGTGAAATCCAAGGGATTCTCAAAAAATAAATTTCTGGTAGAATTTAGACCAATAGGATGGATCATCATTCCTCTCCAAGGAATTGAAAAAATATTTTTAGTCTTTTCTTTGCTCTTGACAATTCAACTCATTCTCTTGAGAATATTTAATGCCTAAAGCTAGAGGGGGAAAATAGAGAATCTCTTTGTCTCTTGTAACCAAAGCACAGTCTCTCATATCCTGAGAGTTATTATGTATCCCTGAGCAGAGGCCGAGTGTGCTTGGGCCGCTGAGTGGCCTTGTTGTCCAAATACCGTGGCTAGAGGGAACACCATGTTCCAAAAGGTTACACTAATATGCTTGTCTAAATATTTCCTCTTTGAAGAGAAACTGGTGTCATGCATTCCAGTAGCTGGACTAGTTCTATTGGATTTTATGGTGCTAGATGTTCTTTGGGTAACAGAGCATCCTATGTTTTAAATAGGGGCAAACTTAATGTTTCTGATATATAGATTCTCTGGCAGAGAGAAGGCTACCCTTATAGAAGAGGGCAGAAAACCCCAAGTAACTGTTGTCCCTGACAAAGAGGAATGAGCTCAAATGTTATCTTTTTTTAACTCTTTCTTTCCATTTTAGAAACAATACTGTGTATTGGTTCAAAGATAGAAAAATGGTAAAAGCTAGATGATCTAAGTTAAGTGACTTGCCTAGGGTCACACAGTCTTAAGACATGCCTGAATTCAAATTTGAATCTAGGACTTCCCATCTCCAGGGCTGGCTCTCTATCACTGAGCTCCCTAACTACCCCCACCATCTTCAATTAAAAGGCCTTTCCCAGTCTCCTTTGATGCCAATGCTTTCTCTGCTAAGATTTCTACCTTCCATCTACTGTGTGTGTGTATATATCTCAATATACCTATGGGAATACATATTTTCTCCTCCATAAAAATGTTCGTTCCAAGGACAAGGAATTTTGTTTAGCATTTTCTTTGTATCTCTAGTACATGGCAACATAGTAGATTTCTTTTTAACCCTTACTTTTTAGTAACAACTCTTAAGACAGAAGAGCAAGGGACTAGGTAAACAGAATTAAGTAACTTGCCCAGGGCCACACAGCTAGGAAATGTCTGAGGCTAGATTTGAACCCATGCCTTCCTGACTCCAGGCCTGATGCTCTATCCATTGAGCCATCTAACTTCCCCCTTAGTAAACTCTTACTATATCCTTTTCAATCAATAGGCTCAAGAATTCTGGTTTCCAGGAAAAAGCCAATTTCCCTTTGGTACACAAATTTGCTTTCCATAAACCATTCTACCTAAATAGCAAAGCTCTTCAGAAATTCCTTCAGGTTGTTTATACCATTTCTCTGTTCATCTCTATTTTCTTCCCAACACTTCTCTTTGACCACTCATTCTTCTTTGACTTTATACACCAAGCTCATGAGGTCTTGTTGTAAGTAAGTGGTTGGCTTTTTAAAGTAGGATCTGTGATTTCATCCATGGGGGAAATTTCCAGTAGTGAATGTCAGAACTCACCCTATAACTTACCGTATTAGAGAGTTGTCTGGGGGCCTGAGAGATTAAGTTAGCCATGATTTGCCATGGTGACATATCACAGGCAGAATTTACACCCAGATCTTCCTAACTCTTGGGCCAACTTTTTTACCAACTGCTCTCATGTTCATAGAGTTTAGAGGTGGAAGAAATCTCAGACTTGGTATGAAGAGTCCTGAGTTTGGATCTGAGCTTTGCAATTTACTAATCTGTGACCTTGAACTAGCCACCTCACCTTCAAATGTCTGTTGGCATATCAATATAATGAAGGAAAATAATATTTATCTGACTCAGTTTATGGGAAGCTTAGGAAAGTGCTCTCCGAGTATACTTTGATAGATCAGTATGTTGATGGATCTGCCATTTCCCTGATGGGGTTATTCCCTCCAACTAGGCAACAATCCACCCATTTAAACCTCTCTAGGGAGCCTACCCCCTGTGCTATGAACCTTCTCATTAGATCCCTTGATAGAACACAGATGACAGCAAGACACATATACTCTGCATCATATATAAGTATGTGCACACACATAATAGAAAGATTTGGGGGGAGAAAGATAGTTCTACAGTTCTCTCCTTTTGTATAGGAAATGCTCCCTCTTCCTTGGGGGTTAGAAATGCTCCTTTGATTTGCAAGATTTTTAGGGAGCAGAGTATCAGTGGAGAAACAAGGTAGTTTCTGTTACCCTCTACTTTGAGGTTCACATTTTAGAAGTGTTTAGCATTAGGATTGGTTGAGAAAAGAAAAGGAAAGAGAATCCAAGCCTTAATATGACTAATTGAGCCTGTTCTCAGAGATTAGAGATTATTCTTCATTGCTACTCTTCATCGCTTTGGTCTGACATTTGAGAAACTCTCCCCTCCACAGGTCATCATGTGCTCATATAAAGGACAAAGATGGCAATTTGTTCATGGCTGGGTCTTATGGTTTAATTCTTATCTCACCTTCACCAAGTTCCAGATTCTAAAGCAGCAATGTCAAACACAAATAGAAATGGTGGCCATTCAATTGTACTTGTAAGGATCTCTGCAAGTGGTATATTAACTTAGAATCATATGTATTTCATCAGTGTCTTATTGTATTTTTATTTATTTTGTTAAATATTTCCCAATTCTACTTTAATTGGATTTGGATTTCACTCAAGTGTGTTGTCCTGGACTGTGGGTTTGACACCTCTGTTCTAAAGCCTGCTATAGGTACAGTGAATAAATTTGTCACTCAGGACTTTTTGTTGAGTATTTCATAGACTGTATCTGTTAGAAGGGCTAGCAAATAATTGCTCAGGGCTATAGAGACCCTACTGGGTCTCTCCATTACTTTTTGAGTGAACAACAACTTTAATCTTTTGGAAAATGAATGAGTATAAAACATTTACTCTGTGCAAAGCACTTTACTAATTGCAGGGTATACAGATCGAAAAGTCAGGACAGTTCCCGTGAACTCTCGAGGGGCTCACATTCTAATGGGGGGGACAACATATGTGGGACAGTTTTAGCTGCAAGTCAGCTGGAGATGGTGGCCTTTTGTGACTCAGCCCTACAGCATCACCAGAAGAATATTGATGATAAAAAGATGCACTTTCACGTCAAGGAGAAACTTGGGAGTCATTAAAAGCCCTGCACAGTTCCCCAAAAACAATCTAGCTTATTCCCCTCTTCCCTGATTCAAAGCACAGCACATTATCCAAACTGCATATACTGATGAGTGGTTATAGACACACATGCTCTCTATACAAACAGGCAAGCTCTGAAGGTTTTATACAAATCTGAAAGTCATGGTGTTATGTGTCTTTATGGACTCTGGATGTATTTACTAGGCTGGCTACAAAAATGAATGGGAAATGTCCCTTAATATCTTCCTGTTCCCACCCTCCGGCAAATGGCATGACACCAAGGCAGCCTGGATTCACTCAGTTTCGTAATTGACTCCACATAATGCAAAGCCCAGAACTGAAAGTCTTTCCAGAGGCACAGTCTTTGCCCTTGCAATTCATCTGAGTTCCACACCAGGACAGACACAGTGATTGCAAAACATCATAAGTATTCCATGCAGACTCCTTTTAATTTGAAGAAACATAAAGCTGTATGGGGAATGAAGATGTAATTATACTTGGCCTGGTTCTTCCGAGGGAGCTATTGTCTATGGAGGGGAAATGTCAACCTGAATTGTCTTCTTCCTCCAGAGGATATCCTAGTGAACACTCTGTTGCTTTCTGTTGGCACCATTGCCAACAGGAGTGGGACACAATGTGAATTTTCTAGGAAATCTTTGAGACTGGACTGATGCTGATTCCAATTTCTTGTTTCCCTGTTCAGGGTCAGCAAGCACACCTAATGATTTATGGTACAATTTCATTGAATTGCCTTACCATGGAGAAAGCATCAGCATGTTGATTGCCCTGCCGACAGAGAGCAGCACTCCACTCTCTGCCATCATCCCTCACATCAGCACCAAGACAATACAGAGCTGGATGACTAACATGGTTCCAAAGAGAGTGCAGCTGATTTTGCCCAAGTAAGTATACTTTGTACTCCAGATAAAAGCTTCTTGAATGGGAAATAGTCAACAAACATTTGTTGGAAATAAATTTGGTTGTGAGATGGAACTCTTGAAATATGTTTATACCATTATACACTATGTATATAGATTGGTATAAAGCGCATCTATCACATTGCAAGTTACCTGACCTTGAGTTCTAGTCCTAAAGCTGCCATTTATTGGTTGTGTGACTTTGGGCAAGTCACTTGCCTCTTTGAACTTCCATTTCCCCATTCATAAAAAGAAAGTGTTTAGGTTCATGTGAGTCATCTTTGCCAATAAATACATAAATCACCAAATAGGGTCACAAAGAATGGGACATGACTGAAAACAACTGAACTACAAAAAACCATGAGACTAATGAACTCTGAGGTCACCTCTAGTTGTAAAACTGCGGTCCTAATGTACTCCTTATAGAACTGGAATGTGAAGTCCAAGTTCCAGATTGGAGTGCTTAGAATGTCTCTTCCTTACAGCATTGTCTTTAACTGTTTGCCAAAAAGTTAGGGTAGATATGCCAGAGCCTGGTTCACTAGAGTCACCTACATCTACAGAAGATGAAGCTTTCACTCCAAGGTAATCACTTCCCATCTTAGGGGTCCCTCTTCTCCCCCGCCTCTCCCAGAAGATGGCATTTAAGGGGATAGGAAACACTGAGCTTTTCCTTAATTGCCTCCATTCTATATGTACTGGCTGTCTATAATGTCATTGTCAGGGATAGCTTCTGTTTGCTTGATATTTAAATTTGGGGCTTGAGAATTAAGATGTTAATTTAAATTCCTATTTTAAACCTTTGCCACTGAGTGCTAACCATTTCCTAGGTTGTTTCATTGTTGAATTCTTTTTGTACAGGTTTGTTCCTTTTTTTAAAATGTCCTTCTTTTGCAGATTCACTGCAGTAGCAAATCTGGATCTGAAGGCTTCACTGAAGGCTCTCGGCATTACTGACATGTTTGAGCCATCAAAGGCAAATTTTGCAAAAATAACAAGTATGTTCAACAAGTTTTAGTTCCTAAATAAGCCTGTGCTTTCAGCTAGGAGTAGAGGCATCACGGCATTAGTGGCTAGGATAGAGGGCTAGGCTTTTAGTCAAGAAGGGGGTTCAAGTCTCACCTCCAAAAATTGCTAGCTATGTGCTCTGGGCAAGTTATTGAACCTCCACATGTCCTTTAGCAGCTCCATGAGAGGTCCCTACCAAACTTTTTTGCAGATTCTGACAAGGAAGAGGGAAGGAAATCTCATCCGGGAATCGTAAATCCTTCACATTAATGTGGGAGGGAAACAACCAGAATTTAGCATGTGTTATAACTCTCTCAAGGTGACCACTTCAAATTTTAATTTTCTTGCAATGGCCCATTGGATTTTGATGATAATTATTATCTTTTATGTACAACTATGTATATGCTAGATTAAACTTTCCAGAATTTGTCTATGAGACTTTCATTTCGTAAAATGGACATCCCAAGCCATTTGACTCTTCCCTTTAACTTCCTCCCAAGATCTCACAGCTCAGGGCTGATTGTTTTTTCAGCTGTTCCCATGTGAGGTTAATAACTATATGGTTAGGCTGAATCCAGAAGTTCCATTTCAGGTATATTTCCATCTGGGAATTTTAAATGAGATTCTGAAAATGAGCTTGATGAGAGTTTGCTTTGGACCAAGAGAAGGTTGTTCCCTTTGCAGCCATTTTAAAGATTTATAGACTTGAAATTACATCTCACTTCTCACTTTTCATAACTTTTTTCCCAAAGTAATATTTCAAAGGTTTGCTCTGAATACATCTTTGTTTTATCTTTTAAAATTGTGAATTTGCTTTTTTCCAGTTTGGAAAGTAAAAATATTTTAACTCTTTGCATTTACATATATGTGTGTATGCATATACACACATATATTTACATGTACATCTATACATACTTATGTGTATGAACATGTGCATATATATGGACAGTTTTGGTGGAAAAGCAGATAGAGCACTGATCCTGAAGTTCAAATCTAGCCTCAGATATTTACTAGCTGTGTGACCCTAGGCAAGTCATTTAACCCTGCTTGCCTCAATTTCCTCATCTATAAACTGAGCTGGAGAAGGAGGAAATGGCAAATCACTTCAGTATCTTTGCCAAGAAAACCCCAAATTGGGGTCACAAAGAATTGGAAATGACTGAAAAAATGACTGAACAATGTATTTTCCCACCTCAAAGGGTGAGCATTCACCTAATTATCATCAATCCATCCCCAGGATACAGTTGTGAATGTCCCATGTGCCTGGCATTGTGAAACAGCAGCTGCTGCCATTCAATGAGGATGCTCTGTCCACTCCGTTATCATCATTTGGTGTATGAATGGTTGCTGTTTGTGGTGGGAATGCTATGCACAGGGTTTCCCTGCAAAGTGCCTTTGAGCTTTTAGAGAGGCACTAGGGTACAAGGGAAAGAGAGTTGCTATGTTTGAAGTCAGAGAGCTTTGGTTTAATTCCCCATTCCTACTTCTTGTAGACTATGTGACCTTGGACAAGACAGTTAACTTCACTGGGTTTCAGTTTCCTCATCTGTAAAACAGGTTGGATAATCTCTAACAGCCCTTAGAGTTCAGTAGTTATACTCTTATGATCTCCAGGGCATCAGTCACCTAGGAAAGGTGTAAGGTCAGTGACTCCTCATACGTGACTTCCCATCTCACCAAGCCACTTCTGTAGACCTCAGTTTCCTCCTTTATTTAATTAAGGGGCTGGACTAGGTGATCATTAAAATCTCTTCCAGTTTATAGAACTGTTCTGTAATTCAGCAGAAACTGAAAGTCATCTTGAAGAGGGATAGTTAGATGGCTCAGTGGATAGAGAGCCAAGCTGAGAGTTGGGAAGACATGGGTTCAAATCTGACCTCAGATACTTCCTAACTGTGTGACCCTGAGCAAGTCGATTAACCCTCATTGCCTAGCCTTCACTGCTCTTCTGCGTTGGACTGATACTTAATACTTATTCTAAGGGTTTTTTTTTTTTTTAACTTGTGTGAGATGACACTGAGACAACCAACTTCAATCATTAACTAACCTGATCACTTTCTTGCCACCTTCAAAAATAACAATAAAAATAATAGTTAGCATTTACACAGTGTCTACTATATGCCAGGCACCATGTTAAGTGTTTTTTTCAAATATTAACCCATTTGAACTCACAACAACCCTGGGAGATAGGTGCTGTTGTTCTCCCCATTTTACAGATGAGGAAATTTAGACAGGAGGAGTATTAAGTGGCTTGTCCAGTCTCACAGATAGTAATTGTCAGAGGCTGGATTTGAAGTCTGTTTTTCCTGACTCCCAAGTCCAGCATTCTACCCATTGTACCACCTCATGGTCTGTAAGAATGATCATTTGCATGGGTTTTGTACACACTAGCCAAACCTCAGAGACCAGCACTGGATTGACTTCTAATTCAATCTTTGTTTTACCCAAACAGGATCAGAAAGCCTTCATGTTTCTCACATCTTGCAAAAAGCAAAAATTGAAGTGAGTGAAGATGGGACAAAAGCTTCTGCAGCAACAAGTAAGTCGTGAGGGTGGATGGGGTGCAGGGATGCTGCAGAGGGATCTTGAGGCATGCATGCCCTGTCTTGGCAGGCTAGACAAAGCTGGCTTCAGCTCTTGCTCGTGGGTTTTCTTTGCTTCACATACGAGGGAGGATCGTGCTTTTCAGACCATGATCGGAAGGCAGAAGAATGTATTCTTTCTCAGAACGTCTTTCCTGGTGCAAAGTAACCTCCCCCTCTCTATCCAAAAAGTGAAGGGAGTGAAGGGCTGATGAATTCCGGCTGTGTCATTCATACCTTCAGCAACCTTTGACTTGACAGTCTGTTATGCCCAGAGCCCTACGTTAAGGAAGAGGGAAAGCCAAGATAAGCCACAGCCTTACCCCCACAGAGTTAAACAGTTCAGAAAGCTGGGTGTAAAGACAGACAGACATGGTGATCAGAAAAAAATCATGTAGGTAGTATAGGGTACAGCATCCTGGACCTGAAATCAGAAAGACCTGAGTTCAAATCCAGCCTTAGATACACTGAAAAGCTGTATTACCAGGCCTGGACAGTCATTTAACCTCTACTTGCCTCAGTTTCCTTACCTGCAAAATGGCAATGATGACAATGTCATTTATCTCCCAGGGTTGTTGTGAGAATCAAATAAGATAACATGTAAAGCATTTTGCAAACCTTAAAGTGCTATATAAATGTGTTGTTTCTAATTAGAAAAAGAGAGAATAGGGGGAAGCTGTGTATCTCAGTGGATTGAGAGCCAGGCCTAGAGACGGGAGGTCCTAGGTTCAAATCTGGCCTCAGACACTTCCTAGCTATGTGACCCTGGGCAAGTCACTTAACCCCCATTGCCTAGCCCTTACCACTCTTCTACCTTAGAACCAATATACAGTATTGATTCTAAGATGGAAGATAAGGGTTCTAAAAAAAGAGAGAGAGAATATAGTATATATTTCTCCGTAATTAAGTGTATTTGAAGTCATTTGCCATTCTTGATCATTGTGACACCAAATCTATTTTTTCCTTCCATGGTTTGAGTAATGTGGGAGAAAAGCAAAATTCACTGTGAAGCACCCATTTAATTTCTCAGTCTGTCCATTCAGTGAGCATTAATGATTAGCACGTGGACTCCTTGCAAAGAGGAATTATTTCATTCTTGTCCACATAACCCCACACCCCAAACTGCCTGACAACTTAATTGAATAAGCCCCTACTGTGTGCCAGATACTCTGCTAGAAACTGGGGACAAGGATACAAAGGATGAAATGATCTCTACTCTCCAGGTGATGACAATCCAATAAGGAGACATGGGATTTGTTTAAAAAAACAGAAGCAGATGGACTCTCCCCTCCCCAAAGTACAAACCTTCTTATCAGCAGCAGCTTTCATTAATGTGTTTTGCTCCCTGAAAGCTTTCACTTTGAGTTCTAATCCAAGCTTGATGGGCTTTCTTAAGCAGACTTAATGTTCAGTTGTATTTTAAAGGATAACAATAAGAATGCAGGATGTCCTGAAGGTTAGCAAAGTCTGAAGGCATGTGTTTTTCTTTTTTACATTATTATATTTTATTTTTATGTTAATATTTGATTCTGAGTAATAGTCGCTGAATAAGAAGAGAAAAAAGGTGCTGTTTTGCTAACATTGATAAAATATACATACAACAGGACTAAGTAAAACTCCTTATCAGTGATTCAAAGGGCAACAGAACCACAGACTGTTACAACAGAGTTGGGTTTTAATAGATTAAAATACACTATGTATTGATAAGCCATAAGTAAGGGACAGAAGCTGACAGTGGAGAGGGGGGAAGATAGGGTATAAAGCACGCTCCTTTTCCTCAGTGGGAAGATTGGATTTAGCCACATTTAATTTACTGGCATTGCAAATCATCTGTGCAAAATAAGTGACATCTAAGTGATGTAAAAGGAGCACTCAGAGTGGCCTAGAGAGGTCAGAGAAGACTTCATGGAGGTGGTAGTAGGCTCAAGCAAGACCTTGATGGATGGCCAGCTGGTGGGCAGACTAAGAGAGGCTGAGGAGGGCATTATAAACAAAGGAAATGAGATTCATAAAGGTGTTGCCGCATATCAAGTCATGTTCACTGAACCATACCAGACAAGAGGTTGGGGGACAGAGCCGGATATGACTTAGTTCTCTCATAAGAGACATAGGAATTTCCCCTCCAGCCCTTTCTCTTGTCTTGTTTTCATTACTGACTTTTTTCTCTTGGTTCCTAACACCTTTTCCCTCTCTTTCATTCTTAGCTGCCATTCTAATAGCACGGTCATCACCTCCTTGGTTTATAGTGGACAGACCATTTCTATTTTTCATTCGACACAATCCCACAGGTAAGTGATTGCTACTGATTCTATCTTGTATCAAATGTTGACATTCAGGGAAGTGTGTGGAGCGTAGCTCCTTCAAGCCTTAGAGCCTAAGGATTCCTCTATGTAATACTGTAATTACTATATGGCAACAATTACCTAGCCTTTGCATTCTGTATCAGTCAGCCTTGAAGATCCTCAGGGTGGTGTTTTAAGGCCAGAAACTTTTTAGCAAGGGCTCATTTGTGGCGGCACGCTGCCAGAGCATGATGGGACCTTTCAAAGTTAGGCAGCATCAGAGGTGGGATTCTTTTGTTACGGTTTAGGACAGGCATCATAGCATTTTAAAGGAGACTAACTGAATCCACCTGGATTTTCCAGAGGCTTAGAGGCAGTGATCAAACGTGATAGGAAATTTCACACTTTTGTGTAGCATCTCAACATGTTACAACATTGACCCTGAGAATGCTTGACACCAAGATCGTTGACTGTGGGGCTCAGAAAACTTTAATGCACTGGGGCTTTGATATTACCATATTGGTCCAAATACAGGCTAAGATCCTCAAATGAAATCTCTTTGAAAGGAAAGTGAGGAGATAGATTAAAAAAAATATGGGGATATGGGTGATAGAGATAGACATAAAATGCACATACATATGTACACATATGGATACATTACCCCTATTATGTATGCACACGTCAAAGTATGTATTGTAAGTATATATTTTCTGTACAATAATTTTATGTGTTTGTGAACCATCAGAGGTTTTTTTTTGCCATTAGGTGCCCACAGTGCTTATATTAAAAGTTCTTCACCCAATCAAACCTCAATCCCATGAGAGGATCTGAAATTCACTTACACAGGCACACAAATAAATAAAATTATTTATTTAATATAAATTTAATATAATATAATGATATTATATTGTGTTATATAAAATTAATAAATTTAATATAAAATTATTGTAGTGAAAATATATGCTTATATTTGCTAGAAAAAGGAAAAAGTTTTCTATTTCTTATAATTCAAATTGAAATGGTGTATTCATCAGTATCCTCTTTGCTCTTTGTTTTAACCACTTTGAACATCATTCTTCTTTTAATCCCTCTGCCCTCAGTAGTCTTTTCTATCAGCTGTGACTCTGCAGCCTTTTGTAGTGGAAAGAGATCCAGTTTTGGGGTCAGAGGATCTGGATCCAAATCCCACTTTTTAACTGTTTGTGTGATTATTGAAAAGTCACTTCACCTCTCTTAGCTTTGCTATTCTCATCTCTAAAATGAGGAGGTCACATTAAATAAGTATTTTTAAAGAGCTTACTATATGCCAGACTCTGGATATGAAAGCTAAAGCAATCCCTGCTCCATTATCCTGTGTTCGGAGAGCAGGTTTTAGGAAAGCTGACTGTGGAGGAATCTGATGCTTGGATCAGTGCTTCCATCTTTATCACAACTCCTGCATGTCTCAGTATCTAGTTTTATAGGCTGCTATAGTCAAAGACCTTTATTATCTGGTGATGGCCAGCTACCCGTCTCATACAAAGCAGATCCTTAGCTGACAGTCAGTTGGCAGCCCTGGCCTGGATATTTACAACTTATGAGAACCTATAATAAAAGCTTTATTCTAGTAGTGTAGTGTTTGAGAATCCAGGGTCCTCTTTATGCCTCGCTGTAGCCCCAGAGGCCACTCTACTTCAAGTCTGGTCTAGACAGGGATACCTAGTCTCAAAAAAATGAATGAATGAATGAATCTGGAATGCAAGTTTATTCATGAACCTAAAAAATGATTTTTTTTTCTTCTTTTAACTCTTCTAGGTGCTGTTTTATTCATGGGACAAATAAACAAACCCTAAAGAATATGCAAAAAAAATGCAGTTTTTCTTTGAGAAGCAAAGACTCCTTTGCTGTGAAGGAAAGACTTGCTGACTACAACTTTAATAGTTCTGTTGAATATTTTTGTACATTATTCTGACTCTGTTCCAAAACTAGGTCTTAGGAAATTTGGCTGGGTTTTTAATAGAGCCTCCACGGTAGAAGTATTGCTGTTCTAGGCTGTGTCCTAGGGGGAAAGGGTGGGGATGGTTGGAGCACTAGAAGGCGTGAATAGAAAGGCTTAAGACTTCAAAATGTCTAAAAGATTCTTCAGACTACTGAATGGTTACCTAGGCTAACAAATCTCTTAAGTATTTACTGTCAAGTTTCTGGATTTTTTTATTTTTTTGAAGCTGTGGCTTTTGGAAAAGTTTAACCAGTGTGACTAAAATTTTTATGGTAGTGTTGACTTTTTTTTCTATGGAAAAAAAAAATTCTTGGATGCCTTTTTAATTCTCTTCTTTGCCCTTCAAAGACTTGACAATAAGCATTTGGGGGACAGAAATAACTCAACTCTCAGCCTTTTGTGTGTTTTGTTTTTGTTTTCTATAATGCATGTATTCACTAAAATAAAGTTTAATGAACCAATGGTGTCTTTACTAGACAAGGTTTGCTGTTCTGTGGTGGGCCTGCCTCTGCTGGCATGTGCTCTTTCCTGGACTTGCATTTTTGTATTTTGTACAAAGGAAACAATAAAGTGTTTGTAAACAGTGGGAAAAAAATGTTCCTTCACCCCCAGAAAAATCCTTTGTGCTTTTTTCTAGCTTTTGGAAATAAGACAAAAGACCTGTGTGAGAGTAGGGCCACTGGGCAGTAATACTTTGATCTGACAGCAAACTTTTTCTTCTGAACCTCTTGCCCTTACCCACAACAACAAAAAAAATCCCACACCTTCAGATCTTTCATCTCCTTTTTCCTCCAAGCTTGACAGCTAAACTCAATTCAGGCCTTCAATGCCTCTTTGTTCATCTAGGATTGCAGAGGAGGTGCCTGAAAGGTGACCCACTCTAATCTCTTCTGCCTACCTCCACCACTCCACCAGAGAGGTCTATTTAGGCTTCCAGCAAAGGGAAGAGACTTCTGTAACAAGTATCAAAAGAAGAGGTTCTGACTTTGGTAACTTAAGGGACTGGGGGGACGAGGAGGTTCTTTTTTTATGCCAAAACTCATTCC